>NW_003852403.1:12072397-12109610 GCF_000181295.1 Otolemur garnettii
GGATAATTACATCTTTTAATACAGTTAACATACCAGGCAGACATAAAGTTTGTAAATAAAATAAATAAATTAAATAAATAATATGTATTAAATAATACATATGTATTAAATAATAATATGTATTAAATATGTATTTAAATAATAAATTTAATACATAAGTTTAATATTTTAAACTGCACATGAACTTTATGTCCGCCCTGGGCAGGGTGGCTCATGCCTGTAATCCTAGCACTCTGGGAGGTCAAAACAGGAGGATTGTTTCAGCTAAGATGTTTGAGATCACCCTGAACAAGACCAAGACCACATCTCTATTAAAAATAGAAAAATTAGGGCAATGCCTGTGGCTCAGTGAGTAGGGCACTGGCCCCATATACTGAGGGTGGTGGGTTCAAACCCAGCAACAAAACAAAGAAAAATAGCCAGGTATTGTGGCAGGCTCCTGTCTTCCCAGCTACTCAGGAGGCTGAGGCAAGAGAATCACATAAGCCCAAGAGCTGGAGGTTGCTGTGAGCTGTGACGCCATGGTACTACCAAGGGTGACAAAGCGAGACTCTGCCTCTAGAAAAAAAAATAGAAAAATTAGCTGGGTATTGTGGCAGATGCCTATAGTCCAAGATACTCAGGAGGCCGAGGCAGGAGGATTTCTTGAGCCAAGGAGTTTGAGGTTGCTGTGAGCTAAACTGATAATGCTGCATTCTAGCCTGGGCAACAGAGTGAGACTCTATCTCAGAAAAAAATATGTATATATATTATATATATATATGCGCATGTATGTATGTATCTCTGTGTGTGTGTATATATATATATAATGACTCCATTTACAATTATATAGTTTTTCTTTGAAAAAATCTCAAGTTAATACTTTAGTATTTTATATTCTTACTACTATTATAACTACTTTCTCTGTTAACATATTTTCTATCTGTATAAAGGAATGTATTATATATTTATGAGTTTATCTTATGGCTAACAGCATGGATCAGCATAATTATTTTCTATGGGAACTTTTGATTTGTTTTCCATAATTTAAAAAAATGCATTATTTACATAAGACTGATATTTTTATTTTAGGTTTTTACCTTTCTTTTTATTCTTCAAAAATTATTATCAATATTGCCAATAGTGTGTTAAATAAGAGTGGTGGTAGGTAAAGCTTTAGTTCTCTTATTGGAATAAAAAGGAAAAAGTTTTCTTGTTGGTCTAATTAGAGTAGACAACTCTAATTGGTCTGGGATACCTATCATTTATATGAAGATAGACCCTTCCAATAATTTTTAGTATTCAACCAGGAATCAATATCAAATTATATTCCTTCCAATGAGGAGATTTTATGTATTTCATCAATATTTTTTTCTGTCAATATAATAATTTATCCACTTGTATTATTCTTGCATTCTAAGGATGAATTAAATTTGATCATTAAGGAGGCAGTGTAGTTTAATGAAAAGGATCAGTGGTTTAGGTGTCTTCTCATTACCATTCACTAGCTGGGTAATCTTGGAAAGGTCATGTTATTTCCTAGGATTTTCTTATCCATTAATTGAGGCAATAGAGAGGATGTGAATTCTTTTCTACTCAAGTAAGTTTGAAAGTGTTAAGTACCATTTATGACAATGTTTCTATGGGAAAATGCCCTGATTTCCAGCATTGAATACTAGAAATAGGTCTCCCTTTGCTGGTGACATGCCAGGTGCAATTACTCCTCATGTTTTCACTCTTCCACTACCAGCTATTAGAGCAAGGACTCTAAAAAAGTTTCAAGAAAATGTCTGGAAGTTTGCATGGAGAAATGGGAATGGTTTGGGGTAGAGAGATATTGAAGGAATGGAGGCTTATGATGATAAGGTTCAGGATGGGGTAGAGAAAGAGCTACTAGAACTAGGTTCATTTCCCTTCCTTATTTGTACTCCCTGATTTTTTCCCCGCAACTCCATGTATCTTTTCTCCTTTTCTTTCACCGTGAAGGCATGCTTTCTGTTCTCTCCTTCTTTTCCTACACAGCAGTGGAATCATCCTATGGACTGGGTTTGGGGAGAAATCTGACTTTAGAAAGAAAACTTGGTGTGATGGAGATTACTGGGGAGCCAAAACAAGCTTTTAGCTTTTCTGTGGGGAAAGAGGAAAAAAAGCAGGATTAGAGATTTCTCAGTGGCAGGTAGTAAATAGTAGTTTTTGTATATTCAAGACTGATAGTAAAGGAATAAGACTCTTTATTGTTGGCTCGGCGCCTATAGCTCAACTGGCTAAGGTGCCAGCCACGTACATCTAAGGTGGCGGGTTCGAATCCCTAGCCCGGACCCGCCAAACAACAATGACGGCTGCAACCAAAAAATAGCTGGGCGTTGTGGCGAGCGCCTGTAGTCCCAGCTACTTGGGAGGCTGAGGCAGGAGACTCACTTGAGCCCAGGAGTTGGAGGTTGCTGTGAGCTGTAATGTCACGGCACTCTACCCAGAGGGACAGCTTGAGGCTCTGTCTCAAAAAAAAAAAAAAAAAAAGACTCTTTATTGTTAAGTAATGAGTTTTTGGTACTCTATATTGTTAATGTATGTGTGGAGTCATTTTTTTGTTTTTAGGACAAAGTATGCTTAAACACTAAATGTATAAATGCACATAGCATCCCTTTTTGAAGTGTTACTTAATCACAAAAGAAAATTTTTGAACACTGATGTTTGTGGTATTTAGAATGCTTACTATTTTTTCTATATATTTATCTTTTGTCTTCAGTTTGGTGAAGGAAATACCTAATCCATATGTGTTAAAATTTTACTAAAATAACTTAGATTTCCCATACTGGAATCATGTATTTCAGCATTAAAAGGATAGATAGGGAATGCGGAAATGAAACCACCCCAGACTCTACAGTTAGAACTATTACTTTGAAATCTGTTGCTGTTTTTGCAAGAACGTGTACCCCAAACTCCCAGATTGGATTTGGAAGAGAAAGCTCATACTGTTGCTCCTGAGTATATGCAAAAGTTCTGTAATTCAGATTCAGAAAATTGTGTGCTCTTGTTATGGATTGTGGGAGGCTTAACTTTTCCTGTATTGGAAGTGGGTGAGGTTTTCCATTGAGGTAGTTTATAAAGTTACCTACGTTTCTCTGTATACTACAGATTTTGCAGATGTTGGTGTCCTTGAAGAACCACATGAGTTTGTACCTCATTTGTGTCATTACCTTTTGCTTAACATACTTTCATGGGTGACACATTTCCTTAGGGGTATGAATATAAATATACAATTGTTGTTAGCACAGTCTTTTATCAGTCTGTGTTTTATCAGTGTTTTCATGTGTTTTTCTGTCCCTAATTATGTCTACTTTCATCAAATATTATAGTCATTCTGTCCATAATTTCTTCTAAACATACCTTTTAAGAAATCTTTACTTTGGAGCTCTACACACCCTTTAGCGTCCCTCTTTTATTCACCAGATTCTATGGTACTACCTTTTTCAAATTTTCAAGTATGAGGGCCTTCATTTTTCTCCCTTTCTTTCTACATTCATTCTTCAGTACCACTGCCAAGTTAAATCTCTATCTTTTTATTTGTCTCAACCACCTTTTCTCCATCATTCACTTCCTTTTTTCTGGACTCTCCATCTGAAGAACGGCTCATATATGGCAATAAAAAAGGTACAGACCAGACAGAGTAACATTGTTTTGAAATATGACTTCATAAGTTATCCTCATGTCCATGTAAGTTAGCACATTCATTGATTAGTGTTTATGCGAAGTCCTCTTGGGCCTTTTACAAATTTAGTTTAAGTTTTTTCTGAGTTGGTATTTGGTGTTTTTAGAAGTCATATTCCAAGATATCTGTCTTTCTGTGCATGGAAATATTTTTCCCTCTTTTTCATTCCTCTTGTTTTAAAATTTCATTCTTTTGCTTATTTGTAATGTTTTGTACTTTTCCTTGCATGATTAGGGGTGTTTGATTGTCTGTCTTATTTCCCAAAGAAATTTTACTGTGGACGTTTACTTTAATATGATGCATGATGTGTTTGTAGACTGATTTAAAATCCTGATTTGTACAGTGTTTTTATATTTCTGTGAATTTTTTTTCATTTGAAATCAGTATAGTTTACATATCATTTGGTTTTATAGATACATAAATTAAAACCAAAAATATAGGTGTATCTCGTTATAGCCATCCTCCCTAAATGCTACCCTACTGCTCACCCCCAGTCTAGCTATTTAAAAAATTCTGTCAATTGTAAAATGAAATATCTATATTAATTCATTAGGAGAGAATCAGACTTACCTTGTGTCTTTGGACAAGTCACTTAATAAATTCAGTTTCTTTGTCTATAAAATGATAGACTTTGCAATATCCCTAGTATCTCTTCAAATTCTAATATTCTATTATGTTTAGATTGTTAGTAATTTTTTTTAGCACCTTAAAAATACCTGTTTAGTGTCACGGTATTACAGTACCCACACTGTTTTGGATTTGTAAAAGCTATAGCTTCAATGCTCATGCTACCTTTTAGAAGATTATAAAAATGGTCATGGAGCCTGTTTTCCCTAAAATATGTCTTTCATTTTTATCTTTGGAATTGGATTTCTTTTTCTCTTTCTTTGCAGTCAGTCCAGTCTTCATCTTAGTTTTTAAGTATGTGTATTTTGTGGGCTGCTTGAATTTTAAATGAGATCTTCTAGCCTGGAAGACTTAATGATTATTCAGACCTGTATATCTAAGGCCCCTTTTTATCTAGTGTCTTTAGCTTTTCCTTAACCTTCTCCCCAAACATGGTGCTTCCATATGTGTGTTTTCATCATGTTGAAGCACAGCTCTACGAAGCCACACTTTTGGGTCTAGAGTGATTCTAGTTGCTATATATGAGATAACAGGATTGAGATTATTGTTGTTCTTTCTGGAGGCCAAGGGAAGGAAGATAAAACCTTTGAGTCTTTCTTCAGCCAAGGTTCCAGTTATTTTAGTGTATTCTATTTTGTATCAGTGGTAGCACAGCTGTCTATAGATGAAGCAGTAGTAATCTGTTAGCCATATTTTTCTCATGGCATATATCATACTCAGATAGAGATGTCAGAGCTTGGATATACTTTTTATGACCTTAGAGAGCACCTGGTCCATTAGGTTGAAATATGCACTATTGTTGAAATGCTGGTATGGTCCTTAGTTCAGGATTACCTGTATAGTAGTCCCATATGCAATTATTTTTAGACCAATTTATAGCTAGGAAGCTTATTCTGTTACAGTATGATGGGATATTTTCAGCCTGCATGTTGAATACTATCATGATAGCTAAATAGGAGACTACAGAGCTATCACAAATTCTTACTGTTACTCTGCATGTCATAGACGCTCATGAAGATTAAATGGAGTATAGGATTACTGTCAGTTTTTGTCTTCTAGTTTGTAATGTAAGTTGGGCTAAAACTTTTTTCCCATTGGTCTTTCACTGAGTCATCTGAGTGACTACACTACTGAGTAGTGTGAAATCATAAAGTTTTTGGGTTACTTTTTATTTATATCTGGATCAGACTCCAGTACTAGACCAATGTTGAGCTAAATATTAAGGGAGTGAGAAATTTTTTGGCATGAGTGCATCTAGTCTCTTTCATGTTAGCTTGTGGTAGGGGGCTTGGGATTGGTTTAGATAAGTGTAGAACAGGCTACTAGAACAATGCAAGTGTGAGTGCCCTAAATTTGAGCCTTTCCTTTCTATTTATTCCATTGAAAGTAGGTTCAGCTGCAGCCCGGAAAGAAATCATAAGGAACAAAATTCGAGCAATTGGCAAGATGGCAAGAGTCTTCTCTGTTCTCAGGTAATGATACAAATATTTATATAGATACTTTTTTTTTTTTTTTTGAGACAGAGTCTCCCTTTGTTGTCCCGGCTCAAGTGCGATGGCATCACAGCTCACAGCAACCTCAAATTCTTGGGCTTAAGCGATTCTTTTGCCTCAGCTTCCCAAGTAACTGGGACTACAGGCACCCACCACAATGTCCGGCTATTTTTAGAGATGAAGTCTTGCTCTGGCTCTGGCTGATCTCAAACCCGTTTAGCTCACACAGTCCACCCACCTCATGCATGAGCCACAGTGCTGGCCTATATATATATATTTTAAGAATGACATTCATATAAATTCGATTACAATATGTTGTTATAACTATTCTACTATTATTGTTGTTTATCTCTTACTATGCCTAATTCATACATGTGATCTTAGCCAAAAGGCCAAGAAGTAATGTACCTCATTTGTAAATTAAACTTTATTATATGTATGTAAATATAGGAAAAAATGCAGTATACATAGGATTTGGTACTGTCAGAAGTTTCAGGCATCCACTGGGGATCATGAAAGGTTATCTCCTCAGATGAGAAGCAGGTTTTACAATAGGAAACCACATAGTAGTTACAGTGGATGAACTATAGCTATATATATCAACACAGATGAACTGTAAGGACATATGTTTAGCCAAAAAAGAACTGGAAGAATATGTATTAGTTAATAATGCTGTGTAACAAATTACCCCAAACAGTAGGCATTTACTACTGAACAGTTTCTGTAGGTTAAGAATACTGTTGTGGGCTCGGCGCCTGTGGTTCAAGTGGCTAAGGCGCCAGCCACATACACCTAAGGTGGTGGGTTTGAATCCCCAGCCCAGGGCCGCCAAACAACAATGATGGCTGCAACCAAAAAATGGCCAGGCGTTGTGGAGGGCGCCTGTGGTCCCAGCTACTTGGGAGGCTGAGGCAGGAGACTCGCTTGAGCCCAGGACTGGGAGGTTGCTGTGAGCTGTAATGCCACGGTACTCTACCCAGGGGGATAGCTTGAGGCTCTGTCTCAAAAAAAAAAAAAGAATACTGTTGTGGCCTTCTTCTTCAAGGTGTCCACAGGGCTGCCATTGAGGTCTTATCCCAGGCTGGGATTTGTTTTATCTCAAAGCTCAACTGAGGGGAGAGCCTTCATGTTCACCCAATTGCTTTGCATCCAGTTCCCAGTGGCAGCAACATGTAAGCTGAAAAATATCCCATTCCTCAGCTCCATGTTGGCTGATAGAAGAGCTTTTCCTCCCAGAGAGGTTTTAGCTGGTTCCTCCGGCTGAAGAATAGCTCTAGTTGTTTGCTCCACCTCTGCCCATCAGTTTCAAACACAGGTCATGGAATGCTGCAGAACCCAGTCTCTCTTCATTTGGCCAGGACCTAGAAGTACCCTATTGTTGGGGGGTCTATCTTGAGGCTATTTAATCTTCCATCTCTGGAAAAAGAGACTATCTCACTTTGATTTCCATCCTCCAATTCCAAAGCCATTAATGGGCTTAATAGCAGCCTGGCCGTAGTCCCACTCCTGCCAGTCTCTCCAAAGCTTGTTCCTCTCTGGGCTTTGAATTTCAGAGCCGTTTAATAATGCACTATCACCCCTGCTGCTCTGCTCCCTTTCTCAGAGCAATGATCCTTGTCTGTGGTTAGAAGTTACTCATAGGCCAAAGAGCAACTCATCTCTAAATGTCTGGCTTACCAACCATCCCCACGGGCACCTGTGGCTTCACTCATGGCTCTGCTAATTGTCTGGTGGCTTTGCCTAGCCTGGGCATACATGCTTTGCAGGAAGTACCACCATAGCAGGCAGTGGACAGCAGCGAGAGCCCAGAGCGTGCCTATTTTCTGGAATATTTATTTTGCCAAAATTACTTTCATTGTGTAAGCATTGTCCTGCTTGACATCTAAAAGCAACATCATCGCTCTTCCCGTGAAGAAGTTAATTACACATATGTATATTGAAGAAGGGAACACAAGTCCCTTTGAAACTAAGGTTTTTGACCCCGTGATTATTGTTGCTTACCTGTGGTATGTCTTGTCCTTGTATGATGAAACCATTAAGTTTACACCTTGAAAATTAGAGCAAGATAAGGAGGAGGGGGATACTTTTTAGTATTCCTGATAAACTTGCTCTTCTACTTGGAAGTCTCTTGGACTGGAGCCACAAATTGCCTTCCTGGGGTTAATTCAGGAAGACCAGGCTTAAGGGTACAAATGAATAGGCTCGGCGCCTGTGGCTCAAGCGGCTAAGGCACCAGCCACATACACCTAAGGTGGCAGGTTCGAATCCCCAGCCCGGGCCCGCCAAACAGCAATGATGGCTGCAACCAAAAAATGGCCAGGCATTGTGGCGGGCGCCTGTAGTCCCAGCTACTTGGGAGGCTGAGGCAGGAGACTCGCTTGAACCCAGGAGTTGGAGGTTGTTGTGAGCTGTGATGCCATGGCACTCTATCCAGGGGGATAACTTGAGGCTCTGTCTCAAAAAAAAAAAAAAAAAAAAAAAGGGTACAAATGAATAGCCTAGTCCTTGAAAATGTGTTTGCAATACTAATTATATCAGACATTTGAACTTTAAAGCATATGAAATACCATGTTTTCTCAATTGTATTTTACCCACTGATGATAAATCTCACCACATATTTAACAAAGCTTTTCAGGAAAAATGATATATGCTTCAGTTATAAAACACATCATCATATTCCACATGTAGAATATGCAAAGATGTATGTCTTGAAGTTGAGGAAAATATGGTAAACAATGAATGTCATAAATTATATAGCATATGGCCATAGGTTCTCAACTAAGTGCTTGTTGGAAGTGTCTGATGTTTGTTTCATCTCTCTGCTATAGGGAGGAGAGTGAAAGTGTGCTGACACTCAAGGGCCTGACTCCCACAGGGATGTTGCCTAGTGGAGTGTTGGCTGGAGGACGGCAGACCCTACAAAGTGGTAATGATGTTATGCAACTTGCTGTGCCTCAGATGGACTGGGGCACACCTCACTCTTTTGCTAACAATACACATAATGCATGCAGGGAATTCCTTCTGTTTTTTAGTTCCTGTCTTGGCAGCTGACACAGGCAGGGTACACTATATGAGAGGTAGTCTCATTAATACCTGATCAGGGCAGAATGTTGGTAGATTGGTTTTCCTTTCAGTCAAAAATAATGATCAGATCCTCAACTTTTCATGAAATGATATGAGAGCAGCTCATATCATAATCTCTGAAATATTTATTCATTTGTTTAATTCATCCTTTTAAAAGTCCCAGTTTCAGAATGTGAATCAGGGATATTCATATTACTAAAACAGAACTGTAATTCCAAGTTTCTTATTTTTAATTTTTTAATTATGTAATTGTATTAGACTATGCTTATGTTTTCAAATACTTAATTTTAGAGTAAATTCTCTGCTTGGGCCCCAGAATATTACTTATGCACTTCACTTGCCAAAAGATTTGTGCAAGGTTCTGTACCCTGGTAAATGATGCCAAAGTTTGTTTTCTGTGGTGTTTGTCAAATGTTCTATGTATAATTGACTGTCTGTAACATGCTGTTTCCTTCCTCTGCAGATGTAGCTGCTTTCCTAAATCTGTCTGTCTTTCTTTAGGTTAGCTGTATGTCTGTAAAAGTATGTTCAATTAAATTATTCTATCAGACACTTGTCTGTCTTTTGATGTAGAAGCAGCTTTGTAGCACCTTGCTTTGAGGTTTGCTGCATTTGTTGCTGCACTTTGTACATTCTGAACATGAATGTAATACTAGATATTAAGTCATTGTTATAAGGAGTTGAATTTAAAATCTGTAAGTCAAAATTCAAAGGGTGTTATTAAGTGTGCCTTTATTTTGCATGAAAATAAAAAGAATTATACGTAAAGCATTCCTGTAATCTGGCTCATTGAATACTTTATATTAAAAAAAGCTAACTTTTTTTGGCGTAAATATTTGTGTAAATACTGGGTTACGTTTTTGAAAGCCCATTACAGATTAACTGGAAAAGAGTAATGTTAATATTATAGACCATACACAGTGATTAAGTCTAGATTTCTTTCTAATATGGCTGGAAAGCAAAAAAAAAAAGTGATATAGAAAGGCTTGAATTTATGTTGTATTGTAGTCACTTTTGACAGCCCTCCAAGGGTCATTGTTCTATTAAAACAGGCAGCAACAGAGCTGATGTTTTTCCTTAATCATGATTAAGTTTCTTTTTGGTGTTGTAATTAGTGACTTTTTAAAAGGAAAAAAATAGGAAATTTTGGGTGGCACCTGTGCCTCAGTGAGTAGGGCACCGGCTCCATATACCAACGGTGGCGGGTTTGAACCTGGCCCCCGCCAAACTGCAACAAAAAATAGCTGGGTGTTGTGGTGGGCACCTGTAGTCCCAGCTACTTGGGAGGCTGAGGTAAGAGAATCGCCTAAGCCTAAGAGCTGGAGGTTGCTGTGAGCTGTGATGCCACAGCACTCTACTGAGGGCAACAAAGTAAGACTCTGTCTCTAAAAAAGAAAAAAAAATAGGAAATTTTAATTTAATATTTTGAATAAATTCAAATTAGATTGACTTTTCACAGTTTCCTTTCACTCAGTCCTATACGTGCTTTTTAATAAAAACACTTTTGAAACTATAGATAAATAATTTTTACTTGTAGCCTGTACATGTTCTATTTTATATGTTACCACTGCTGATATATCCAAGAAGTATAAGTATGTTTTGAAATTATAGTTTCAAATTTTCATTCTGAATGAGAGTTTTTTTTAATTAGCACCTGCTAATTACATGCTTTGTTGACAGCACTTCTATCTATTCTTAATTTGCACACAATTCAAAGATCATTTCTCCAACTTCAAAACCACCTTCCTCTGTAGGGGAGGTTTCAAAGATAATAGTTTTGTTGGAGGGACTTTCTATTCCCAGGATAGAGTGAGTTATTGAAAGGAACTGAATTTAAGAGATCTAATTTGGGAAACTACATAGCTTCCCACTTCTACTGCTTTTTATTGAGGTGGGTTTATTTTATTTTACTTTATTTTATTTTATTTTATTTTATTATTATTTTGGGGACAGAGTCTCATTCTGTTGCCTATGCAAGAATACCCTGGCATCAGATTAGCTCACAGCAGCCTCAGCCTCCTGAGTAGCTGGGACTACAGACACCTGCCACCACGTCAGCTAATTTTTCTTGTTTTAGTAGAGACGGGGTCTCTTGCTCAGGCTGGTCTCAAACTCCTAAGGTCCAGGGATCCTCCCTCCTACCCCACGTTGGCCTCCCAGAATGCTAGGATTACAGCTAGGAACCACAGTATCTGGCCTTGGCTACTTCTTGATAGTGTGATTTGAGCATTTGGTTGAAGTTATTTCCCTATTATAAGATAACACGTTTTTCTTTTTTGAGACAGAGTCTTACTCTGTTGCCCTTAGTAGAGTGCCATGGCATCATAGCTCACAGCAACCTCACACTCTTGGGCTCAAAAGATCCTCTCGCCTCAGCCTTTCAAGTAGCTAGGACTACAGGTGCCCACCACAGTGCCCAGCTAGTTTTTAGAGACGGGGTCTCTCTCTTGCTCAGGTTAGTCTTGAACTCCTGAGCCCAAGCAATCCACCTGCCTCAGTCTCCCAGAGTGCTAGCATTACAGGCGTGAGCCACCATATCTGGCCTAATAAACACATTTTGTAACAAATAACAAAACTCACACAAAAGTTGCATCTATGTGATTTAAAAGAAAATCATCTACCATTTTAAATTTTAGTAGATATGTTTTCTGATGTTAGTGTTTATAGTTGAAAGTTAGATATTACAAAAGGAAAATTTTTTAATTCTAAGACCTTGATCCTATTAACAGAAAATAAAATTTGTCTTTTCAGTAACTTTAATTTACATGATATTTATTTTGTGAGTGTTTTTGTAAACTGCATACTTCCATTAAAATTGGATTTTATGTCCACATTTGTTTTGTGTACATTTTCTTATGGAGACTTTAGTGGGAGCTAGTCCTATAATATTGCCTTTACCAGAATCTATATGGCAAAATATGTGGTCATCTCTATTTTAGTAATGTAAATTCCTCTTAGTCATTTATCCAGTGTAGTATTGAGGAATACTCAATACTGAGTATTAACCTACCCTCAAACTTATGCCATGTCATGGTGCACTGTATAGCTGAAAACAAATAGGGGAGAAATAGTGCCTTTTAGATAAACTTCAATTGTCAGACCTATTTCTTTCCGGCTTAATGTTTAAGGTTTAAATGACCATCTTTCAAAAATCTAAGCATTCAAACTTGACATGGTAATACAGTTTTGTGTGCGATATCCACCTTGTG
Source organism: Otolemur garnettii (assembly GCF_000181295.1). Taxonomy (NCBI): domain Eukaryota; kingdom Metazoa; phylum Chordata; class Mammalia; order Primates; family Galagidae; genus Otolemur; species Otolemur garnettii. Next base: position 12,084,499 of record NW_003852403.1, read on the forward strand.
TTCTAGGAAGGATTTAAGATAAGTTTGCAGCCTCAGAAAAGGCGAGAGAATGTAATTGACCTAGAAAATAGTTTTAAAAGTCTGTGGAATGATTTTAGAACATATAAAATTAAAACTCTATAGATGATTTCAAAAGGATATATTGCTGTTTTATAATGTGAAAAATTTATTAACAGACTTTTAAACTATTGATACAATCAAATAGACACTAATTCTCTTAGTGATATCAATTTTTGTCCTTAGTTTATTACTATATATGATACAGGTTATGAAATGTTTTGTATAAACTGGCTTCCATTATCACAGACTCTCTAAAACACATTCTGATAGACATTTAATTTTTCCCCATTCAGTTTCTAAATTATAAGGAGAGTTGTCCACATCTTGAGGAGCAGGAGTTGATCAAGAGGCAGTGGCTCATTTATTCCAGTTTTATGTCTGGTCATATTGCAAGAGTATTTTCCAGGTGTCCAGATGGAGATTTTTTTTTTAATGGTGATTTGTGCAGTGAATATACAATTGTGTCTGCTTTGATTTGTATATAATTTAACAGTAAGGAAAATTAACTCTTCCTTTATCCAGTGTTCATTCTACTTCTTTGGGGTCCTCAGTTCACTTTACTCTCTGGTTAATATCAACAACATTTTCTAATTTAGTCCACTTTAACTCCTTAGATCATCAGTATCCTTTCACATTAATAATTGCTTTGGGTAAAATTTATCATTTATAAATCATGTTTACTACTAAAAGATAATTTCAGGAATATTTGTTCTAATTGGCCTTATTGCAGAAGAAGCAAAGTAGAAGGAAAAGAACGTTATTGTTATAAGTATTCTGAGAGTGTACACGTTGGGTAAAGTGGAAAATGGACAATATTGTGAAGCAGTGTTGTTCTTTGCTATCTTAGGACCTGGTCCTCAACGTGAGCTCTTTATACAGTTCAAACCCAGAAATGAGCCAAAAAAGAATCTTTGACTATAAAATGTATGATTAAATGTCATAATTTTCTAAATGGGCCAGTGACCATCTATCCCAAGAATACATTTCTTGTTTATAGTATGACCTATGTGTATGACTGAAACAGTTAGGATTTATTGTCTGTAAGCCCTCAGTTTCATTTCTTGATGCCTCTATTTTGTGGAGGGTTTTGAAAAGATGCTTAGTAGTCATTCTTTCTTAAGAATTCAGTCTCTTAGTTCCTGAAGCAAATTTGAGATTATGATAAACTGGATATGAGTGGATTTTTTAAGGCTATAAATGTTAATACCTTTAGGTATTTGGAACATCAAAGCTAGAAGAGAAAGGAAGTTCCTAGTAGACAAGAGGGATCCTTTTAGATTCCTCACAAAGAACAGAGCTACAGAATTATTCTACTTAGACTAATTTCCCAGGTTTATTGCTCTAAAATTTCATTGTAGCCATATCAGATTTTGCAGCCTTTGTTTTGCCTTATAAATTAGAAGTGACAGGAAAAGCAATGCTGACCCCTTTTAGTTTCTATTGTAGGGAACCAAATGGTGATGAGTTTTGTTTTTGTGAGACATAAAAGAAAAAGACTTTCCTATTTGCTTTTTACTACAATTCTATCCTTATAATTTTACCCTAGAGAATTTTTCTGTGATTGTGATGGATGTGATATAATAAACATAAAGGAAAATTCTAAGGCCATCAAAATACTGAATTCAAGATGGGTAATTAATCCTGGAGTGCATTTGCATGAGAGCTGAGATGTCTGTGTTTAAAATAGGTTTGTGTGTTCTGTGCTCTGAGCAATGTTGTCATAGTGCTGTGTGTAAACTGTACTGTGTCAGGAATTGGGGGAGTGGATGGGCCTCTCTAATATGAGTACTACTTATGTTAAATTGTAAATGATGATGTAGTATGGGGTACTGTGTTATTTTAAGTGATCATTGCCTTTTCTGCTGTACAATATGACCCTTCTCATCTCTCTCATTCATTTTGCATGCCTCTGCTCACTTCTGTACAGCCACAGTTGAGGCTATTGAGGCTGAAAAAGGTACGATCAGAGTCCTTGCGCTGGGCAGAGATCTGTGGTGTGTGGGTGGGCATCAGAGAATGTCCTACGGGTGTGTCTTATTCCTAGCTTGCACAGCCCTAGATGAATCAGACTCACTGACTCATCAAGTTTAGCAGTCAGATTCCTTATTTATTTATTTACCAGTCACAAAAGCTGATGTCCATAATAACAGTCTTTTTTTCCCTTTTCTGGTATAATATGCAACCAGAATTTAATGTTCCTGATTTCTTTAAGTACATTATGGTATATATTATATCAGTTAAAGTTGCCTGTTTTAATGGAAATTACTAAACTGACCCTGCAAATAAAGATCTGTTTCATATTTTGCATGATACTCAGATTTTTTTTCTTTATATGAAACCCCCTCTAGATACAAGTTTGAGTTTTTTTACTCATTTTCAATAATGTACTTGACTGAGAGTGCAAGAACTGTCACTATAATGTTTTTCCCTCTTTTTTTAATTGCAATTCAGGATATAGTTGACTGATAGATTATAATATTTATGTATATTGTATGTTGGCTTTATATTATACATTGCTGAATGTTTTGCTGCCCCAGCCATTGTTCGGTTCATGTGCACTGACTGAGTCCTAGGGATTGCATGTATTAGGCAACCAGATTATAATTAATGGTATGGTAATCTTCTCTGTGAATATTTTAATAGTAGAGGATGTATCATTTTAGATTAAGTGAATAAGAAACTATATAGTTGGTGGAGAATTGCCATTTATTTTGATTATCTTTCCGAAAGAATGTGCAGTAAATGACCTGTGAATTAAGGAAGACATTTTCTAAAATATGAAATTATAAATATTTTTTGCTATCAGCCAAACACAGATATAACTTTTGGAGGCATTTCCCACCTTTTTCATTTCATATTGGTGGTGATGAGGTGTTGATACCTTGACCACCGAGTTAGTTTTGATCTATTATATTTTAACTTACCTTTGCTTCTTTCTCCTCCCAAGCTTGTGGTGCAGATTTGTATGTTAAGGATTAGCCTTACTTGCCCCTATTCTTGTTGTTACCTTATTGTGATAATCACTGATGATCTCAGGGTCTGAAGAAGGAGATAACTGGTGTAGTAGAAGTCAGACTAAGACCCTGAGAGGTTGATTTGGGGGGGCAGGAAAGGGTTGTTTTTTCGTTTGTTATTATTTTTTTTTTTGTGGGGGGAGGCTATGCTAACACTGCCATCTATGATACCATTGTGTTTATATTTAGATTTAAATATTTTCCATTTAAGAATAAGAATAATATGGGGATAGAATTCAGTTAAAATTTAAGTGTTTCTACTTCAGCTAATTTCTTTCTTCTTAAAAATCATTAATTATGTTTTTTTAATCTCAGAAATATTTTCCAATTACTGACTTATCAAATTTGCATTTTGTTAAGCAATACGAGGATTCTCTCCACCACATAGAATCTGCAGTTTTGAAGAGGCAAAGGGTTTGGATAGGATCAATGAGAGAATGCCACCCCGGAAAGATGCTGTACAGCAAGATGGTTTCAATTCTCTGAACACCGCACATGCCACTGAGAACCACGGGACTGGCAACCATAGTGCCCAGTGACCCACGGCTTCCCAGGGACTCTCACATCTCGGGCTCCAAATGGACAGATCACCCGAGAAGCTGGAGGGGTTGGCCAAGCTGACTGTAAATGTCACAGTCCCTCTGAAGAAACCATTGTGCTTTTGAAACCCCAGCCCCCTTCTTGGATGGAGGCTTGAGGGCCCTGGGACATGTTGTGCTGTCTGATAAGATTGGGTCATCGCTGCCAAGGTGGAGAGCAGTGAGCAAGGGGCTTGGGGCAATTTCCAGTGGAGGGCATCTACACCTCCATTTATGCTTGTGGTTCACACATTAAGTTTACAAATGAGATCCCCCCTCCCCCAGTAGAATTAGATTTTGTTTTTGAACCATGACTTCAAATGCAATCCTAAGAGCAAATGTGGACTTTTCTTTTTCCATGAAATATCTTTAAAGGATGAATTAGCATGGTCTTAAATTCCTTTCTGAGGTTACTAGCTGTATTTTGAATTGTGGGCAAAATACTGAGAAACCCAGCATTACAAATTGCTGACCTCAGGTCTATAGTTCTTAAATGTTGCTAATTCTGTAACATAGTCTTGGTATTTTTCAATTATGAATGCATAACCTATAACTAGGCAGTCTCTCTTATTTGAACACAAATTCAAAAATTAATTTAGAATTTTTTTGACCAGATCTTTATACCCCAGAGATTTAAGAAGAAAACATCTAAATTTCAAAATTATGAAGAATTACAGAATTACTCATTTAAGATACTTTAAAAGAGGTTTGTACATTGTCAAAGTAAATTTTAATTCAAATCATGTCTGTAAAACTTGACATATTTTGTGTATGCATGTTTTCATTTTGCAAATATTTAATATATAGACCTATGATGTACAGGTACGACATGTATAGGTTACCTAGATGTTATGAGAAATTTTAGTTTATTGTGAGTATTCAAGTTGCTTAAATAGCCACCAGGTGATTTGCTGCTGGCTTTCTATCATTTATATGTTTTAATGCAAAGGAAATTTTAAAATGTTCTGGAAGTGTTTTTGATTAAGCAATGCAACCTAGAAGCAATGGCTCTGTTCAATCATTCAGATGTTAGTGGAAGCATAAAAGTCAAGACTGCATGTTGAAAATTTTCTTTTGATAGTTACTGATCTGCTTGGTTAAACTAAATGGAACCATGTGCTAATTTTTCACAGTTATTGACCTGTATTGATTGCCACTGTAGTTTGGTATTTCCCTTTACTTTGGTGGCCTGCGTCCCTCATGCCCTGGAATACAACTCAGAGCTCCAGGCAGCGGAACCATCTATTGTTTTGTTTGCCAGAAAGTGCACCCTGTATGGTCTCCTGTCTAAGTTGGAAATATTATGCATGTGCAGGACTATTCAAGTATTTTATAAACAGTAGCACACAATAAATTCCATGCATGGGCCGCTGCTCCTATCTCTGTGTTGGGTTTTATTTAGAAGATACAGTCTGATTTGGCTTTTTGATGCAAATCAGAAAATCCTGTTAATAGAGCTGGGACATCCTTCAAAGAAGATTATCTTGTGGAGCGTTTGTGGTGATTTGATGAATTAAGTTCTTGTCTTTATAAAATCTGCCTTTTAAAAAGAACTTTTATTATATTTGTTTTACATGAGCATTAGAGGACTGAGCACTAAAGGACTTTGGATGCCTAGTATAAGCCTCCTAAATCTAATATTTAAGATCACTGTTTTTATTGTCTTTTAATTAAAAGAAAATACGTCATTATTTAGAATTTTATTGCAGTAGTATTGGGGATTTATTGGTGTTTTAACAATAAGAAGAAAAATATCAGTGATATTGCATTTTCCGACTATCATAGTCCTCTCTTTGCTATAATCAAAATAAGTATAGGATTTTGCAGTGAGGGAAATTAGGATATTGTTCAAGATTTTATAATAATTATAGAATAATTTTAATTATAGTTCTCAATAATTATAAGGTATATGATAAAGTAGTTATTTAAATCAATGTGTATATACTTGCCTAATTCTAAGTTAAGTAACAAACAGAACTTCTGAACTTGTTAATTATTATAGCTTCTACTTGCTGTAATATTAATTTGCATATTAGTCCATGAGTGGCCTCTAAAGTTATTACACATTGCATACCTTAAAATTCTTATTGATGTTATTATTTTAAGAAGGCTATTCATCTCTAAGAGTTTAACTAGTATATCAGGTGCTAGGAACTTCCTTAGCCCTTACTTTCATCACTGGGATTATGTAGTATTTTCAGGAATCATGGGTTGACATAAAGTACTAATAGCAAACTAGAGGAATTAAGGGTTGATGGTAAAAATTAAGAAGAGGAAAATAAGAGAAAGGAACAGAACTTTAAAAACGTGGTATACATGAACAGTGTATGGCTGGGCACGGTGGCTCATGCCTGTAATCCTAGCACTCTGGGAGGCCGAAGCAGGTGGATTGTTTGCACTTATGAGTTTGAGACTAACCTGAGCAAGAGTGCGACCCATCTCTATTAAAAATGAAAAACTGAGGCAAGAGGATCTCTTAAACCCAAGAATTTGAGGTTGCTGTGAGCTATATGACACTATGGCACTCTACCAAGGGCAACAAAGTGAGATTCTGCCTCAAAAAATAAAAAGTATATGCTACTTTTTTTTTTTTTATCACCCAGTGCCTCACAGACAACTTCCTACCTTTTGAATAGGAACCTCTTTCTAGTCTTTTTTGTTAATCAGTTTTACAGCAAACCATTGGTTAACATTTTTAAAATATAACTCATGATGAATGCAAATCATGTATCCCTTTTTCTAAATTATAATTTTAAATATATGTCAGAGTAAGGAGTAGTGATGGTAAAATGTAAATTAATATCCAACATCAAGTTTTTTGTATATATCATTACTCTTTATACACATATTCAAAGATGATACTTTTGAATTAGGAAAGTCAATCTCTGACTCATTGTACCCTATTCGGTTCAGCCATTATTAACAGAACTCAAGCAAAACCTTTGAGGTTCTCAGTTAAATTTGAAGTTCTGGGCTTGGCGCCTATAGCTCAACCAGCTAAGGCGCCAGCCACATACACCTAAGGTGGCGGGTTCGAATCCCCAGCCCGACCCGCCAAACAACAATGACGGCTGCAACCAAAAAAAATAGCCGGGCGTTGTGGCGGGCACCTGTGGTCCCAGCTACTTGGGAGGCAGAGGCAGGAGACTCGCTTGAGCCCAGGAGTTGGAGGTTGCTGTGAGCTGTAATGCCACGGCACTCTGCCCAGGGGGACAGCTTGAGGCTCTGTCTGAAAAAAAAAAAAAAAATTTGAAGTTCTGAGATTTTTGCTCAAAAGTAATCACACCTATTTTATCCAGGATTTTTTACTACTATTGCAACTGATTTTCTTCTGTCCACAGCTATTCTACATAATGTTATATAATGTTTTGTTAAATCCTTACCACTTTACTTCCACCTTCCCTGCTTGTAGTTTGTTCTTTCTACACTTCGGGGTTCTTATGTGGTTTTGGTTTACCACATTCCAGGACCTCACTGCAAGTGATTCTGTTCCCCAATTTGAGGATTTTCACAGAGGCAGGTAAGTGACAAGTGGGGCCAGATGTAAGGAGAAAACCAGATCTTGTAGTCATGTAAGATCACTACACTATCCACTTCTGATATTTTCTAAAGCTTGATAGCTTTAAGTGAACCTTTGTCACTCTAGGAATGTGGAATTGAATTCCCTGGATCATCGGTTCCAAAAAGGAATGAAAGGATGGTTGAGTCGATTCTTTTCTATTTTCTGTTCCTAGAAATAGTATACATTTTTAGTCATTAACTAAAATTTCGATCTTGCTTACTTTAATATTCCAGAAGCATTTGTACCTCTTGTGAAATAAAATACTAGATTATCCTTGATGATATTCTCACTGACAGAGTACCTTGCTGTCCTTTCAGAGAAAGTGAATTTTACAAGTTAATTCTGCATGTTTTCCCTGTATTTGATTTCCGTCAGTCCCCTTATGACCATTTATTTTCTCTTTTCTTGGGTATTATATTTGTACTTAAGCCTAGGTTGGACATTGTGGAGTTCTGTTTGAATAGTTGCTGTGCTAAAAAGGCTTGGGGTGAACTCATCCTGGGTATAGACTGAAATACAGGACTCTAGGGGTTCCTGTTCTCTAGGCTGATATCTACCCTTTCCAACCACATAATTGACTTCTGTACTAAGCTCCCAAAGTTTTTTTTCTGAAGCTGTAAACTGAGAACAGAAATGTTACCTTGGGTGAGAGAGGTCTAGGAAGCAGTAGGTTTCATCTTCTCTCAGTCGTCCTGGCCTTTAAGTGAGTTTGGGAGTGTTGATAGCATCCTGAGCCTGCTTGGCAAAGAATAGAGGTTAGAAAGAGAGAAGTCCCCAGGCAAGGGGCCAGGTCCCTACTTGCCTCACTACGGAGAATTCAGCCCTATCTATTCGGTTGGCAGGGCACACTTAATCACTGAGATCCAGCATTTCAGCAGTTTGCAGAGGAAAGTGATATATGAAGGGACAGCTGCAAGTAAACCACAACCTACACCTGAAGAGATCAAGCGCTACTTCACTTGGAGGAAAGAGAAGGAAGGAAGCCCAGGGCTTAGCAGGGTAAGTTTTTCCCCATCAACCTGTCTGCTTGCTTAGTTTATAATTGAGTAAAGTATTTATCACCCCAGGGAGTGTTAATCACTCATTGAGCAGCTGACTGTGGTCTTAATTGCAGTGTTTTTAATGTATTTCTCCTTTTCTCTACTCCTTTTTTGAGGATCCCCAGTGACCAGTTTCACTGTGCTTTCTTCCTACCTCCCTAAAGACATTTTGTGTTTGCTGGTGAATTGGAGAAAATTAGATGGGCCCTCCTGGTCTGGAAACAATGAGATGACTTGTGGTTTAGGTGAAGCTTGTGACTTTCAGTGGTCCGGAGGAAGACGAGAGACCTAGGTCTGGGAATAGGTTAATATTTTGGTTTGTAATTTGGAAATGAGGGATAAGAATTTTTCAATGCAGTCAAGTTGATGTTTCCCCTTCAGTTCCTGGTGTTGGTATTCTCTCATCTACTGGGAATGAATTAGAGATCAAGTCACTAGAGATGGTTAGAAAAAAGTGATTCCCTTTCTGTATTGGGTAGACTCTGAACTCTGGAAAGTTCCGAGAACTTACTGCAATTCTTTCCAATTTCTTCCTTGTGACCCCTGTTTTGCTTTTTTTTTTTTTCCTTCATTTCTCTCAGTTTACACTCTTTGACCTGGAGCTCTTTGTAGGAAAGTTAGAATCAGGGAACTGACATCTAAGCCCAGAAGATACAAACTCAGACATGAGCCTTATAGGATATGTAGCTCATGCAAAGACCTGGCTTCTCATTCCTACCTTCTTACCTTCTTGCCAGAAAGCTGCCTCATTTATATGTAGAACATTGTGTTCTAGAGGAAAGGAAACTATGACATTAGGGATTTTACCACCATCATTCCTGCTTTCTAAGCTGTATAATTCTTTTGACTTCTCGCCAGTTCAGCCAATCACCTGTTTAGCAGGAGGTAATCTTCCCTTGGAGAAAGACCTCTCCTTGGAAATGCAGATACACAAGGCAATACCTTTCTGACCTTAATTGGCTTGCATTGCAGCCACAAGGTTTATGGTTTAACTTCAGGGAGATATCTATCATAAAGTCTAGGGTTTTAGACCATAGAGTTGTCTCAAATCAAAGATACTTTTCCTCCATACCTGTAGAAGGAAAAAGAAGTCTGTTCTCTCATAGTGTTACCTTGCCTGAGGTGGGTGGGTAGAGTAAATGGGTTTTTTAGAATGGCAGTGATTCTGGAAATGCAATGAGAATATGTGTTGATTAAAAGTGGAGGGCGCCTTTGCCTCTGTAGTTCCAGCTGCTCGAGAGGCTGAGGCAAGAGGATGGCTTGAGCCCAGGAATTTGAGGTTGCAGTGAGCTATGGTGATACCACTGCATTCAACTCAGGATAACAGAGTGATACTCTGTCTCTGAGTGAACAAATGAATGAAGGGCAAGCCATTCCTAGTGGCTCATGCCTATATTTTAGTACTCTGGGAGGCCAAGGTGGGAAGATTGCTTGAGGCCAAGAGTTTAAGACCTGAGCAAGAGCAAGACAAAGACTGTGTCTCTACAAAAAAATAGAAAAAATTAGCCTGATGTGGTGGCACTTACCTGTAGTCCCAGAGACTTGAGAGACTGAGGTAGGAGAATTTTTTGAGCTTGGGAATGGAAGATTGCAGTAAGCTGTGATGAGGCCACTGTACTCTAGCCTAGGTGACAGAGCAACGAGACTTTAGTCTCAAAAAAAAAAAAAAAGAAAAGAAAAGAAAAGGAGGGCACAGTGAAATCAGTTACTAGAACTGAGGTCATAAAATGTGAACAGCAATTCTATTCACACTTTAGTAAAGGGATGTGACCTTTAAACCTTAACATAATCTAATATTGTTAGGCCCAATTTCTTCATCATGGTAAAATAGAGGATATGGTATACAGATGAACTTAGCTACCTCTGTTCTGTGGACTCTGAAGCCATCTATCCACCCATTGGATGAGGAGAAAAAAGAGTGGATGGAAATGTAAGGGTAAAGAGAAAGAAAGTACAAAAGAAAATTCTTTCCTCCATTAATCTGAGGATACAGGTTTATTAAGAGTCATGTTGTAAGATGGAGATATGAGTTAGGTGATTCTGGGGTGTTTTTGTTTATTTTTGTCATCTCAGCTGTATGGTGATTCTGGAGTTTTTCCCCTAACATATGGTCTAGAAGGATGAAATGTCAGACCATTTTTGTAACAAAACATGATCCCTAGTTTGAACTTTAGTGGTTACCTCATTCACAGTAAAACTGACCACTGCCAGTATTTTTATTATCTATCATTTATCTGTCCCTGGAGGCAGTTAATCTGGGAACTAATAACTTTTTAGCCTTTCAGTCTGTACAGATACCTATTTTCTTTCTTTTTAAATTTAGTTAAAAATTCACATAAGAAGAAATTAAAGTGAGCAATTATATGGCATTTAGTATATTCACATTATTGTGCAATTGCAGTCTCCGTTTAGTTCCAAAACATTTTCATTACCTCTAACAGTTAAGCTATTACTCCTCATTTTCCCTCCTACACAGCCTCTAGCAACTGCCAATCTGCTTTCTGTCTCTGAATTTACCTATCCTGGATATCTCATATAAATGGCATCATACAACATGTAACCTTTCGTTTCTTTCACTTAGCTATAATGTTTTGGGATTCATCTACATTGTAGCATGTATCAATATTTCCTTTTCTTTTTAAAATAGGATCTTACTCTGTTGCTTAGGCTGGAGTGCAGTGGTGTGATCATACCTCACTGTAACCTCAAACTCATGGGCTAAAGTGGTCTTCATCCTCAGCCTCCTGAGTTGCTAGGACTCCAGGCAAAAGTTACCATACCCAGCTAATTTTTCAACATTATTCTATAGAGACAGGGCCTTGCTATGTTGTCAAGGGTGCTCTCAAGCTTCTGGCCTCAAGCAGTCCTCCCACCTCAGTCTCCTAAAGTGCTGGGACTATAGACATGTGCCACTGCGCACCAGTCTCAATTCTTTTTATGGCTGAATAATATTTATTTATCCCAATTCATTTATCCATTCATTGGTGGATCTTTGGCAATTATGAATAGTGCCACTATGAACATTTGTGTGTAAACATTTGTTTACTTGTTTTTAGTGATTACTATTTTCTTTTTTTTTTGAGACAGAGCCTCAAGCTGTCCCCCTGGGTAGAGTGCCATGGCATCACAGCTCACAGCAACCTCCAACTTCTGGACTTAAACTATTTTCTTTTTTTTTTGAGACAGAGCCTCAAGCTGTCCCCCTGGGTAGAGTGCCATGGCATCACAGCTCACAGCCACCTCCAACTTCTGGACTTAAACAAGTCTCCTGCCTCCACCTCCCAAGTAGCTGGACCACAGGTGCCTGCCACAACGCCTGGCTATTTTTTCGTTGTACCATCATTGTTATTTGGTGGCCCAGGCTGGATTCAAACCCACCATCTTAGGTGTATGTGGCTAGCGCCTTAGCCACTTAAGCCACAGGCACCAAGCCAGTTATTACTATTTTCTGTAGTCCTTGCATCATTTTACATTCCCTGGGTGTGCATGAGGGTTCTAGTTATTCAATTTCTACACATCCTCATCAGCACTTGTCTTCTGGGGGATTTTGTTTTGTTTTTGAGACAGACTCTTCCTTTTTTGCCTGGGCTAGAATGCCATAGCCTCAAGCAATCCTCCTGTCTCAGCCTCCCAAGTAGCTGGGACTACAGGCATGTACCATCATGCCCAGCCAGTTTTCTCCTCTTGCTCAGGCTGGGCTCAATTCCAAGCTCAAGCAATCCTCTCACCTTGGCTTACCAGAGTGCTGGGATTGCAGGTGTAAGCCACACCAATGGCCTGTTTTCTGGTTGTTTGATAATAGCCATCTTACTGAACATGAAGTGGTATCTCATTGTGGTTTTGATTGGCATTTTTCTAATGATTAGTGAGCAGATTTCTCTAATGATTAATGAGCATATTTTCTTGTTTATTGTCCATTTGCATATATTCTTTTAGAAAATTCTATTTATTTATTTATTTTTTGGCGGGGGGAGGGCAGAGTCTCAAGCTGTCACCCTGGGTAGCGGGCTCTGTCATCATAGCTCACAGCAACCCCTGATTCTTGGGCTGAAGTGATCCTCATGCCTCAATTTTTCTATTTTTAGTAGAGATGGGGTCTCATGCTTTTGCTCAGGCTGGTCTTGAACTCGTAAGCTCAAGAGTCGTAGACTTACTCGCTTAAGGCCTCCCAAAGTGGGCTAGGATTATAGGTGTGAGCCATCACGGCTGGCCTCAAATAGATTTTAGTTATCTAGGTTTTTTTTGTTGCTGAATTGTCTTCTGGTTAATAAGCCCTTATCAGATATATGATTTGCAAATATTTTCTCCCATTCTATGGGTTGTCATTTGACTCTGTTGGTAATGTCCTTTGATGCCAAAAGGTTTTTTTCTTTTTGTTTCTTGAGACAGAGTCCCAAGCTATGACCCTGGGTAGAGTGCTGTGGCATCACAGCTCACAGCAACCTCCAACTCCTGGGCTTAAGCGATTTTCTTGCCTCAGCCTCCCAAGTAGCTGGGACTACAGGTGCCCGCCACAACGCTTGGCTATTTTTTGGTTATAGTTATCATTATTGTCTGGCGGGCCCGGGCTGGATTCGAACCCGCCAGCTCTGGTGTATGTGGCTGGCGCCTTAGCCCCTTGAGCTACAGGCACTGAGCCAAAAGTTTTTAATTTTGATGGAGTCCAGTTTATCTATGTTATTGTTGTGCTTTTGTTGTCCTATCTAACAAATCATTGCCAAATCTATGTCATGAAGCTTTTTCCCTGTTATCTTAACATTTTTATAGTTTTAGCTCTTTAATTTAGATTTTTATATTTAGTATTCAAACTCAAGTCATTCTGATTCTTAATTTCTAGAGTATCCTTATCTACATTTCTGTTCTCATTCTCTTCTTTTTGCTTGGAATTCCTTTTTCCATGTATTCAAAGTATTGTCATCTTTCAAGGTCTATTTCAACTGCTACCTACTTCATAAAGTCTTCCTATAGCATACCCACTAAAGAGAATCTCATGTGAGCTTCTTTTAGTGCTTACGTTTCACTTTGCTTGTAGGATTTATGTAGTACCTTTTATTATAGTTTATATCTAATCTCCCTTAAGACATTTAGATGAGATGTATTTTTCATATTTTTTCTGTATAGTATTCTGCAAATTGTTTCATCTTTATCAGTAGGTATATATTGAATAAATGGATGTCTTAATATTTCTTAATATGGTCCCTTTTTTCTACTCCGCCCTTTTGGAAAGTATGGGAGAAGATGAGATAAGGAAAGAGGATATCACAAAGTCTCAGCAAGGTGGTACTTGGGTGTAGGTTTACTTGTACTTCAAAAGTCACCACTTTAGGAAATTTTCCTTGTCATTTGTCTGACTTGCTTTGACTACTTAAGTCTTAGCATGGTGGTATATATTTTATTTTACATTTACTTGATAGTTTATTGCTTGTACATGTGTCTTTTAAAAGGAATGTTTTATCTTACCAACTAGATTAGATTGGTTAATTCTCCAAATAGATGGTAGTTTTGGACAGCCAAAACTTTTGTTGCATATTCCTTTTTTAAGTTGATTTTGAAAATACACTAAATATATATGAATTTATATATAAATATATATGATTTTTTTATAAAAATCGCAGACATTACAGATAAGTCTAAAGTCTACCTTGATCAACCCAGTTTCTGTCCTACTGTCTTTGTACTCTACCCAGGGTTAATCACTGTTACCAGTTTTCCATGAGATCTGTCAGATTTTTTTTATGCATTTATTTACATATCACTGTGTTGTATGTAGAATTTCATATGTAACATATATGTATAGGCTCGGCGCCTATGGCTCAAGCGGCTAAGGCGCCAGCCACATACACCTGAGCTGGCAGGTTCGAATCCAGCCTGGATCCACCAAACAACATTGATGGCTGCAACCAAAAAATATCTGGGTGTTGTGGCAGATGCCTGTAGTCCCAGCTACTTGGGAGGTGGAGGCAGGAGAATTGCTTGAGCCCAGGAGTTGGAGGTTGCTGTGAGCTGTGATGCCATGGCACTCTACCCAGGGGGACAGCTTGAGGCTCTGTCTCAAAAAAACAAAACAAAACAGATATATGTATAAATTATATTCATATATAACTATTTGCCCTCTTTTTCACAATTGACTTTAGTGGTCAATAATTAGTAAATACTAATTCTTACTGATAACCAGGGTCTGAGGGACCAGAGTGAGAAGTCAAGCATGTGAAAATATATAATGTGTCTAGCTTATAAAAGTCCCTTCCATATCTGTTCTGCAGATAGTCTCCAGATATCATAGGAAAGGCCATGGCTCCACGGTCCCGGCGACGAAGACACAAGAAACTCATCTCATCTGTGGCTTCCATGGTGGTGACACCACCCCCAGTTGTGACCCCTATGCCTCTGACACCCTCAGAACCTGGCCCTAGTATTGATGCACTTGGGTTCTTATCCTTGGAGAATAATGTTCCTGGCCTATCCCAGCTGATCCTTCAAAAACTGAACATGAAAAGCTATGAAGAATACAAGTGAGTGACCAGTTTTACAGAAGAGGGATATATATATATATATATATTGTTTCTGATAGAAGTGATTTCAGAAAGTAGAGAGGTAATATAATTTGGGCTATATGGGATATTTGCAATGGGGGATTTTTGCATCCTGACATTTGCCAATTTTATTACTATAGAAGAAATATAGAGGGGGCCAAAAAAAAAAAATACATTTTGAGAAAGGAAAAAACAGACTTGGCGCCCATAGCACAGTGGTTACAGCGCCGGCCACATATATCAAGGGTGGCGGATTCGAACTCAGCCCAGGCCAGCTAATCAACTTCAACAACAAAAAAAGTAGCCAGGTGTTGGGGTGGGCACCAGTAGTCTCAGATACTTGGGAGGCTGAGGCAAGAGAATCACTTAAGCCCAAGAGTTTGAGTTTGCTATGAGCTGTGACACTATGGCACTCTACCAAGGGTGACATAGTGGGACTCTGTCTCCAAAAAGAAAGGAAGGAAAAAAACTGCATTAAAATTGTAATACTCAACTGGGCACAGTGACTCATGTCTCTAATCCTAGCACTCTAGGAGGCCAAAGTGGGAGGATAACTTGAGGTCAAGAGTTTGAGACTAGCCTAAGCAAGAGCAACACCCCGTTTCTACAAAAAATAGAAAAATTAGCTGGACATTGTGTCAGGTGCCTATACTTCTACTACATGGAGGTTGAGGCAGGAGGAGCACTTGAACCCAGGAGTTTGAGATTGCTGTGAGAGGTAGGCTAATGCCAAACCACTTTAGCCTGGGCAACAGAGTGAGACTCTGTCTCCAAAAAAAACAAAAAAGAAAAATATTGTAATACTCTCTATATACCGATAACAAAAGAAATCAAGTATGACTTGAGTATTATAAATTTATTACAGTTTTTTCCTTTCTTAAAATATGTATGCATTTTTTTTTTTGGTACCCTCTATATAATTTGGTTAAGTGAGAAATGATGTCAATAAGAGATGTAGGAGTTGGTGGAAATGTATAGAAGACAAGTTAGAGGACATTAGAGACTTTGGAAATATCCTTTGTTTATTGCTTGTCCTTCTCCATGTTGCTCTGCAGGCTGGTGGTAGATGGGGGTATCCCAGGATCAGGCTTTGGATTTCGATGTCCTCAAGAAATGTTCCAGAAGATGGAGGACACATTCCGATTCTGTGCTCACTGTAGAGCACTCCCTAGTGGTCTTTCAGACTCTAAGGTCCTCCGGCACTGTAAAAGGTGACTTGTGGGGGACTAATGGGTAGACATTCAGAAATGAGCCTGTACTAAGAGCTCATTCCAAAAGGAAAGGTTAAAAGTTTTCCTCTTTTTGTATCATCCAGACATCAGCAGAGTTATAATCCTGCTTATTTTTGATATTATGGAAAAGTGAGACAGGAGGCCACAATACTGTGTTCTCTCTCTCCAATTTTTTGAGTACTGAATTAGTAAGACTAATTCTGTTCTGAGGAGATTGGGATTGAGCCATATCTATGATGAAAGGGCAGCTATAAACTCCTGGTGTGTTTGGGTTTTTTTTTTTTTAAGAGATATAAAAAGTGAGATGTTACAGATAGAGACTGTGGTGTCACTTTGGGAGAGTAATTACATTCCCAACCCCTTCGCCCTCTTTTGCCAAAGATAGTCCCCAAATTTGTTGTATCAACTATCATTCTTTTTCCTACTTTCCTGACCCATTCACTGATCTTTCTTTCTAAGTATAAGAATATTAATTCCCTTCCCAAGACACCCCCAGTCAGCTTTTATGTATACAACCCCTATTCTTATGACTCATTCTCTCAGATGCAGAAATGTCTATTACTGTGGTCCAGAATGCCAGAAGTCAGACTGGCCAGCACACAGGAGGGTTTGTCAAGAGCTTCGTCTTGTGGCTGTGGACCGTCTTATGGAATGGCTTCTGATCACAGGTGGAGTGGTAGTACTGGGAAACTTTGCTATAATGGTCATGGTTGGTTGTACTTAAAGGAAGATATGAAAGCATATTGTTATGAAAAACTGAGGAACCTCCTAGTCACTGGTTGGCAGAGTGAACATAAAAGAAATATTGAACTTTGTGAGAAGGGAATTTCAAAGCCAGGAAAGGATTAGGTTACTTTTCCCCTTTAATAGATGTAGGAGGTACAAGTGTTTTGTTACGTGGATGAATTATATAATGATGAAGTCAGAGCTTTCAGTGTACCCATGACCAGAATAGTTTGCATTGTGCTTGATACATTGATTTTAATCCTTTATTCCCCTCTCTTATTCCCCCGTCCTTAGTTTCAATGTCTGTTATATCACTTTATGACCATATACCACATTTACCCCTCGTTTAGCTCCCATTTGTAAGAGAGAACCTGTATTTGTTTTGCTATTCCTGAGATACTTCACTTAGAATAATGGTCTCCAGTTTTGTCCAAATTTCTGCAAAAGACATTATTTCATTCCTTTTCTTTCTTTTTTTTTTTTTGAGATGGAGCCTCAAGCTATCCCCCTGGGCAGAGTGCCGTGGCATCACGCTCACAGCAACCTCCAACTCCTGGGCTCAAGCGAGTCTCCTGCCTCAGCCTCCCAAGCAGCTGGGACCACAGGCGCCCGCCACAACGCCCGGCCATCCTTTGGTTGCAGCCATCATTGTTGTTTGGTGGGCCTGGGCTGGGGATTTGAACCCGCCACCTTAGGTGTATGTGGCTGGCGCCCTAGCCGCCCGAGCCACAGGCGCCGAGCCATTTCATTCCTTTTTATGGCTGAGTAGTACCCCATGGTATATGTGTGTGTGTATATATTCACATATATATATAAATTTTCTTTATCCACTCATTAGTTGATACTTAGGTTAATTCTGTATCTTTGCGATTGTGAATTTTACTATAATAAGCATTAGGGTGCAGGTGTCTTTTTTATAAAATGACTTCTTTTCCTTAGATACCCATTAGAGGGATTGCTAGATCAAATGGCAGATCTATTTTGAGTTCTTTGAGCAATCTTCATATTGTTTTCATAGAGCTTATACTAGTTTACATTCCCACCAACAATGTATAAGCATTTCCTTTTTACTGTATCCACACCAACATCTATTTTTTTACTTTTTAATAATAGCCATTCTGACAGATAAGGTGGTATCTCGTTGTGGTTTTAATTTGCATTTCCCTGATGATTAGGATTAGGTTACTTCTTATTCCTTCTTTTCCTGCAGGTGATTTTGTTCTACCCTCGGGACCTTGGCCATGGCCAGCTGAAGTTGTACAAGACTGGGAAAACTGGTTTTCTATGAAAGGATTACAGTTAGATGCTGCAATAGATGCTGCGCTAGGTAGTCATGCCATGACCACCTTATGGGCCAGTATAAGACGCCCAAGGCCAGACCCAGATACTCTGCAGGGGTCTTTGAAGCGGCTGCTGACAGATGCCCTGTCAAGGCCCTTGACAATGGGCCTAGGACTAAGGGCCTTCAGGATAGATGTTGGGAAGACTGGGGGAAGCACAGTGCATGTGATTGGTGCTTCTCATGTGGAGACATTTCTTGCTCGCCCTGGGGACTATGATGAGCTTGGCTACATGTTTCCTGGACACCTTGGACTCCGTGTGATCATGGTGGGAGTAGACGTGGCTACTGGCTTTTCACAAAGTACCTCAACTTCACCCCTGGAACCTGGCACAGTTCAGCTTAGTGGCCACAAGGGCCTCTATCATGACTTCTGGGAGGAGCAGATAGAGACTGGTCAGATAGCCCGTCCAGATTTGGCAGTGGCATTCCATCCAGGTAAGAGTTATCAGTTCAAAGAAATACTGGTGGTTTCCTCTGAGAATTTTCTATCCTGAATCTTGTATCTTCTGTCTTTGGAACCCTATTCATTTGGTCTTATTAAACACAATGTGATGACAATCTTGGTTGATAATTTGCCATATATACTATATCTGGTTTCAGAATTTTATAGTGAAGGCTGGACACAGTGGTTCATACCTATAATCCCCGCACTTTGGGAAGCCAAGGCAGGAGGATCACTTAAGATCAGGACTTCAAGGCTCGGTGCCTATAGCTCAACCGGCTAAGGCGCCAGCCACGTACACCTAAGGTGGTGGGTTCGAATCCCCAGCCCGGACCCGCCAAACAACAATGACGGCTGCAACCAAAAAATAGCCGGGCGTTGTGGCGGATGCCTGTGGTCCCAGCTACTTGGGAGGCGGAGGCAAGAGACTAGCTTGAGCCCAGGAGTTAGAGGTTGCTGTGAGCTGTAATGCCACGGCACTCTACCCAGGGGGACAGCTTGAGGCTCTGTCTCAAAAAAAAAAATCAGGACTCCAAGATCAGCCTGGGCAACATAGTGAGATCCTGTCTTTACTCTCTACAAAGATAATTTAGCTGGGCATGCTGGCATATACTTGTAGTCCTAGCTATTTGAGAGGCTGAGGAAGGGGGAGCCCAGGAGGTTACAATGAACTGGATCATGCCACAGTACGTCAGCCTAGGCAATAGAGCAGAAACATGTCTTTCTTTCTCTTTCTTTCTTTTTTTTTTTTTTTTTAGACAGTCTCACTCTGTCACACTGGGTAGAGTGCTGTGGTGTCATCATAGCTCACAGCAACCTTAACCTTTTAGGCTCAGGCAATCCTCTTGTCCTCAGCCTCCCAAGTAGCTGGGACTACAGGTGCCTGCCATTATGCCTGGCCAGTTTTTCTATTTTTATTTATTTATTTATTTATGTATTTATTTATTTATTGTTTGAGACAGAGTCTTACTATGTTGCCCTTAGTAGAGTGCTGTGGTGTCACAGCTCACAGCAACCTCAAACTCTTGGTTTTAAGTGATTCTCTTGCCTCAGCCTCCCAAGTAGCTGGGACTACAGATGCCCACCTGGCTATTTTCTTATTGCAGTTGTTGTTGTTTAGCTGGCCTGGGCCAGGCTTGAACCCACCAGCCTCTGCATGTGGCTGGCACTGTAACCACTGTGTTACAGGTGCCAAGCCAGTTTTTCTATTTATAGTAGAGATGGCATCTCACTCTTGCTCAGGCTGGTCTTGAACTCCTGAGCTCAAATGATCTACCTGCCTTGGCCTCCCAGAGTGCTAGGTTTAGAGGTGAGAGTTACTGCTCCCAGCCAGGACCATTCTTTAAACAAAAGAAAACAACCTGCCTGAGCAAGAGCAAGACCTCGTCCATCTCTACTAAAAATAGAAAAAGAAAAATTAGCCTGGACCGGTGGCAGGTGCCTATAGTACCAGTCACTCGGGAGGCCGAGGCAAAAGGATTGCTTGAGGCAAGAGTTTGAGGTTGCTGTGAGCTCTGATGCCACAGTGCTCTAACACAGGGTGACAGTAAGACTCTGGTGAAAAAACAAAAAACAAACAACAGAATTGAAGAAACTGGATGATGATGATGTATAGTGGGGATGAGTAAGATGGGGGCTGGGATGGATACAAAGAGATAACTTGTTCTTATGATCTATCTGTTTTAGTCTTTTCCCTACCTATTGCTGTTTCCATTTTTGTTCCATAGGTTTCCATTCTACCCCAGACTTGATGGAAGCGTGGCTGCCCACTCTGCTGCTACTTCGTGACTATGAGATCCCTACGTTGATTACAGTTTACAGGTTTTGACCTCTTTCTATGTATGATATGCCCTTGACATGCTTATCTATCACATAGTGAGGATATTCTTCCTTCTTACATGTGGCTTTTTCATCCCCTTGCAACAAAGTCCTATGCTAGTTAATTGGGTGTTTAGTGAGATATTTGGGAGAGAAGGGTAGCCTTGGATAATTTGGAGGATTGTTGAGTATGGAATTGTCAGGCTCTTGAGCAATTTCGCTCTTACCTCTTTCTCTTTTTTTTTAATTAGGATATAAAAGTATAGGTTTATTTTATATTAGAGAAAGGGATGAGGGGGGAAAGAGACAAGAAACAAGAGAAGAGAGTAGAGAGCAGGGAATAAAAGAGGAGAAGAAGGAGATTGGGGGGGAGAAAATGGTATGGCATCCCGAAGGAAGAAAGAAGAACGCCAGCCTCTTTCTTATTTCTTATAATCAGTGGAACAATTTTTCTTATCTCTCTTCCACAGCCATCAGGAATTGGCAACCTCTTTGCAGATTCTGGTGGAATTGGATACACACATCACTGCCTATGGGGCTAATCCTTTCACATCCCTCAAACCTGAACAAGTCTATTCCAACCCCAACAAGCAGCCAGTATACTGCAGTGCCTACTATATCATGTTTCTTGGAAGCTCCTGCCAGCTGGATAAGAGACAATTGGAAGAGACATTAGATGGTGGGGTTTAAATAGCTTTTGACTGGATGTCTGGAAGATGAGGAGGTTGTGATGAAATTACCCTGTTAATGCCAGGTTTTTGCCAGCTTTGAAACCCACTATATTCTCAGCCTTATTCACTATCTGGATAAAGATTCTCAGCTGAATGAGTGTTCCTGTCTAATGTGACTCATTTCTGAGAGTTTAGCCAGAGTAGCGTCTAGAGATAGGATAGATTTAGTGGTTGGCAAGAGGCCCCAGTGTTGGTCTTTCCAGAGAGTGTAGAGTTCCTGACAGTTTCCTTGGAGGAAGTTATACCTTTTGACTAGAACCATTAGCACTGAGGAGAATTAGAACCTCCTTGTTCATTTGAAAAAGACTTTTCTTCTAATTTAGCAATTTGGGCTGAAAAACAGAGAAGTGTTAATTACTTGAAGTGGTGGAAGATTGGGTAAGTCAGGGAAGTCAGGACCATGGTACACTGACCTATGCCTCACTTTTTTGAAAGCAGTGTTCCATTTTCCTACTTTTTTCTTGGAGACTTAAGACTCTAGAGTAGCTCTGGTATTGTATTTTAGATACCTCAGGGTATATCAGACTTTATCTGATATATTTGAGTTATTTGTTATCCCCTGTTCTATACTACAGTAAACTCAGTTTGAGGCTTCTTAAGTCACTTGTTTTATCTTATTTCCTATTCTTTGCCAATATTCATTAATATTACTCATCTATGCACAGTACCTCAAGATTGGAATTTTGCTCTAGCCCTTGGAATGGTTAACATTGACTCTTATGTTTGGGCCTTTTACTCTACTACATGCTTGTCTTGTATCATCCTTTTTTTATCACACTCTCAAGGATTAGGATATTCTCTAGGTTTTCATTCCTACAATTTTGCCATCATCTTCAACCACACAAACACCATCACCCCAGAGCACCTATATATACTGTTATTGCTCACTGTAATAGGGATAATTTTAGAATTTCATTTATTCATTCAAAACAGTAAATACTTACCATGTGAAAGGTAAAACTATATTGTGGTTTTAAGGAGATTAAAACATTGAACATCATTGAACATCACATTGAATGTGATGTCTTTATTTTTTTTAACCCAGGAAGAGAAAAAATATGTATGCGGATATCTTTTTTGCAGTGCATAATAATAGAATAAGAAACATGAGCGAGGCTTATGGTGCTAAGGAAATAAGAGTGAAAAAATAGAGCCCTTTGCCAAATGAATATGAAGGAAGTATGAATTAGAATTTTATGAAACAAGACCAAGCATTCCAGGTGGTAGTAATAACAGGAGCAGAAGTTGGGAAACAGAAAAGCATAAAGGATATTTTACGGTACATTTGAGGATTAGTATAAATTAAGTCCTGAAGAAAGATTGAGATTGGATTCTAGAAGAAGCATTTGTCATCCTTTGGATTGATACAGATCTGACTATGAATCCTGGAACAATCATCAGATAATTTTGTGCCCTTGAGAAAGCTAAAATTCTCTTAAGTCTTAGTTTCCTCATTTGTAAAATGGAGATACTATCTAATACCCAAAATTATATTAGCATTAAATGAAAATGTTTCATAATTGGAGGTCTCACACATCTTATTTTCAAAATTTACTTCTGGTCAAGTATCCGTACTCTGAAAATTTAAAATCTGAAATCTTCTAAAATCCAAAACGTTTTGAATATTTGACATAACATGCAGATTTTCAGATTTGAGGTGCTAAAGACAACTCAAGTATTTCAAAATTTGAAAAAAAAATTGAAATCTGAAACTGCAGGCAGAATGGGGACCGAAGACCCCATTCTTAGCAAGGGAAAACACTCCCAGAAAAGGGGGAAAATAAAAAGGTAAGCAAAGTGAGGCTGAACAAAGGAAAGTCAACTGGTTTACCTTTACACCAGCTGCTGCTAAATTTCTTATCTGAGTAAGTTTTCTGCTTTTCCTAGAAGCCTGGCCTTTTGGGGATACAGCTTACTAACACCCCTGCTGGGTCTGTAAGCACTCTGAAGGAATGGCCACAGAAGAAACTGTGTGCAAGGCCTAGCAAGAAACATTAACTAGGCTGCTTCCTGCCTAGTTAACAGTCAAAGCAAATACCTATTGTGGAGATTTGTATTTGGCTGGGGCAGAGATCAAGGGAATAGCGTGAGCCCTGAAAATACAGGTTGGAGGGCTTATATCCCTTAGTGCAGAAGACAACCCTCTGTAGTAGTGATGAGAGGAAAATTCCTCTCTCCCACCAGTTCTTCAGAGGAGATTGACTCCAGTGGTGTTTTACTCCACAGTGAACTAGCTAGTATTAAACCGCCAGGAATCTGTGTGTGTGACCACAGACAGGAGGCTGTCCCTACACAAGGCTCAGGCTCCAGATTTCTCAAGACTGCTCAGACCCTTAAAGTTAATGATTATAGAAACAATAGAAGCTTATATGCTTACTCAGAGAAACTGCTGACATCTTTGTTCCCTCTTCAGTTTACTCTCTGGGCTAATGAGCAAATAGCCTTCAATAAAAGCTGAGTGGAACTTACACTTGGGGCCACCCTCAGGAACTCTGTAAACGGGCAGTGGTCCCCTGTGCTCCCACCTTTGAAAATTCTATTCTGTGTGTCTTGTCTCTTTATCTCTGGTCATTTCTAACCTTATATTTCTGCAGTCAGTTGCCGCCAGATCCACAGGTCTTAACAGAACTTGCTCCCAGGGCAGGACTCCGGCGTGAAACACTCCTGGTTGCAACTATTTTGGATAAGAGATATTTAACCTGTATAAAACAACAGTAATCATGACAATGTGATACAGGCATTGGATGGACATATAAATGAATGAAATAGAATTAACAATTGCCTTAGTCTGTTTGGAATGCTATAAAAAAATACTATAGGGCAGCGCCTGTGGCTCAAAGGAGTAGGGCTCCAGCCCCATATGCCAGAGGTGGTAGGTTCAAACCCAGCCCCGGCCAAAAACTGCAAAAAAAAAAAAAAACAAAAACCAAAAAACCATAAACTGGGTGGCTTATAAACAAATGAAATTTCCTTCTTCCAGTTATGGAATCTGGAAATGCTAAGATCAAAATAATAGCAAATTCCGTATCTGGTAAAGGCCCATTTCCTGATTTATATAAAGTGCTTTCTTACTATGCCCTCACATGGTAGAAGGGATGAAAGAGCTCCCCTCTCCCTTTTGAAAGGATACTACTCCTATTGAATGACCTAGTGAACTCCTAAAGCCCCCATCTCCCAATACTGTCACCTTAGGGGTTAGGATTTTACCATATGAATTTTAGGGATACATGAAACATTTAGACCAGAGCAATAATTTAAAAAACCTTTACCCTTATAGTCAATTGATTTGTCTTGATAAGGGTACCAAAACATTTAATTGGGAAAAGAATAGACTTCAACAAATGGTATCAGGACAACTGGAACATTCAAAAAAAGTGTATCCTACCTAACAGAATATGCAAAAATTAAAATAGTTCAAAGACCGAAAGAGCTAAAAGTATTAAACTCTTTGAAGAAAATATAGGGATAAATCTTCATATACTTTTATTCGACAGTGTTTTCTTCGGTAGGATATCAAAATCACAAGCAAAATAGATAAATTTGATTATCAAAATTTAAAATTTTCTACTTCAAAGAACACCATCAAGGAAGTATAGAATGGGAGAAAATACTGACAAACGATATATCTAATAAAGGATATGTATCCAGAATATAAAGAACTCCAACTTGAAAAATAACCCAAGTTTTTAATAAAAATGGGCAAATATTCTGAATAGACCTTTCTCCAAGGAAGATGCACAAATGGCCAATAAATACATGAAAATATGTTCAACATCTTTAGTCATTAGGAAATACAAACGCAAACCATAGTGAGATACGTGCCCCTTTACACCTGCTGTGATGGCTATAATAAAAGGATAGTAACACGTGTTAATGAGGATGTGGAGAAACCAGCACCCTCGTGCTGCTGGCTGGAATGTAAATGGTACAGCCATTTTGGAAAATAGTCTGGCAATTCCTCAAAAAGTTAAACATTTGGGCTCGGCGCCTATAGCTCAACCGGCTAAGGCGCCAGCCACGTACACCTAAGGTGG
>NW_003852403.1:12110444-12111985 GCF_000181295.1 Otolemur garnettii
TGTGAGCGTGATGCCATGGCACTCTACCCAGGGGGATAGCTTGAGGCTCTGTCTCAAAAAAAAGAACAACGGGAAAGTTTAGATCACTTCCAAAGCGAGTTGGAAATGGGTCCTTCTCTTGAAGAAGAGTTAAGAGAGACCTACACAAAAGTTTTTTTCTTTAGAGACAGAGTCTCACTTTGTTGTCCTCTGTAGAGTGCTGTAGCATCACAGCTCACAGCAACCTCCAGCTCTTGGGTTTAGGCGATTCTTTTGCCTCAGCCTCCTGAGTAGCTGGGACTATAGGCACTTGCCGCAACACCCAGCTATTTTTTTGTTTCAGTTTGTCCAGGGCCGGGTTCAAACCCTCCACCCTTCCTATATGGGGCCGGCGCCCTACTCACTCAGCCACAGGCACCACCTTACACAAAAGTTTTTTTAAATTAGCCAAATGTGGTGGCACATGACTGTGAGTCCAGGAGTTGGAGGCTGCAATGAGCTATGGTTACATCATTGCTCTCCAGCCTGAGTGAGAGAGTGAGACCTCAGCTCTAAAAAAAATAATATTTAATTAAAAAGTAAAATTCATGGGTGGCACCTGTGACTGAAAGGAGTAGGGTGCCGGTCCCATATACAGGGGGTGGTGGGTTTAAGCCCAGCCCCGGCCAAAACTGCAAAAAAAGAACTATAAATTTACAAACAAGAATGAAGTACCCATTCATGCTACAACATGGATGAACCTTGAAAATATGTTAAACGAAAAGAAACCAGTCACAAAAGATCGCATTTTGGCTGAGTGTATTGATATGAAATTTTCAGAATAGGCAAGTCTATGAAGACGGGAAGTAGATTAGTTGCTCCATGTGGATGGGGAGGACAGGAATATTGGGGGGTGATGGCTAAAGGGTATGGGATTTCTTTCTGGGGGGGTGATTATAATGAAATTGTGATGGATGTACAACTCTTTGTACTTAAAACCATTGAGTTATATACTTTATATACTGGTGTATTTTATCTCAATAAAGCTATCAAAAATTTGGAAGTGGCTTGAGTGCGATAGCTCATGCCTATATTCCCAGCACTTGGGAGGCCAAGGCAGAATGTTGGCTTGAAGCCAGGAGTCTGAGACCAGCCTGGACAACATAGTGAGATGCCATCTATACAAAAAATAAAAAAATTAGCAGGGCAGGTTGGTGCACATCTGTAGTCCCAGCTACTCAAGAGTCTGAGGAAGGAGGATTGCTTGAGCCTGGGAGTTAGAGGCTGCAGTGAGCTATAACAACATGACTGTACTATAGCCAGGATAAGAGTGAGACCCTGCCTTGTAAAAAAAAAAAAAATTCGATAACTTTTAAGAGAATGTGAAAAATAAGAGTATTTGTTAAATGCTTAACACAGTGCCTAGAAAACAGTATGTACTTAATAGTAGCTCTTATTGAATACATACCACTTTGAAATAATTTGCTTGGCTCGGCGCCTGTGGCTCAAGTGGCTAAGGTGCCAGCCACATACACCTAAGGTGGCGGGTTCGAATCCAGCCCAGACCCGCCAAACAACAATGA
>NW_003852403.1:12112916-12118824 GCF_000181295.1 Otolemur garnettii
CCCGCCACAATGCCCGGCTATTTTTTGGTTGCAGCCATCATTGTTTGGCGAGCCTGGGCTGGATTCGAACCCGCCAACTTAACTGTATGTGGCTGGCACCTTAGCCACTTGAGCCACAGGTGCCAAGCCTCATATACAATTTGAAATATTTTCATCAAGCTGTAATTTCTAACTATAAGTAAAGTAAGTAGATATGACACTTTGTAGATCAAACAATAGTAAAATCTATAGGATAGGGTTACTCACAGTGACTTATAAAGGGTGTGTATCTGTCAAGAGTTTGCTCAGGAGACAGAAACTACACGGTAACAGGTGACACAAAAATTTCCAACTTAGTAGAATGATGGTAATAGTACATGAAAGTTCATATGTCTAGCTTCATGCTAAATGCTGATGATTCTAAGATGGCTTCTTCCCTAAGCAAGGACAATATAATAGTTATGTTTTCTAAAGTCAGTATGTAAAAATAACATACAATAAAAAAGAAGCAAAAATAAAGTCAGTACATGAAGTAAAAAAATATTTTCAAAGCTATCTTTGACAATCCCTTAGGATAATACTCCCATAGGCCCTCTCAGTAGGTCTATCAGAGTCAAGTTTTTCCTCCAGTGTTGGAAAGAAATCTGTAGTTGATCACCAAATGATGTTGTTGGCTTTGTTTTAGGAACCCTATTATAGTCCATCTGATAATTAATTATTTAATGAACACTTACTATTGGGTTGTAGAGATATCCTTTTTCTCAAGGAGCTAAACATTTTAATGAAGGAAATAAACAGTAAACACAAAATTTCAGATACTTTCAAGTGTTATAAAGAAAATTAAATATAGTAATGAGTATATAACTGGTAGTGATATTGGTGGCAGTGGCAGCTACTAATGCTGTATCAGAAAGTACTTCTCTGAAGAGATGACATTTGAGATGACACAGTGGAGAATATTCTGAGTAGAAAAAATAGTAAGAGCAACGTCCTGAGAATCTCTGGTGTGTTAGGTCACAAGCTTGGTATGTTTAAACAAAAGGCCACGGTGACCAGAGCTTTGTAATTGAGAAGGAAGGTGAAAAGGGGTAAGATGAAACAAGTAGGCACAGACTAGCTTATGTAGAGCCTAATATGACCTGTTAAAGTTTTGATTTTATTCTGGTTTCAGGGGAAACCTACTAAAGAAGTTTAATATAGGAATGACATTTATTCTTTAGAAAGATCACTCTGACTTCGGGTTTTTTAACAGTTGAGCGCTGTTGACATTTTGGGCTGAATAATTCTTTTTTTTTTTGGCAGTTTTTGGCCAGAGCTGGGTTTGAACCCATCACCCCTGGCACATGGGGCCAACACCCTACTCCTGTGAGCCACAGGTATGACATTGATAGCATCCTACAACAGTGTAAGCACTGTAGGATACTTAGTAGCATCTCTGACTCTACTCATTAAAAGCAAGTAACACCCTCCCATCCTAGGTTTTTTTTTTTTCAGTTTTTGGCTGGGGTCAGGTTTGAACCCACCACCTCCGGTACCACCCTACTCCTTGAGCTACAGGCGCCACCCCTCCCATCCTAGTTTTGATGACCTAAAATATCTCCAAACATTGCCAAGTGTTCCCTGAAGGACAACATTACTGTTCTAACAGTACAAAAATAGTATGTATACTTAAACACTAAGATCTGACATGGTGTTGGAACATATCATGGCCTTTAGCAGTATTTTGTCTTGTTTTTGCTAAGTTTATGCTCACATGCTATGACTTCACTGTTAAATGCCACAGTGGACATCTGTTAAAAGGCCCAATTGGGTGCAAAAAGGCAGTATTGTAATTAAGTCTACCCAAGGGAAAGCAAGGAAAAGAGAAGGTCAGGAAGAGTTTCTTAGAGCAAGAGGGAAACGTGCAATTTTTGACTCAAGTCTAAATAGATGAATAATTGCAAAAAGGTGGGCAGTGGTTTCGAAGCAGAGGAAGCCAGAGCAAAGAGTCTCTGACCCTGGAGTGTCCTTTATGCCAGGAAAAGACAAGCTGAAAGGAAATGGGAAATGAAGTGGTAGTGTCTGAACAGGCACCTGGATATTTGGGCCTACACTTCAGGAAAGTTGGCTGGAAAGCAAGAGATTTAGAAAATATCCTCTTATGGTGATAATTAAGGGAGAGGGAGGGGTTGGGGATGAGCTCACCAAGGGAGTGATGTAAACAGAGTAGTAAGGGCAGGCTTCTAAGGGAATACTTAATTCTGGGGGCCTCTGGGGCAGGAAGGACAGAAAGGCCTGTTACGGGCTGGCTACACGGACTATTGGGAGCTCGGGTACCCAGAGCATTTTGCAGTGTTGTCTACCATTCTTAAATTTGACAACTAGGTGCCTTAAGTACTTTACATTTCACTCCTGTTTGGGGGCCACGTTTATGTTGCTATTCCCACTTAAATGGTAATCCATCTCGTTCCATCTCTATGAGGAAGCTTTGTGTAGAAAGCATAAATAATAATAGATTGAGAGTTGTCAACCTTTAGTGTGTATTAGAACCGCCTGAAAGGTTTGTTAAACAGGTTTACTGGGCAGGAGTTTGATGGAGGTCTTAAGGTGGAGTCTTAGAATTTGCATTACTAACACGTTTACAGGTGGTGTTGCTAATCTGGGAAGTACATTCTGGGAACCACTACTTTTTGCTCTGGAATGCCAATTCTGAGTTAAAATATTAATCCGAGCCCTTGTAGTTGCCCTTCTTAAAGCTAATGTGTATTTAATGCGGTTGCGCGTGAGGGGAGCCTTGAATCACCTAATAACTCCCTTCTGTAGTGGTTTTGATTAGTTCATCTCTAGTTGATGTATCTAAAATTCCCAGTAAATATTAATTTCTCAGAAAGCCAATTTTAAAAAAATGCTTTGTTCTTAGAGGACGCATTTCAGAGGCAGGGAGGCTGCCCCCACCTCCCAGTCTCAGGCCCTCGGTAGTCAACCACTGAATAGGCTCCGGGATTCCCCCACCCCTAGAACTCCTGCTACTTCGCCATGGACTTGAGAGAGCACAAAAGGGATTGGGCGAGGATCCGGGGACCGGCTGGGCGGTCCCAATGGAGGGTATTTTCCCGTAGGCGGGACTGAGGGACCAGACAAGGGGAAAGTCCCCGCCCTCGCCCCCGTCTGGCGCGCCGGGGCGTTCCCGGCTGCGGCCGCGATGCTAATTGGTTGCCTGTCCCGGCGCCCCGCCCACCCTGGGCCCGCCCCGGCTCCATCTTGCGGGCTACGGGGTTGGGCTGTGACGCTGCTCCAGGGGTCAGGTGAGGAACTGTGTCCCCTCTCTTCCCCTCCTGTCCGCCTGGCTCACCTCGCCCCCGATACGCTACGGGGCCTTGCGCGTGCCCAGTGCCCTGGCGCAGTGGAGGGGCCGTGTGCGTCTTCCGGGTGGCGGCGACTGGGTGTGCGCGTCTCGGGACCTAGGCTGCCGGGGAGGGGGGAATAGAAAGGGAAGAGGGGTCGCTGGGGTGAGGCGAGTGAGGAGGCTGGTCACACGTGTGGGAAGACCAGGACGTCCTGTCGGTCTGTCCTCTGTGCCTTTTGGCTGTGCGGAGATCCAAGGCACCTTTGACGCCCTGCCCTCAGGCAGGTAGACCACAGGTGGAAGGGCTGAGGCCACAGGGTAGCTCTGCTGAAGCGACTTTAAGGAAGGCTGAGTAGGGAAACCAGCGAGTAGTACCGAAAGCTGGCGGGTGACTAGATTTTCAGTGACACAGCAAATTTAGGGAAACTTAGAAAATTTGTGTTGTGCTTGGTGAACTCTAGGGCTGACTGCACAAACTTGAGGTTGCTCACATTTACAATTCTTGGAAACTATTTTTAGGATAGCTTTCCAGATTTGATTCTAGTTCCCTTACTCCAGCAAACGTGTGCTGATGGGTGTCCACCATAAAGTGACAGAAATGAAGCCTATATGTTCCGACTGTCCTTTTTGTTTTTTAAAGGTGGACAAAGGGCTTTATTACAAGCTGAAAAGAAGTGAAAGTACTCAGTGCAGAGCAGGAGCTGGCCCACAGGGACCCTAATTTTCGGCCAGCTGACAAAGAGCTAATCTGCTAAAATTGCTTGTCCTAATTAGGCAGTGAGTGTAATGAGTTACTTGTCAGTCAAGGAAGGAGTTTCAAGCACTGGGTAAGGCAGGTGAAAGAGGTAATTTTGGCCACTGCAAACTTAAGCATCATTCAGTCCTGTCTGGTGGACGGCAGCCTACCTGTGCCTGTAAAGGACTAACTGTGTCCCCACGTTCCTTATCCAAATTGCTAATTTAAATGGTCCTTCCAAACCTAGAGGCCAATTTTGGATAATCTTATCTGCTGATGCCCATCTTCAGTCACCTTTCCTGTTTTGTGTTATTTCCCCCCATAAATTTGCAACAGCTGCCTCCTGTATAGTCCTAGGCTTCATGCCATCTATGACACACCCATAGTGAGACCTAACCCTTTTACTAGCTGACTCACTGGGTGGAGATGGTTTAGAGAACCAAGAATGATTTTCTTGTCTTTTATAAGTGGTTGCTGACAAAATGTTAAAAAGAAAATCTCTGGTTCACCAGTATAATCTTACTTGGGCAAAGTTGCGTAATTTGTTGAGTCATCTTGGGATTTGTTTAGCTTTTTACAAAAACTTAAAAGTACTTTTTGAGGAGTTGATATGTACTTAATTCTAAAAGGACTAAAATAAATTGAAAAGTAAGTCTCCTCATTGTGCCCCAGCTCTCCTCCCAGGAGGCAGCCCTGCTTTCTACTTCAGATATTCTTTCAGGGATATTCTATACATGTATAAGAAAATAAGTGTTTTTTTTACACATATGGTTGCGGACTACCTATGCAATTTTCACTTTCTCTTTTTATGTGTTAGAGATGGGTTTCAATGAGTAAAAAGACACCTCCCTCCCCCAAGACAGTCTCTGTTATCTGGGCTTGAATGCAGTGGCATCATCATAGCTTGCTGCAACCTCAAGCTCTTGGGCTCAAGTATCAGCCTCCCCAGTAGCTGGGACCACAGGTGCGAGCGCCCACGTCTGGCTAATTTTTCTACTTTTTGTAGAGATGGGGGTGGTGGTGGTGGTGGTGGTGGTGATTGAGAGTGTCTTACTCTTGCTCAGGCTGGTCTGGAACTCCAGACCTCAATCAGTCCTCCCACCTGGGCCTACCAAAATGCTAGGATTGCAGGCGTGAGCCACTCCTGGCTATGCATCATTTTTAATAGCTGCATAACACTTCACTGTATGGGATATCCGTAATCTATTTCACCTCTCCCTGATTGATGGCTGTTTAGATTGTTTTTAACCTTTTCCTCTTACAAATAATGTTGTAATGAATAATCTTAACCCTCTAAGCCTACCCTGGACTTTCTGTTGATCAGCCTGTCCTGAAGCTACCTAGGGGATGCCACTCATTAGTAGGGTGACCAGACGTCCCGCTTTTGGCAGAACAGTCCCGCTTTTGGCGGAACAGTCCCGCTTTTGAACAATTTGTCCCGCGTCCTGCGGCATTTTAAAAAAGTCCCAATTTTTGGAAAGAATGGGAGAACAGTAAGGGAATATATGGTTCAGCTGCCATGTGGCTATTTTGCCAGGATGTGAGTTTTATATTGTTTTTGTTAATTTTATAATGTTAAACTGTAATAATAACAAATAATTGTTGAGAAGTGATTATTGAGAACTGCGTATCAAAGTTTGCATTGTTGTCAGGCCCTGCCCTGCCCTGTTCTCTTCCCTTCCCCGTTCTCTGCCCTTCCCCCCACCCCATGTTGTCCCGCTTTACCAATGTTAAAATCTGGTCACCCTACCCATTAGTCAACTCATTAGTATACACAAAGGCATCACTTTAGAATTTAGGATTTTAGAAGTTGTATGCCACATTTTACAGATATGTTGCCCACTCTGGTCTAAAATCTTCCTGCCTTG
>NW_003852403.1:12121004-12121797 GCF_000181295.1 Otolemur garnettii
ATATGCTGAAGTATACAATGGTGCCAAAAATATACACATTTTAAGAAAGGAAAAAACTGTAACACTCAAGTCACTTTTTTTTTTCTTTTGAAAGAGTCTCAATCTGTTGCCCTGGGTAGAGTCTGGTGGCTGTCACCCTAGCTCACTGCAACCTCAGTCTGTTGGGCTTGAGCAATCCTTTTGCCTCAGCCTCCTGAGTAGCTTCAGGCATGGGCTACAATGCCCAGCTAGTTTCCGCGCTTTTAGTAGAGAAGAGAGTCTTACTCTTACTTAGGCTGGTCTTGAACTGAGTCAAGCAGTCTACCCGCCTCCCTCTCTCAGGGTGCTAGGATTACAGGGTGAGCCACTGTTCCTGGCCTCTAGTCACATTTAACTTTTGCAATTACAAGAGGTGCTCAACATGACTTGTATTTACCTTTCATTATTGGTATATATTATTACAATTTTAATATAGTTTTTCCCTTTCTTCAAGTATGTATGCATGTTTTTGGCACCCTCTATATAGGTTAAAATGATATAGTGTCTGGGATTTGCCTCAAAATCATCCAGTGGAGTGGTGGGGAAGTGAGAGTATTAAAAAAACAAGATTGTCCATGAATTGGTAATTGTTGCAGCTGGATGGTGGATCCATGGGATTTATCTTTACTTTTGAATAAGATTGAAATTTTTCATAATCAAAAGTTAAAAAAGAAGAAAGAAAAAGAAACCAGGGTTTAATCCAGATATATGTGACTCCAGAATGTTAACTTTTAACCATTGCACCATTGTTTCTCATCAAAATGGTGTAACTGGC
>NW_003852403.1:12122037-12128508 GCF_000181295.1 Otolemur garnettii
TGAGCTGAGATGCCACAGCACTCTACCCAGGGGAACAGCTTGAGGCTCCTGTCTCATAAAAAAATGGTGTAACCATACCGGAGGATTTCTGTGGCACCCAGAAAGTGTTTTTTATTTTAATAGTTACATATTCATTTTAATATTATGTTTTATTTGTGGCAAGAAACCTATAGGAAGTTTTCCATTTATGGATGTAGTATAAAACATAAATATAAATAAAAAATTAGTTTTAAGAAAAAATAGCATCAGTAAATTGAGGTATGACAAAAATTGTATGCTGTAACAATGAAGATGAAACCTTTACTGTACTCTACTAACTCCATTAGTGTAAATGGTGAAAAGCAGCATTTTATCAGCTTCTACCACTAATATCCACATTTTATTTATTTATTTACTTATTTATTATTGAACCAGAGTCTCCTTTGCCCTGAGTAGAGTGCTGTGGTGTCATAGCTCACCACAACCTCGAGACAAGGGTCTCACTTTGCTCTGGCTGGTCTTAAACTTCTGAGCGTAGACAATTCACCCACCTTGGTCTGCCAGAGTGGTAGGATACAGATATGAGCACCATGCCTGCTGTTAATATTGTGCATAAAACCCTGTGTATGTGTCCTTCTGTATATCTGCATAAGAAATTACAGAGGAGAGTACCCTTATAAGAAATTTCAGAGAACTCTTTTTTATTGTTGCAGAATGTCATACCCAGGCTATCCCCCTACAGGCTACCCACCTTTCCCTGGATATCCTGTAAGTATTGCCACTTATACTAAAATAACTGGTGTCCTTGAAACAGATGTTGTATAGGAGTAACTCAAGACTAACCTTATAGGTGTGCTATACCAGAGGTTGTAAAATCAAATGGCCAGATGTCCTGTGTAGAATAAGTGAATGAAGGTAGTTGTTGTGGGGGAACTCAAGCAGTTGCCTCACCTGTGGCCAGCTGTAGCCTGATGTGGCCATGCAAAGAGGCCAACCCAGTGTTGCCAGATACTCTGAATTTTTTAGGTAAAGCCAGGAACCTGGTTTTATGTAAAACTGCCCCCATTTCTTTTTCTTTTGGTGTAAGTGCTGGGGATTTAACCTAGGGCCTCATGCACCAAATTTCTAAAAATTTAGAAGTTAATTTTTAAAAAGTTAACTGCTAAATAGGCCGTTAAGACATGTATGTAACGAAATCTATCTTGTGAATCACTAGATTATAACCTTTGTGTCAGAAGGTTATTAAAATAATTAAGAAGGGCTTACTTGACTCAGTGAAAAACTGCAGTGGATCAGAGGACCCTGGATTTGTGTTTCTGGGACTTTTATTCTCTTCTGAATTTATTATGGTAGAAGTGAGTACTATGAATATGTTCTCAAGTCCCTGTGTACTAAACTGAACCCTGGCAGTCATTTCAGTCAGTGAAAGCTAGCTGCTGAAACAGATAACCTCCAGATCTCAGTGGCTTAACAGAATAAGAATCTATTTCTTGCTTTCTTCAGTCTCCTGGAAGTCAGTGGTAGGAGTTGGGTAGGAGGAGACTTTCACGCAGTGTTTCAGGTTCCCAGGCTGCTGCTTCATATTGATTTTACCATCCTCTGTCACCTAGTTTTCCACTGGATCCTGTGCTTATGACTGCCAGGTGAAGAAAGGAAGAGGGCAGATGTTTTTAGGGACCAGATTAGATTGGAAGTATTGTACATCACTTCTGTCTATGTTTATTTGCTATTTATCCAATCACGTGGTCCTACATAACTGGAAGGGGGTCAGGGAAATATAATATCTGTAGCTTGTGGCCTGGGGGGAAAGAATTTGACATGTAACTCTTAGACATTTTGTGGTCTAAACTGTGAAATGCAAAATGTCACACCCCGTTTGTGACCCAGGTCACCTTTTCATTTTTTTTTTTTTAATATTATGCAACAGATCTAGGTGTGTTGCAAGAAAGCCAGGAGTCCTCTCTGTAGGGTAGAGAGAAGAAGTTCTTCCTCATGTTTCCAGATGTTAGGAAAATGAAGGAAAGAGCTTTCTTAGTTCCTGCATCCTTGAGGTTTGTAAAGAATCTGTTTGTGACTCACAAATAGAGAAAAGCAAACCCTTTTTGCCTGCCCCAAGTAGAATTAAATTTGAGTTCTGACAAACAAATGTCTTGAAAAACTAGTGTACTGATAAACTAGAATAAGACACCAGGATTTCTAATGGGACTTTTAAAAAATAAAAGAACAAGCTAGGCCTTACTAATAATCTCTGTTCTTATTTTTAGGTGGATCATATTTCTCTGTGATGACATTCATTTAAAATTATTTTCATTTTTCAGCCTGCAGGTCAGGAATCATCTTTTCCCCCTCCAGGCCAGTATCCTTATCCTAGTGGCTTTCCTCCAATGGGAGGAGGTGCTTATCCACAAGTGCCAAGTAGTGCCTACCCAGGAGCTGGAGGCTACCCTGCACCTGGAGGTTATCCAGCCCCTGGAGGCTATCCTGGTGCCCCACAGCCAGGGGGAGCACCATCCTATCCTGGAGGTGAGTTTTGGGTGTGGAATTAGTAATGATTTGGGATTGTAGCACTTTTTCCTTCTCTCCTTGATCCTGTTCATTCCCTGCTTGTTTTGAATGAGGTTAGAGTTGCTCTTAGCTAACCTTTTAGACCAGCGGTTCTCAACCTGTGGGTCACAACCCCACAGGAACTATATTAAAGGGTCACGGCATTAGGAAGGTTGCAAACCACTGTTTTAGACCGTAAGGACTTAGCTGGCAAGATAGAGAAATAAATGTTCTCAGGTGGCATAAAAGCTGGGAGCAATTTCAGAAATTCCATTGTGAAGGGAATTGCAATAAATCTTGTAGTAATAAAGGACTGATATATGTATAACACTCTGAAATCTGTAATATTAAATCATGATTAAGACATTCAGATTAACATAACTGTGACCTTTAGGAGAACTTTTACCAAAGGTTAAAATAAAAAGACTTAGTATTGGGCGGCGCCTGTGGCTCAAAGGAGTAGGGCGCCAGCCCCATATGCTGGAGTGGTGGGTTCAAGACCCAGCCCCGACCAAAAACTGCAAAAAAAAAAAAAAGACTTAGTATTTTTGTATTATAAGTTATTAAGGAAGATGAATATAGTAAAAATTTTAAAAAGTTTGTCTTTTAATAGAGAAAGAGTTGGTGAGAAGTTTTGATTTTGGACAAAAAGGGACTGCTGTTACATCATTAATAGCATATTTTTTCCACTAATAACAGTAGATATGTTTCTGAAGTTACCGCTGCAGTCATGGGGCTGTCACTGTAGTTTATTCAGCTATTCTTTTCTCTAGTTCCTCCAGGCCAAGGATTTGGAGTCCCTCCAGGTGGAGCAGGCTTTTCTGGCTATCCACAGCCACCTTCACAGTCTTATGGTGGTGGTCCAACACAGGTCCCACTTCCTGGTAGGTA
Organism: Otolemur garnettii; assembly: GCF_000181295.1. Lineage (NCBI taxonomy): Eukaryota > Metazoa > Chordata > Mammalia > Primates > Galagidae > Otolemur > Otolemur garnettii. Next base: position 12,125,452 of record NW_003852403.1, read on the forward strand.
CCAGGTATCCAGAGAAAAATAGTATCATGATATTTTTAGTTTTTCAATTGCTATCAAGAGAATTTAGTTTATGTTTGAGATGGTAAGTAAATGTTTATGTATCGCTATAAATAATTTTAAATATATGGTTTAATGAAATATATTAACATGATGGAAAAGCTTTATCAGGAAAATGAAGCTAAGGACCCACTTTATTTATTTATTTATTTATTTATTTATTTATTTTGAGACAGTCACATTATAGCACCCTGGGTAGAGTGCCATGGCGTCACAGCTGACAGCAGCCTCAAACTCTTGGGAACAGCGAATTCTCTTGCCTCAGCCTCCCAAGTAGCTGGGACTACAGGCATCCCCCACAACGCCTGGCTATTTTTTTGTTGTTACAGTTGTCATTATTGTTTTAGCTGGCCTGGGCTGGGTTTGAACCCACCAGCCTGGGTGTATGTGGCTGATGTCCTACCCACTGAGCTACAGGTGCATCCAGGACCCACTTTTTCTATTAAAAAAAATGTCCCAAAGCCAGAAGGAAAACCAGGAACTTCTCACTTTGCTGAATCCTGTATCGTGAATGACGTGACCCTGTATTATATCCTGATAACCATTCCAAATGGACTCAGTTTAAGTTTGGTTCAAGTTTAGGAGGAGGGGCAGCACCTGTGGCTCAAATGAGTAGGGCACTGGCCCCATATGCCTCAGGTGGCGGGTTCAAACCCAGCCCTGGCCAAAAAAAAAAAAACGTTTAGGAGGAGAAAGTATTGTTTGTTAGGGTCTTATGTAGAACCTAGAATACTAAAAAGGCTCTTGGCTGAGTGCAGTGGTTTATGCCTGTAATCCTAGCACTTTGGGAGGTCAAAGCAGGATTGCTTGGGGCCAAAAGTTCAAGACTAGCCTGAGTGAGAGTGAGACTCTGTCCCTACAAAAAAATAGTAAAATTAGCCAGGTGTGGTGTTGGGTCCCTGAAGTCCCAGCTACTCAAAAGGGTGAGGCAGGAGGATCGCTTAAGCCTAGGAGTTTGAGGGTCACAGTAAGCTATGATGCTGGTGCTGCACGCTAGGCAAGACAACAGAACAAGAACTTGTCTCCAAAAAAAAAAAATTGGTTTTATAATACAGTAGAACCGTTGACCACTCAAGGGACTGTAACAAATTAGCATATGGAGATGGTTAACATAAGGAACTAGGCTTACTGTGTGGATATGTACATGTTGTATATGTATATGTCCAGTCTATCAAAATTAGTTCAACTTAAGGAGGTGGTCAGTGTAGGGAAGTGGTCAACTATGGATGTTCTACTGTATTTTAAAAATTGATTATAGTCCTATGGGAGGCTGAGGTGGGTGGATCGCCTGAACTCATGAGTTCAAGACCAGCCTGAGCCAGAGTGAGACCTCATCTCTAAAAATAGCCTGGCCTTGTAGTGGGTGCCTGTAGTCTCAGCTACTCAGGGGGCTGAGGCAAGAGAATCACTTGAGCCCAAGAGTTTGAGGTTGCTGTGAGCTGTGCCACTCTACCCAGGGTGACAATGTGAGACTGTCTCAAAAAAAAAAAGATCATAGTGAATATCGCATTGTGAATATTCTCTTGTGTTTTCATATTCATAGTAATCAATGCTCCTTTTAAAAATGAGATTATATAATACCTGTTTGCTGTATTATTTATTTTTTGACACACAGGTGGCTTTCCTGGAGGACAATATCCTGGAGGACAAGCTCCTTACCCTAGTCAGGTATGTTTGCTCCTATTTGGGGGACTTTTTGTTTTTGTTTTTGAGACAGGATCTCATTCTGATACCCAGCCTGGAGTGCAGTGGTACACTCACAGCTCACTGTAACTTTGAACTCTTAAGTTCAAACAATCCTCCCATCACAGCATCCCCATCTACAGGTACATGCTATCATGTCTGGTTAATTTTTAAATGTATTTGTAGACAAAGGGTTTCATTATGTTGACCAAGCTGGTCTCAAACTCCTGGCCTTGAGCAATCCTCCTGTCTCAGCCTCCCAAAATGCTGAGATTAGAGGCATAAACCATCATGACTACCCTACTCCTTACCTTTTAAGTTTAGTCTGGGTCAAAGGATAACACCAAAGAAGGGGCCTACTCCTTTGATGATGTTAGAGATTTCCATGAAGCAGAGGAAATGGTCTATCATAGTAACTTATGACTTTAATCTTTGCTTTTGATAGACCCTATGATCTCTTTGGTCCATCTGTTTTAAATACTGTCCTGATGACAAACATTAGATCTTTCTCACTGGTGATGATGCTCCTACTTTATTCTAGACATTCACATGGGCTCTTGGCATTGGTGTTATACCTCTTCCCTACCTGTGCTAGCAATTATAACTATGAACTTGGGTAACTGGGTGATTGGTATTTCTGGGAATGATTTATGAAGGGTGGTTTTGTTTTCCACTTTTACCTTTATACTTTACTTTCAGATCAATACAGAGTCCTTTCCTTCCTATCCTGTTTTCTCTCCTGTTTCTTTGGATTATGGCAGTGAAGTGAGTAAGGTTTTCTAAAGTTCACTAATCACTAGGTCCCCTATATGTGCTTTCAGTTGTTTCTGATTTCTCACTTATCTATATCTCACCTTTTCCTTTAGGACTCAAATGTATCTCTTTTCTCTCTATGTCCCTGTAGATTGGCAGGGCTTTAAACATGATAGTCATTCAAGTCTGTTGAGTTGATTTCTCAGTAGTCCTACTGGGAAACTTTCTGAGATTCCCATATATCAAATCTTTGCCCTATATTTATATAGCTCCTTAATTTAATAATGTTTAATTCTTAAATTGCCTTGTTAATTTTTTATATCTTATTCAAAGTTACTATGAACATAAGCAGTATATTTTCATGCTAACATTTGTCTTGATTTCCTTGTTGCCTGTCATACTGTATATTTGTAAAGATTTAACATTTTTTTCAAGCTTGTTTTAGTCTGGGCTAGAAGGATTACAGTATTGGAAGAGAAACACCTTAGTGATTTTGGGGATCAAGGGGCTCACTTTCCTGATTTGAGAAATTCGAGTTCCAGAGATACTGAGAAACTTATCTAG
>NW_003852403.1:12128924-12132158 GCF_000181295.1 Otolemur garnettii
TGTATAGTTATCCGTTGGCAGGAGAAAAATCTGTCTGAAGGGAGATAGGTCTTTCCTATTTATTCCAAAGTGAGCCCTCGTAATGAAATTCTTATATCCTTGTTCTAAAACCCAAAGACTAGCCTTTCCTAAGAGTGGTGTCTGGGGAAGTCTTTGCAGTTTCGTTATTAGAAACTTCTTGGAAAGTCTAACTTAGATTTTATGCCCTTTATTCTCAGCCTGCTGCGATGACTCAGGGCACTCAAGGAACAGTCAGACCAGCTGCCAACTTTGATGCTATGAGAGATGCAGAAATTCTCCGTAAAGCAATGAAGGGTTTTGGTAAGGAAAATAGATTTCTGTTTTTTACAATAACTTAAAAGTGATTGATTCTAAAGTAAAAATAAACTGGTAACCCACAAGGGTGAGTTCTCTGTTGCTCACTGCACAGAAAGCCAGATGACAATAGTCAAAGAAGAAAGATTTACCCCAGAGGAAGCATCAATTAGGAGGTGGGAAAAAGGGACTGTCTCAAATCTACCTTCTTGACCAATGGGGTTGGGTTTTTCTGGAGGTGAAATGCACAAAGGGATTAAGCATCATTACATATTTGGGGCAGAGTGCAGGGCATGCAAGTACAGTGATAAATCATGCTGATAAATATGAATTCTCATAGTTTAAGTTCATCCTACATACCTCACTGCTAAATATCACTATGACCACCTTTGAAGTACTCTCCTTGGGAAGCTATGCAGTAATGCCACTGCCTAGTCTACCCTTAATAGCAATTTTGGAACTCTTTTTCTGGAAGGGCTATCAATCTTTGAATGTCATCAAAATGTCTTCCTTTCAGTCCTTTATCTTTGGGTAAGAAAAAAGTCATTGGGGGCCTGATTAGGCAAATGGGGAGGGGTGTTCCAATATAGTTACTTGTTTACCAGCTAAAAACTCCCTCAGACGGTGCCATGTGAGGTGCATTGTCGTGATGCAAGAGCTATGAATTTTTTTGTTTTGTTTTGTTTGTTTCACTGTGTTGCCCTTGGTAGAGTGCCTTGGCATCACAGCTCACAGCAACCTCAAACTCTTGGGCTTAAGCAATTCTCTTGCCTCAGCCTCCCAAGTAATTGGGACTATGCTGTCCACCACAAGCCTGGCTGTTTTGTTGTTGTTGTCGTTGTTGTTTATCAGGCTGGGGCCGGGTTCAAACCTGCCCACCCTGGTGTATGTGGCCAATGCCCTATCCACTGAGTTACAGGCACTGAGCCAAGCCATGAGTTTTTGGCCAAGATTCTTAGTTGAGGGTTTTCCTGTTGCTTCATTGACATGCAATTTTGACACACAATTCAACAAATTTTTGCCATGTTTAAATCAGTTCTATTTGTTACTGGCTACCCTGACCTCTCTTCATCAGTGATGCTTCAGAAAAACATTTAATCCATTTTATTTATGGCAATATCCCCATAAATGTAGACTACCACTTCCCTGATTTCACTTCTAGTCTTGCCAAGTTTTGTTTTGTTTTGTTTTTTGAGAGAAATGAATATTTCCAAATATATGTGTGGGGAGAATCACAGAGTGATTACTCCTCTTGCCAAGTTTAACAAGAAACTTAATATTTGCTCATTGCTATAATTCAAGCTCTGACATCTTGAGCTGGCACAAAAAAAGACACAATAATGAACTCTGTTCAGCAAAACACTGCCACATGTCCACACGAACACAGTTGTTGAGACCCTGATGTACCAAGGTTATGAAACTTTACCAAGTTGTTTATACCGTGCTGCCAACGTAAGCACAGGTGGCAAGTTCACGAAATTAATTATCAGACCTATATATATATATATAAAATTATGTATATTCCATGATTAAAAAATGGTGAATAAGTCCTTCCTAGGGCAGGAATTTTAGTATGGGCTAGTAGTTAATATTAATCATTCTTGTACATACGCAGATTGCAGGGAGTAGCTGCTCAGCGGGTCTTTGGACACAATTTGTGGTGGGATGTCACTTGTCTTCTCCATACAAACAAGTGGTATAAAGCTTTGTAGTTATTTTATGGCTACAGGGAGGTTCTGCTGTTGCAACAGTGTAACAGAAAGTTATAAACTTCTGGTTAGCAAATCTAAATGGTCTGGAAACTTAAAAATAAGAACTACAAAAGAACTATCAAAACTTTTCTTGCTTGTGGAGCTGGTTACAGAGCCTTATATTATAAACTAAGTTTATACATCATCCTTGGTGTACACGCCTCAATTTAATCTAATGCTTAGTGCCTTGTAAGCATTAAGAGGTGACCACAAGGAGCACCCAGGACACAGACTTTGTCCTTAATTAAATGTGTTTGGTTCTTCCAGGGACAGACGAGCAAGCAATTGTGGATGTTGTGGCCAACCGTTCCAATGATCAGAGGCAAAAAATTAAAGCAGCTTTTAAGACCATGTATGGCAAGGTATGTTTTTTTTTCTTGAGTAGACATCAACAATGGCCGGTAGACTCTGCATTTCAGATTGTATACTATATATTTAATAGTACCTGTGGTACAAAGGAGAGACAGCTAGACTAGAGATCTCAAAAGTAGTATATTTGCTATTTACTTCTCTTAAAAGCCTTTTTCATTTTAGCATAGTCCTTGATCTCATATACATACCTCTGTGGCTTCTATGTGATGCACGGGCAATTAAAAGTAGATTATGACCACACTCGTGATCCAGAGCATGGTTCTCAATCTTCCACCCCTCATAATGGGATTCAAGGCAAGAACAAGGCTCTGTTTATTCTTGGTCCTTGACATCATACTTCTTTTCCTCTCTCTTCATCTAAATATGTCTTGTTTTACTATAATATGGAACTACTTGCCATTTTCTGCACACACCTGATTGTCTATACTTCTGTGTTTATATATGCTGTTCTCTTGTCTTTGAACACCTTTATTTTCTTCATGGCAAACTATTCCTTGAAGATTTGGCTTGCCTGTCAACTACTCTGTGATGTTTCTTTCATACTCCTGGTCATCATTAAGCTGCTTCTTCCACTGTGGTCCCATAGCACTTTATAAAGTGTTATCACTAACTTTATTAGTGTTATCACTAATCTTACTGCCTACCCCATAAAACTGTGAGCTCCCCTATGACGAAGTATGTCATAGTCATCTTTGTGTTTACAGCACCGTATGAACAATGAGAGTTATCTGCTTGATATTTGTTGAATGGTTGATCAGTGATTAAATGAAGCAGTATTATAATGTTGAAAAGTGCT
>NW_003852403.1:12134056-12134977 GCF_000181295.1 Otolemur garnettii
AGCAACCTCCAACTCCTGGGCTTAAGGCGATTCTCTTGCTTCAGCCTCCCGAGTAGCTGGGACTACAGGCATCTGCCACAACACTCAGCTATTTTTTTATTGCAGTACAACACTCAGCTATTTTTTTATTGCAGTTTGTCCAGGCTGGGTTTGAAACCACCACCCTCCGTATATGGGTCCAGCACCTTACTCACTGAGCCCCAGGCGCCACCCACCATAAATGATTTTAATGAGTAGCTAAGGCTGGGAACCCCTTCTGTTTTGTTTTGTTTTTGTTTTGAGGCAGAGTCTCACTATGTTGCTCTTGGTAGAGTACTATGGCATCATAGCTCACAGCAACCTCAAACTCTTGGGCTTAAGCAATTGTCTTGCCTCAGCCTCCCAGTAGCTGGGACTATAGGCGCCCACTACAATGCACTGCTTTTTTTGTTGTTGTTGTTATTGTTGTTTAGCAGGCCCTGGCCAGGTTGGAACCCACCGGCCCCAGTGCATGTGGCCAGCGCTCTAACCACTGAGCCACGGGCACTGAGCCTCCCCTTCTGTTTCTTGTTAGTGTTCCTCCTCCTTACCTAAAATACCTTTCCTCTTCCTCTTTGCTAATTTTCATATATTCTTTAAAATCTATACTAAAACTTTCTCTGAGCTCTCTACCCCACTTTAAACTTCTATTTCCACTATCTCTGATTTTTGTGCTACTCATCAGGTGCTGGAGTACAGGTTTCCTTACATTAACTTTTTTGTTTTGTTTTGTTTTTGTTTTTTTAAGACAGAGTCTCAGCACTCTGTTACCTGGGCTAGAGTGCCATGGTCTCTGCCAAACTCACAGCAACCTTAAACTCCTAGACTTGAGCAACCCTCCCACCTTAACCTCCCAGACTGCTAGGATTATAGGTATGAGCCACCTCAACTGGCCTACATTAT
>NW_003852403.1:12135903-12137522 GCF_000181295.1 Otolemur garnettii
TGTTTATTGATATAATATATCTGCTTGAATGTAACAAACTGTGTATATTTTTCTTATATAGTATTCAGTTTTGAAATTCCATTTCAGCTTTCCATATTTTTATTATTAATTTTTTAGAGACAGGGTCTTTCTCTGTCAACCAGGACAGGCTGCAGTGGTACAATCATAATTTCCTGTAACCACTCATTGTAATCTCAAATTCCTAGCCTCAGATGTTCCTCTTGTCTGGGCCTCCTAAAGTGCTGAGATTACAGGCATGATATTCTTGTTGTATCTGGCTCTGTATTTTCCATAAAAGTTATAAATGACAAATTTTGGATAACTCATGTACTAAATTTGCATTTATAATTAAATAGGATTTAATGAAAGATCTCAAATCAGAGTTAAGTGGAAATATGGAAGAATTAATCCTTGCCCTGTTCATGCCGTCTACATATTATGATGCCTGGAGTTTACGGAATGCAATGCAGGTACTACATGTTATTTCTTGTATTTAATTCTATTTTGTATGTAAAACCCCACAAATGGTTGTAGTTCTGAATTTATGGTGAAAAGGAATACATTATTTCACATCATTTGAATATACAGTTTCTCCATTTGTAGAGAACAAAGAAATGTTTGATGAAACAGTAAGATTTAATTACTTTCAGCAATTTTGTTTTTCTTTTGTGTAACTCTCCCTCCATTTTATATAGGGAGCAGGAACTCAGGAACGTGTATTGATTGAGATTTTGTGCACAAGAACAAATCAGGAAATCCGAGAAATCGTCAGATGTTATCAGTCAGAGTTCGGACGAGACCTTGAAAAAGACATTAGGTCAGATACATCAGGGCATTTTGAACGTCTACTTGTATCTATGTGCCAGGTGAGTATAGCATGAATTTATGTGTGTTAGTGAAGGGAACATACTTTATTGCCTATTGCCAGTGAACATTCTTTATTCCTTTTGATATTTAGCCAGTTTGGAATGTTGCATTTTTAAGAGGGCCAACACTGACTCCAGTGTACAGATGTCTTTGTAGTTACCATTGGGATTTATTTCTGAAAATCTGGCTTTTGTAGGGAATTAAAAATTAACCTCTTTGGGGGCGGTGCCGGCCCCATATGCTGGAGGTGGCGGGTTCAAACCCAGCCCCAGCCAAAAACTGCAAAAAAACAAAACCTCTTTAAGGTTTTATAGAAACAGAAGCCAACTTGAAGCAGCTCTGTGCCTGGGATGAAATGGTAAATGGTACATGTACATTTATTTATTTATGTATTCTGACTCAACTATCTCACTCTGTTACCCAGGCTAGAGTGCAGTGGTGTGGTCATAGTTCACGGCAGCCTTGAACTTCTGGGCTCAAGTGATCCTCTCAACTCAGTCTCCATGGCAGCCAGCACTGTAGGCGCATATCACGCACCTGTCTAATTTATTTATTTTATTTTATTTTGCAGTTTTTGGCCAGGGCTGGGTTTGAAACTGCTACCTCTAGCATATGGGGCCAGCACCTTACTCCTTTGAGCCACAGGTGCTGCCCTTCTTTATTTTTCTTGTAGAGAAAGGTCTTGCTATGTTTTGCCCAGGCTGGTCTCAAAACTCCTTGCCTCAAGCGATCCTCCTGTCTAGGCTTCCCAA
>NW_003852403.1:12138329-12140011 GCF_000181295.1 Otolemur garnettii
GGATATAGAAATGAAAGCAGATAGGTTAAAGGAAACTGAATTTATCTACCACAGAGTAAGTAACAGAGCATGGAAGTAGGATTTAAAGGACTAAGAAGAAAAAAAAAAGGCAAGAATAGAACTCTGGGAGGCCGAGGAGGGGGGACTGCACTCATGAGTTTGAGACCAGCCTAAGCAAAAGCAAGACCCCGTCTCTACTAAACATAGAAAAACTGAGGCAAGCGGATCACTTGAGCCCAAGTTGGAGGTTGCTGTGAGCTATGATGCCACGGCACACTACCCAGGGTGACAGCTTGAGACTCTGTCTCAAAAAAAAAGCAGGAATAGACAATTAATGCCAAAAAAATGATTGAGACATGACATGAGGTGTAAAGATTTTTTTATACAGGTTTCAAGTCCCAATCATATTTTTTCCAGGAAGTAGCTTCCTAGGAAAATGGGAGTAAATTTTAGGTGTAAATCTAAAGGCAAAATCTAGGAAGTTTTTCCTGATTTCCTGTGTTACATTCAGTTACCCATTTAGAATATGCCTCTAGGCTGGGCTTGGTAGCTCAATGCCTATAATCCTAGCATTCTGGGAGGCTGAGGTGGGCAGATTGCTTGAGCTCAGGAATTCAGTTATCAGACTGAGCATGAGCAAGACCCCTGTCTCTACTAAAAATAGAAAATTAGCCAAGCATAGTGACAATGTTGCCCCATAATGTAGTCCCAGCTACTCAGGAAGCTGAGGCAAGAGGATTGCTTAAGCCCAAGAGTCTGAGGTTGCTGTGAGCTATGATGATGCCATCATACTCTACACAGGATGACAGAGTGAGACTGTCTCAAAAAAAATGTCTGGGTGTGTTGGCTCATGCCTGCAATCCCAGTGCTCTGGGAGGCTGAGGCAGGTGGACTGCCTGAGCTCATGGGTTTGAGACCAGCCTGAGCCAGAGCAAGAACCTGTCTCTAAAAAATAGCCACGCATTGTGGTAGGCATCTGTAGTCCCAGGTACTTAGGAGGCAGAGGCAAGAGAGTCGCTTAAGCCCAAGAGTTTGAGATTGCTGTGAGCTATGATGCTGCGGCACTCTACCAAGGGCAAGAAAGTGAAACTGTCTCAAAAAACAAAAAAAACCCCACAGAATATACCTCTCCATATACCTTGTGCTGGGGGCTCCAGTCTTTCTGTTCTATTCTTTAAACAATCACTGAGACTCAAGTGCACCCTTTCCTTTATTTGGGTTTGGGTTTCTATTTATTTATTTATTTGAGACAGAGTCTCAGTATGTCACCCTCGGTAGAGTGCCGTGGCGTTATAGTTCACAGCAACCTCAAACTCTTGGGCTTAAGTGATTCTCTTGCCTCAGCCTCCCAAGTAGCTGGGACTACTACAGTGCCCACTACAACACCTGGCTGTTTTTAGAGACAGGAGGTCTCACTCTGGCTCAGGCTGGTCTCAAACCCGTGAGACCACCACACTCGGCCTTTTGGGTTTCTATTTTTGAGAGACACCAACTACCTCCTCCCTCTTAGTTTCCCTCTGAACCCAGGGTAGAGTTTGGTATATAAATTGGCACAGTCTGGCAAAACTTGACTTATTTACGACTTTTTCTAAAAAGCTCATGCGTCATTTCATGTATGTAGTAATAATAAGTATATATTAAGGTTACACTTAAGGAAAGGAAGTTTAAGAAGCCTCCATATT
>NW_003852403.1:12140651-12141535 GCF_000181295.1 Otolemur garnettii
TGTCTCAAAAAAAAAAAAAAGAAGTTACACTTTCTTCATCTGAATGGTAGTTTATATCTCCTAGTGGGAATACTTTTGTATAAACCTTTTCTGCTTTCATATAGCTCTCAAATCTCTGAATGCCCTCATTTTTAATATAACCTCATTAAACTATAATAACTTATTTAAATATTTAAATTGTCCCTTTAAATCCCAAAGTTGACTAGATTGGAAAAAACATTTAATAGAACTTCTGTTTCCTTTTGTTCCCACCTTCCTCTTTTGCAGGGAAACCGTGATGAGAACCAGAGTGTAAACCACCAGATGGCTCAGGAAGATGCTCAGCGTCTCTATCAAGCTGGTGAAGGAAAACTAGGGACAGATGAATCTTGCTTTAACATGATCCTTGCCACAAGAAGCTTTCCTCAGCTGAAAGCTACCATGGAGGCTTATTCTAGGGTATGAACTTTTGTTTTGAGGATGTGACTTCTGTTCTAAGATGTGAAAATATTTAACTTTATAATTTTTGTTTTCAGATGGCTAACCGAGATTTGTTAAGCAGTGTGGGCCGTGAATTTTCCGGATATATTGAAAGTGGTTTGAAGGCCATCTGTAAGATATTTTTGTGTTTTGCTTTGCTTTGTTTTTAAGTGAATGGGGGATTTGAATAGTTGCTGACATTAAGAGATGATAATTAATGTCATCTCTTTGGAATCTGCTTAGGCAGTAGTTGAGCTATTCCTATTATTTTAAATGCAATTTCTTATGAATGGTTGGTGCTATGATCCTATTAAGGCTATTTGGAGATTATTTGGGCTTCATTTCTATGCCTTCCTTTAGAATTATGCTATCATATCTTAAGCATAATCTTGCACTTCCTTTAAGGCAAGTGGGAAAGCCCTAAG
>NW_003852403.1:12141955-12144841 GCF_000181295.1 Otolemur garnettii
TGGGTGTGGCTATGCAGCATATCTGCATAGCCACGCCATGCATTTCCACGCGGAGTGGTAAGGAAGACTGGAATACCTTTTATCTGCCACAGCTCCTTTCTCTGAGCCCTTCGCACTTGCACAGGTGCACGTGTGGTAACCGTGGTCACAGACATCCTATTGTGCCTATTGGAAAGGAGTTCACACATGACTAGTGCCAGCCCCACCAATAAGGTTGGCTCCCCCGTCAGGTTCCAGAAGAAGATGACTTAACTGTATTTGAATAAATGTAGATTGTTGTATTATACTTAATAAAAATAAGACATCCCCTGAAAATAAGCCCTAGTGTGTCTTCTTGAGAAAAAATAAATATAAGATAGTATCTTATTTTCAGGGAAACACGGTATTAATAACATAATGATATTGGCAATGGGATGCCTTACAAATAGTACTCTAGTAATTGTAGCAAAAGTAAAAACCATACAGTTAGTACATCTCTACAGAATGTCCCAAAAAGTTGTCCCTAAAGTCATCATAAATACGGAAAATGGAAGTTGTAGCTAAAAGTACCTTTATTTATAAAATATTCATTATGAAATTTTACAAAATATTGTCTGTGTATTGGCCATATCTTTGTAAATTTCTAGGGATGACTTTTGGGATACCCTATGTCATCTGCAGGGGGAGATTTTGCTAAGTGAATTTTCCAAAGAGAAAGTCTGTCAGATTTCTGAGCATCTTTTTGAAATATTTGCTAAAGCTGGAGATGGTGGCTCACACCTATAATTGCAGTACTTTGGGAGGCCAACGCAGGTGGATTGCTTGAGCTCAGGGGTTTGAGACCAGCCTAAGCAAAAGCAAGACCCTGTCTCTCAAAAAATAGCCAGGCACTGTGATGTGCGCCTATAGTCCCAGCTACCTGGGAGGCTGAGGCAAGAGGATCTCTTTAGAGTTTGAGGTTGCTGTGAGCTACAAAATCACAGCACTCTACCAAGGGTGATAAAATGAAACTATCTCAAAAAAAAAAATTTGCTCAAATCTGTGTTTTCTCTTTTAAATTAGAGTATATCTCATATCTTTCAGCCAAATGATATTCTTATTTTCTAGAATTCATATTTTTTCATTATTTTTTTTGGTAAGGTATTACTAGGGCATAGATGCTATAGATTTTCCCTTTAAAGGGAAAACATATAAAGAATCTAAGTCACTGCAACTATGGAAAGAAAATAGAATTTATTGGCTAGAGGGAATCTTCTGGAATGGAAGGTTACTTGTCTGATGCAGTTAGAAAGCTGGATGCTGAGAAAAATCAAGGGGAAGAACATCTCCAACCCACCTCAGGTTTCTGAGATGATTACATAGAAAATAATCAAAGGTAAGCTAGCACAGTGGCTCATACCTGTAATCCCAGCACTTTAGGAGGTTAAGCAGGAGACTCCCTTGAGGCCAGGAGTTAAAGTTTATATTTTGTCTCTACAAAATATAAGAAAATTAGCTGGGCAAGGTGGTAGGTTCCTGTAGTCCCACCTACTCTGGAGGCTGAGGCAAGAGGATTCTTTGAGCCTCAAAATACAAGGTTGGCGTGAGCTATGATAGTTTCACTGCTCTCCAGCATGAGCAAGAGTGAGACTCTCTTAAAAAATAAAAAAGAAACTCAAAGGCAGGCTGGAAGTGATAAATGAAGTTGGAGAGGGTAGACTTGTTTCTCAAGTCATGATTCCATGCCTGAAGCATCTCTAATTTGCAGTGCAGTGTGCCCTGAACCGCCCTGCTTTCTTTGCTGAGAGGCTGTACTATTCCATGAAAGGTGCTGGCACAGATGACTCCACCCTGATCAGGATTGTGGTCACTCGAAGTGAGGTGAGACAAGTTTTTTTTTTTTTTCTTTTTGTTTGGCCTTACTTAATGTTGAATGTTGATTTCTTAAAAGTTTCTCACTTGGTTCTTAGTCCTTTAGGAATGATGTTGAGAAAGTATTGAATGTTGAGAAAGTAATGAATACACAGTATTCATTAGTGAAACAGGCTGCTGTGCCTCAGTGAAGACAAAAACCAAAGGGTTTACCTCCTTGAGAAGGTCTATGGAGATTACCAGCTTATGGGACGTTGGAACACATATATTTTGATTTTCACTTTGCTTATATTAAAAATTGTATAAAAGACTTATGCAGATTAATCTTTTTGGATATCAAGTTCTCAAAATTTAGCATCCTTTATCAGTAATAATTTTTTAAAGATTCATTTTCTCTTCACCTAAATATAACCTCAGATTTTTTACCTTAAATTTATATATTTATTGAACTGTTTTTAAATTTAAAGAACATATGTTACTAGATTTCACTAAAGAAAGTAGATAATTTTTTTAAGAAAATAACCAAAACATGTTTTGAAAAAACTTTGTATATTTATTCTTAGGCTTAAGTTTTCTAAGCAGGATTTTTTTTTAAGTTGTGATAATGTATATAACATAAAATCTACTGTTTTAACCATTTTTAAGTTGCATTTAGTACATTGTTGTGCAACTGTCACCCTCATCCATCTCCAGAACTCTTTATCTTAGGAAACAGACTCTCCTAATAAACAATAATTCCGTTTCCTCTCTCCGAACCCCTGGCAACTACCATGCAACTTTTTGTCCCTGTGTTTGACGACTCTATTTACTGCATATGAGTGGATTCATACAGTGTTTTTCCTTTTTTTTTGCAGTTTTTTCTGGCCAGGGCCAGGTTTGAACCCGCCACCTCTGGTATATGGGGCCAGCGCCCTACTCCTTGAGCCATAGGCGCCACCCTGTTTATCTTTTTGTGACTGGTTTCTTTCACATAGCATCATATCATTAAGGTTTATCCATTTTGTGGCATGGAATTCCCTCCCTCTTTGAGGCTGAGGAATAGTCCTTTTGTGTATA
>NW_003852403.1:12145740-12146708 GCF_000181295.1 Otolemur garnettii
GTAACCACCGTGCTACAGGCGATGAGCCAAGTGTTCCCATTTTTTGACATCCTCATAAACACTATTTTCTATTTTAATAACAGTCATTCTATCAAATATTTGTTAAATTAATATTTTTGGAGTGATAGATGAACCTAGAGCCACCTTTATCCAATATTTTACAGAACAGTGAATTAGACCTTCAGTGGGTATGAATGCAAGCTGTAAAATATGTGTATTGTCACTTGGTGATTTTTTTTTTTGTCCCCTTAACTTTCATTATTACTTAGATCTTACCATTATTTAAATACCAGTTTTCTTTCAAAAGATTTTTTTCTAACATTAGAAATATCATTTCTTATGCAGATTGATCTTGTGCAGATAAAACAGATGTTTACTCAGATGTATCAGAAGACGCTGGGCTCAATGATTTCAAGTGACACAAGTGGAGATTACCGAAGGCTTCTTTTGGCCATTGTGGGCCAATAGGAATTATTTTCTTTTTTTCTTTTTTTTTTTTTAATGTGAGTGCAGCTATTCATAGCTTATCCTTCAAAGCAGTGATGACCTGCATGCAGCAATATCAACCATCACCTAACCAAAAGAGCTTTTTACTAAGGACTGTGTCAGGGTAATGTGCTTGGTTTGCACATGTTGTTATTGCCTTAATTCTAATGGTTTTTTTCTCTTTATACAATCAGTATAAAGGTAGATCACAGTGATATAGTAATATCACAATGTTTATAAAGCTTAATTCTCACTAATCTTATTCTAATCAGGATATTAAATCAAATAAAAGTAACAATAATCTCTAATTCTGTGTAAAAATGTCGAGTAATTTTTAAAAAGGTTGCTGAAAGCTCTGCTTTCCAAAATCCTATTAGATCCATTGGATTGTTAGAGTTCATCATATGTCAAAACTGTGTTAGTTTTTTATAAGTTCACCTCTTTTGATCTAGAAAGGTAACTTGCAATTTACCTTGCATAAA
>NW_003852403.1:12147340-12149469 GCF_000181295.1 Otolemur garnettii
AAAAAAAAAATACCAGCAGTGATAACTGCAACCAAAAATAGCGAGGTGTTGTGGTGGGTGCCTGTAGTCCCAGCTACTGGGGGGTTGGAGGGGTGCTGAGGCAAGAGAATCACCTAAGCCCAAGAGTTGGAGGTTGCTGTGAGCTGTGATGCCACAGCACTCTACCAAGGGTGACAAAGTGAGACTTTCTCAAAAAAGAAAAGAAAAAAAAGGGTCAAATGTTTACATGTTAAAATACAGACTGCTTTTTTCCAATTTTTAAAAATTGAAGTATGATTAACAAATTTTGCATATATTTAAGGTGTAAAATATGGTGATTTTGTATCATTATTCCTGGATAGTAATTCATAACAATTAAGCTCAAGCTAAGTACATATCTGTCACCTGACATTGTTTTTTCTTTCTTATGGTAAAAACACTTAACAACATTTGAAAAATTGAGGTCTGCGATATATGATTATTAACTATAGTTACCATTCTGTAACTTAGAGCTCTAGAACTTATATATGTTTTAACTGAAAGTTTGTATCTTTTGACCAATATCTCCCTATTTTCCATAACCCCTCATCTCTTATAACTACCACTATTTATTCAATTTTGACTATTTTAAATTGCATGTACAAGCAACATGCAATAATTCTCTTTGTGATTGTCTTATTTCACTTAGCATAATGTTCTCCAGTATTTTTATAATCATCATTGTCACTCTTTGCAGATGACATGATTTTATACATGGAAAACCCTAAGACTCCACCAAAAATCTGTTAGAACTAATAAATGAATTCAGCAAAGTTGCACAATACAAAATCAACGTGCAAAAATCTGTATGTCAACAGTAAATATCTGAAAAAAATCAAGAAAGCAATCCCACTTATATTTGCTACAAAAATACATCCCTAGGAATAAATTTAACCAAGGAGGTGAAAGATTTCTGCTATGAAAACTCCAAAGCATTGATGAAAAGAATCAAAGCGAACGCAAACAGGCTTGGCGTCTGTAGCTTAGTGGCTAGGGCACCAGACACATACACTAGAGCTGGTGGGTTCAAATCCAGCCCAGGTCTGCCAAACAGCAATGACAACCACAACAAAAAAATAGCTGGGCATTGTGGCAGGCTCCTGTAGTCCCAGCTACTTGGGAGGTTGAGGCAAGAGAATCGCTTGAGCCCAAGAGTTTGAGGTTGCTGTGAGCTGTGATACCACAGCACTCTACCCAGGGTGATATGGTGAAGACTCTGTCTCAAAAAAAAAAAAAAAATCACACACACAAGTGGAAAACTACCCTACGTTCATGGATTGGAAGAATCTTTTCAATGTCCATACTTCCCAAAGCAATCTACAAATTCAGTGCAATCCCTATCAAAATAACAGCTGGCTTGTGGTGGCTCACTCCTGTAATCCAAGCACTTTGGGAGGCTGAGACAGGCAGATCACTTGAGGGCGGGACTCTGGGGCAACATAGTGAGATTCCTTCTCTACAAAAAATAGTGGGGTGTGGTGGTGCACACCTGTCATTCCAGCTACTTGAGAGGCTGAGGCAGGAGGATCACTCAAGCCCAGGAATTTAAGGTTTAAGTGAGCTATAAAGTTGCTACTGCACTCTAGCTTGAGTAATAGAACAAGACCCTGTCTCTAAAACAACCCCAATGATACTTTTCACAGAAATTAAAAAAAAAAAATCCTAAAGTTTGTGTGGAACCACAAAAGACCCCGAATAGCCAGAACAATTTTTAAGAAAAAAACAAAAATCTCAAAGCATCACACTACACAACCTGACTTCAAGATAAATTATAAAGTTCTACTAACTAAAAAGAATTGTACTGGCACAAAAAAAAACCCACATAACAACAGAGTTTCCAGAAATAAATCCACATATTTATAGCTAACTGACAAAAGCACTAATGATACACATTGGCAAAAGGACAGTCCCTTCAATATAACTTTTTTTAAAGTCTCACTCTTGCCCCATGCTACAATGCTATGGCATCATAGCTCACTGCAACCTCAAACTTCTAGTCTTAAGCAGTCCTCTTGCCTCAGCCTCCCTGAGCAACTGGGAATACAGGTGGCCACCACAATGCCCAGCTTTTTTTTTATAGTAGAGTTGGGGTCTCACTCTTGCTCAGGCTG
>NW_003852403.1:12150473-12158646 GCF_000181295.1 Otolemur garnettii
TCAAAAAAAAAAAAAAGAGTTTTATAGTTTTAGTTCTTACATTTAGGTTACTGATCCATTTTTTTGATGTGTATTATATATTGTACATTTTTGGCATGTGGACAGTTTTCCCAGCACCATTTGAATAGACTATTCCTTCCCCCAATGGATTGTCTTGATACTCTTGTTAAAAAATCTATCAACTGTAAATGTAAAGGTTTATTTCTGAACTCTCAATTAGATTGAATCCATGTTATATGTTATATGTCTATGTAAAGTTTTGAAATTGGGCACTGTGAATCCTTTACCTATGATCTTTTTCAAGATTGATCTGGTGGTCTGGGTCCCTCACATTTCCACGAGAATTTTAGGATCAGGGTGTTAATTTCTGCAAAAAAGAAAAGAACAGCTGGGATTTTGACATTGATTGCTTTACATCTGTAGATCAATTGGGGATGAGCAATACATTTGATTGTATTACTGAATGTTGTCAGAATTGACTTTGGCAATAACAACAGATTATCTAATTACAAACAAGTCTTGTAGAGTAATGTGAAAGGAGATTTATTGACAATAGTGTGTCTTTTAGTGGAGGTCTTGGAAAGTCAAACTAAGGAGTTTTAATTTCATTAGAGAGATTGTTATTTTTCTCTTCAAAACGTGTCAGTTGGATTTATGTAGATGATTTAATTATAATTTTCAGCACTATTTTCTATAGCACAAAAGAGGGCTTTTTCTGTTTTCCATATACCAGTAGATGTTTTAAATCAGTTAAAAAGCATTTGAATGCCTTTTCTGATAAGGACTATAGAAAATGCAAACAGGAGTGGCCACCGCTGCTAAGGATTCTAGGAAGATAAAAGAACACAGAGAATTGTAACATGTGGCTTTTGCTCTCAGGTACTTTACAGTTTAATGGCATTATCTGTAAGGAAGTGACATCTGTTATTTATCCTTGGTTGGCTAAGGCCTTGAAGAAAGCACTAATAGACCAAGATCATGAGTGATTTCTGTAACATTTCCTTATCAAAGATTTGACCCTAACTCTGGCTTATTATGTAGCAAAAGTATGTCATACACAAGTGCAATGTTTATCGCAGTGTAAATTCACCTGTAACCCTCACTCAGGAAAAAAAATCCAGAGACAAATGCCTTACTCAATAGTGCCATAGTTTTATTTCGAGAACCTTTATTACCTTTCGCATGGTAACTTTTTTTTTTTTTGAGACAGAGTCTCACTTTGTTGTCCTCGGCAGAGTGCCATGGTGTCATAACTCACAGCAACCTGAAACTTTTGGGCTCAAGCGATTCTCTTGCTTCAGTCTCCCAAGTAACTGGGACTACAGGCCTAGCTATTATTAGAGATGGGGGTCTCACTCTGGCTCATGCTGGTCTTAAACTTGTGAGCTCAGGCAATCCACCCACCTCGGTTTCCCAGAGTGTTAGGATTACAGGTGTGAGCCACCTCACCCAGGCATAGCACAGTAACTTAAATCTTTGTCTTTTTTCAAAATTTCAAAATATTATGGGAGTACAAATGTTTTTGGTTACATGGATTTCTTTTTAAGGTATTCTTACCATCAGAGGTAGAAAGCATTCACTGTGCCCTTTAAGTAGGTTTTAGCCCATCTCTTCCTTCCCTGTCTCCCCTGCTTGATTGCTGCTGAATTTTACCTCTCTTTCTGTACATATGTGCTGATAAGTTAGTTCCAATTTAGTAGCAAGTACCATGTGGTATTTGTTTTTCTATTCTTCAGATACTTCACTTAGGATAATAGCCTCTGGTTCCATCCAGAAATCTTTTTTCTTTCCTTCTTTTTATTTTTGCAGTTTTTTGGCCGGGGCTGGGTTTGAACCCACCACCTCTGGTATATGGGGCCAATGCCCTACTCCTTGAGCCACAGGCACTGCCCCAGAAATCTTTTCTTAATTTTAATGGTAGGAACACCTTAAAAATGATGCTTTGTTTCTCTCAGTGTGTCTCACTAGGAGGCACACAATGTAGATTTCCTTCCCAGCACTGGTGATGTTAACCTTGATCCTGATCATGTTGCTTACTTTGTCTTTTTTTTTTTTAGACAGTGTTAGGTAATTGCTCCAGAAAGCCCCTTCCTGCTTTCAAACATGACCAGGACTAGTTGTCTCACTCTTAAAGTTACAGCTCCTTTCAATAGGGAATTGCCCGCTAAACATCTCCTTATCTGTCAATCTTAAAACCTGCCTCATCTCCCTGTCCCAAGTACCCACTGAAAATTTCAAACTTACGGCCTGCCCCTAACAGCTCTTCCTGCCAGAGCAGTAACTCCTTATTGGCTATTCTACCATTCCGTCACCATTCTGAGACTTCCCCTAGCTGAACCTATATAAGGGTGAGCTTCTGCTTTAGTCCCTCCTCCTCTTCTCTTTTCTCTCCTCCTTGGTGCTGCTCTGCAGCATCTCTCCCTCACCAATAAAGACCTTTTGTACAAGCCTTGGTGGTCTGTGAGATCTCTGCCTGTTGAGTGCTGCCCTTTCAGTGCCATGGCGTCACAGCTCATAGCAACCTCCAACACTTGGGCTTAAGTGATTCTCTTGCCTCAGCCTCCCAAGTAGCTGGGAATAGAGGCGCCCGCCACAACTCCCAGCTATTTTGTTGTTGCAGTTTGGCTGGGGCCGGATTCAAACATGCTGCCCTCGGTATATGGGACCAGTGCCCTACTCACTTAGCCACAGGTGCCACCATACACCGGCTATTTTTTTTTTTTTTTGTAGCTGTCATTGTTGTTTAGCTGGCCCAGGATGGGTTGGAACCCACCAGCCTCAGTGTATGGGCTGGCTCTGTAACTGTGCTATAGGTGCCAAACCAGTTACTTTGCTTCACTGTTTTCCCCTCTGTAATTGGTTAGTATTCCATGGGTGAAGTATTTCATAATCATGCCAATATCCTATTCCTCATCAAACCTCCACCCAGCAGACTTAGCATCCACTGAAGACTTCTAACTACATGGTCCACCACAGTAGTTGACAAATAACAATTCTCAATTTCCATCATTCCCTTTACTTCTGGATTAGCATTCTACTGTAAAAAGCTTTCCTTTCCCCCACTTATTTATATTGTGAGACAAAGTAGCTTATATATGCATCTGGTGAGCCACATAGTTAGATCTTGCTGACTTCAGAGGGCTGTGAAGAAGCTCTGTTTGTTTATTCTGCTTGTCAGCCTAACTTCACAAACACCTAACTCGGTGACTGGGTGCAGCCATCCAGAAGAATGCCTTGAAGACAGTAACAGGATACAGCACAGGCTCCCATAAAGTTCAGTGGTCCTAGCCCTTGCTTTCTCCCCGCTACGCAAAATGTCTGACAGGATTACCAGGCGTCCTCAAACTATGGCCCGCCTAGGACATTTATCCAGCCCGCTGGGTGTTTTTGCCACCACTGTCTGTCCTGCTTAGCAGCCAACTCATCCGGGGCCCACAGTCCCCACAGTCCGGCCCTCCAATGGTCTGAGGGACAGTAAACTGGCCCCCTGTTTAAAAAGTTTGAGGACCCCTGGATTATGCTTCTGTAATCAAACCAGATGTACTCTCACACCCATACTTTGATGAAATTTAGCTCTAATATAACTTCTGAGTACATGCAGAACCTCCACCACCTGATACATAAATTGTGAACTAAAACGTTGCTTCGGAGCAGTCTAATAGAAACTCTGACTCTCTTGAGTTGCAATCTTCAGTAAGACCCTGACTGAAACTAACTTCAATTCTTTAGTTGACATTATCAACACAGACTTGCATATTCTTATTTCATTCAATGGATCATAATCAATTATTGCCATAGTTTTGATGCTCAAATTGTCCCTCATTTGGCCAAATCCCGTCATGCTGGCTTTTAACACCGGAACATTTTAATGCCTGTATATTGCTAAAAAATTCATCCACATTGGGTGGCACCTGTGGCTCAAAGGAGTAGGGCACCAGCTCCATATGCCAGAGGTGGCAGGTTCAAACCCAGCTCCAGCCAAAAACTGCAAAAAAAAAAAAAAATTCATCCATGTTGTGTGTGGCTGTTGTTCATTTATTTTGACTGTTTGTAATACGTCTTTTTTTTTTAAAATCAGGGTCTCACTCTGTTGCCCAGGCTAGAATGTGTGATGTCCTCATGTCTCACTACAACCTCAAATTCCTAGGCTCCTGATCCTCCTGCCTCAACCTTTACCAGTAGCTGGGGCTACAGGCCTGCTATATATATATATTTTTTAACAGTTCTGGTCTTGCTCAGGCTGGTCTCAAGCTTCTGGTGTGAAGTAATCCTCCTGCCTCAGCTGCCCAAAGTGCTAAGATTACAAGTGTGTGCAACTACACTGGCCACATTGGTGAATATACCAGTTTATCGACTCATGCTTCTGTTAATGGGCACTTGGATTGTTTCCAGGTTACAGCTATTGTATTTTGCTACTCTCTCTCTCTCTCTCTTTTTTTTTTTTTACAGTTTTTGGCAGGGGCTGGACCCACCACCTCCGGTATATGGGGCCCGTGCCCTACTACTTGAGCCTAAGGTGACCAGACTTTAACATTGGTAAAGCAGGACACCATTGACAGGGGGTGGGGCCTGACAACAATGCAAACTTTGATAAGCAGTTCTCGATAATCACTTCTCAACAATTATTTGTCATTATTACAGTTTGACATTATAAAATTAACAAAAATAATATAAAACTCATATCCTGGCGAAATAGCCACATGGCAGCCAAAAACCCATATATTCTCTTACTGTTCTCCCACCCCGTTCGTCCATTCTTTCCAAAAATTAGGACTTTTTTAAAACGCCACGGAACAGGACAAATTGTTAAAAACTGGGACTGTCCCGCCAAAAGTGGGACGTCTGGTCACTCTACTTGAGCCACAGGTGCCCAATTACTCTAACTCTTTAATGTTGAACTTTGAACACATGAAAAAATTGCATTAACAATGTATTTCAAGTCTGTTTACTGTACAAATTTTCAGAACCTACCACCAGTACCATTTTCAGGCTCACTTTTTTTTTTTTTTGAGACCGAGCCTCAAGCTGTCCCCCTGGGCACAGTGCCATGGCATTACAGCTCACAGCAAACTCCAACTCCTGGGCTCAAGCGAGTCTCCTGCCTCCGCCTCCCAAGTAGCTGGGACCACAGGCGCCCGCCACAACGCCCGGCTATTTTTTGGTTGCAGCCGTCATTGTTGTTTTGGTGGGTCCGGGCTGGGGATTCGAACCCGCCACCTTAGGTGTACGTGGCTGGCGCCTTAGCTGGTTGAGCTATAGGCGCCGAGCCCAGGCTCACTTTTAAAATCTTATCTTCTTTGCATTCTTCACGGAGAAAATATTTAAATGAGTTGTATTCAAATCCACATAATAAAGGTTATTTATTAGTTTTTCTTCCTCTTATTTCTGAGGAATGTTGAAATAAAAGTCAAGAAAGCAAAATCCAAATGTGGAAAACTTTGTACTTAACCAAAACTCTTGCCAAGGTAAAGCAGTATCCGCGTAAACAGCGCAAACCTCGCAGCTCGCTGCAGCAAAGTTTGAGAGGAGCGTCTTCCTGAGCGCATGCGCACAAATTCACCCCTGCCCGCGCTCCCGCTTCCCGCCCTGAGAATGTTATCGCGATTCTTGGAATAATCTTGTCCCGCAATTGGAAAATAAGTTCTCGCGGGAGGTGATTGGTTGCTATAGTTTCGAGAAACATTGGCTGCTGCAGGTAGGAGAGTTGTTCCCTTCAGAAAACCCTCTATTCCCGGCCTTCTTACCCCAGTCCTGCAGCCACACTACACCCCGCCACCCTAATCTGCTAAGACCAGACTGAAAACCGCTGCAGACGAAATGTCCGCGGACCCCGCTAGATGCGGACTTTCCGGCCAACCTCCGCCCCCACCCAAGAAAAACGGACATAGCCTTCCCTTTCCAGCATTGCTGTGAGATTCTTCCTCAGTCAGCGCTCACTGCTTACCTGTCCCCAAACCCGAGTCAGTCACATCACTGCCTCCAACTAGCCTTTTCGAACTGGACTTTTCTCTTGCAGCTTCTTCTGAATAGATGGCAAGCAAGACATGCGTGCCTTGTTGGGGGCAACGAGAGCCCCCGCTTAACTGCCCTGACACTAACTTGTAAACTAGTCCAATTTCTTGAATTCATTGTTCCAATACAAGACATGGTGTCAGGCACTCAGGGGCCATAAATATGAATAATGAGTAAGACAGGTAACTTGTCTTTAAGGGTGTAATTGAACTTTCAGGAAAAGCGGTGTGTATTAATAAAGCCATTTCTGCAGTGCTTCATAGCTTACAGTTTTATTATTTTAGGGGATGCTCAGAACATGTGTAATAGTTTGGAAGTTATATTATTCATTTTACAAAAGGTGAAATAGACTCTTGGTCTATTTGCATGTCTTTCTTCCTCCCTAGATTATAAATTCCTTGAGGTTAGAGAGTTTACATTTTACCTCTTGTATCGTCAGCACTCATTATAGTGCCTCGCTTAATGTTTATTCAATGAACAATTCTAATAGAAGTGGGATGGATTATAGTGAGAAGAAACTTGAGTCAGACCAGTTAGACGGCTTTTATAAGAGTCTAGCAAAAGGGTAGTGAAGAACTAATTTATGTTGTATGATTGAAAAAGCAAGATGACAACTGATACCAAGGGCATTTCAAATGTATACTTGGTAAGGAAGTTATCAGTGCCTCTTACGCCCTAAAAGAGCCCAATGTTGAACAAGTGATCTGAGACTTGAAAAAATGAGGAAGTAGCTGAGATGAGGCAAAATAATTTTAAAGTCTAAAGTCTGTAAGGTGTAATTCTTCTTTTCTCTCCTCAGTAAATGGTTGAATTGCATAGATTGGTTCTATTTTGAATTGAGTTAGAAAACATGTCCTTTTTAAAAAAACAAATATCCAGTTTATTTTTAAATTATTTGTGTCTTTAGTGTTGCAAAATAATTAGAAAGTGTATTTGACTAAATAAGAAATACATTAAGACCTTTTTAAATGTACTACTATCTTATGTGGTTGCTTTCTTCCCTGCTCTCAAAATATATTTTTGTAAAACTGGTAATCTTTGAGAAGTTTCCAAAGAATACTGTGAAGGATGTGGAGGATGGAAAGTGGGGCAATGGCATTTCTACACAGTCTGGTGATAATTTGTGCTTAGTGCTTAGTTACATGTATAAAAAAATCTAATTATCACTAACCAATGGAATCATCCTTGTGACCAGCTTCCTGAAACACTGCCTGTTTAGCAACAAAGGTTGGATGGGGAAACAAAACAGTGCTAGACTATGGCATTTCCCTAGGTTCTTCCCTGGTATTGGTTATGATGTAATGTGTGTACTTGTGTAGCTATAGTATGTGAAGGGACAGGTTCATTTATTCTGTTTACAGAGACCAAAGAAAATGAGAAGGACTTTGTGCAGTTGCTGATATGGAGCAGGTATCATCAACAGGCAAACTCGTGCAGATCACCGTGACAGATGGATATGATTTGGTAAAGTCATTTTTAGAAATCTGCAAAGTTCCTAGTTTGGTAACACCCGCAGAAGGAATGGAGCCTTGCATCATCCTCCACCTCCAAACCTCCTAGCTTTATATAGCAGTGGCCTTCCTGTGTGTCTAAAATACCTGGTGATTTAAATACTAAATTTAATAGGGGTGAAAGAAGGGGTTTTAGTTTTTCTAGACAGCAGTTCACATATCATTTTTTTCTTTTTCCTAGAAAGATCTGAATTTTTTCAAAGTTTCCCTTATGATTAATTTCATTTGATTAATTTGAATAATAAAACTACAATATAAGGGAATTATTAAAAATTGGGAGAATTCTGAAATAGCGAACTATTCACGATTGAAGTTAAAACATCTTATTCCAAAAGAGGATGTAATTAATGAGTTCCATTTTGTTTTAAAATATACATATATAGGCTTGGCGCCTGTAGCTCAGTGGCTAGGGTGCCAGCCACATACACCGGAGTTGGCAGGTTCAAATCCAGACTGGGCCTGCCAAACGACAATGAGAACTAGAACCAAAAAACAGCCAGGCGTGTGGTGGGTGCCTGTAGTCCCAGCTGCTTGGGAGGCTGAGGCAAGAGAATCGCTTAAGCCCAAGAGTTTGAGATTTCTGTGAGCTGTGACTCCACGGCACTCTACCCAGGGCAACATAGTGAGACTCTGTCTCCAAAATATATATA
>NW_003852403.1:12159010-12164407 GCF_000181295.1 Otolemur garnettii
AAAAAAAAAAAAGAAAAATATATTTCAAGATGTTAATAGTGCTTACATGTTAAAGTAAGATGACAGGCAATTTATTTCTTATGTGATTTTCTTTTTAAAATGTTCCACAATATATTTTTATCACCAGGGAAAACATAATAAATACTATTTTTCAAAACTCCAACATAATGGTATTTAAATGCAATGTCAGATTCTGCTTCAACTAGAGTTGTCTAATGATTTTCTGCCTGCCCCTTTTCTGTTTTTGATATAGCTTACTAGAAAAAAATGGAAAATGCCTTTTAGCCTAAGTCAAAAATGGTTTGCCAAATGTATAGGAAAATTCTCTATTTGAGTGTAATTGTAAAGTGGTATGTTTCTGCCAACAGAAAGGTTCTAAAGGAGATACTCCAGTTACCTTTATTCGTGCAGAATTCAATCAAGTGGTTCTGGGAGATTCTGCAAAAATTACGGTTTCTCCAGATGGAACTGCAAAATACAACTTCACTTGCAGTTTTGAGTTTAATCCTGAAGGAGGAATCACTTTAGACGACCTCGCTCACAAACCTATGTTCTGTAAGTCCTGTGGTTGTGAATATTTTAGTTATATGAGTATGTTACAAGGAGACCCTGAGGTATTCCTTAGGCTCTGTTACTGGGACAGTTCAACACATATTACCTCCTTACTCTAGGAATAATGCAGTATACTTGAGTCCTGCCTGCTTCTGGCAACAGTCACCATGACCTACTAGTTTTAATCAGTTTGTACCAACACTGTGGCATATAACGGAGCTTTTGCCACCTTCATTTCCTAAGCTTGGTAGGGAGCTTCATTTTTGTTCTCCTTGTTTTTAGGGTTGCCATATTTAGAAAAAAAAGAAAACAAAACAAAATTTGAGACTAAATATTTTGTACTAAAACATTATTTATTGTTCCATTTGAAATTAAAGTTTAACTGGGCATCTGTATTTTTATATTTATTTTTGGAGATGGGAATCTCCTTTTGTTGCTCAGCTAGTCTTGAACTCTTGGGCTCAAGTGATTTTTTTGCCTCCGCCCCAGGAGCCAGGATTATAGTCATGTGCCACCACACCTGGCTCCTGTATTTTACCTGGCAACTATATCTGTGCTTTTGTATACTCACCATACCTCATAGCCATTATTCATTTGCCTCTTCTGCTAGAAAGGTACTTCCTGAAACCAGGAAACTTTTATTTATTTCAGAATTTTTAAGCCAGGCACAGTGATTCCCACCTATAATCCCAGCACTCTGGGAGGCTAAGGTGGGATGATTGCTTGAGCTCAGGAGTTTCAGACCAGCCTGAACAAAGCAAAACCCCATCTCTATTAAAAATAGAAAAATTAGCCAGGTGCAGTGGTGCACACGTGTAGTCCCAGCTTCTTGGGAGGCTAAGGCAAAATGATCGCTTGAGCCCAAGAATTTGAGGGTAGTAAGAGCTATGAGGATACCACAGCACTCTACCCAGGGCAACAGAGATTCTGCCTTAAAAAAATTTTTTTTTTTAGTCCCTAGAAATATCTGAGACGTAACAAAGCTTCCAAAAGTGTTTGTTGAAAAATAGATGGATGGTTTCTCTATCTACATCTTTATAGTTTCCACATTCACAGTATTATACCTAATGTAATTTGTTTCTGTACCTACATAGTTATCTAAGGCTTTTTTTGTTTGGTTGTTTAAAGCTATCTATTCTCCTTAGTGTGTGTGTGTGTGTGTGTGTATATATATATATATATATATTTTTTTTTTTTTTTTTTTCTTTTGAGACCTGGTTTTGCTCTGTTGCTTGGGCTAAAGTGTATTGGCATCATTGTAACTCACTGCAACCTCAAATTCCTGGGCTCAAATGATCTTCCTGCCTTAGCTCCCTGAGTAGCTGGGACTATAGACATCTGTCACAGCATCCAGCTGATTATTTTTATGATTTTTTAGTAGCACATCTCCTAGAGTACTTGCCAAAAAAACCTTAGAGTCCATGCTCCCAAATGCAGACAACCAAGACCTTCCTGGGAATCTATTTACTATTCTATATGCTTTTTATTTTGGGGGGACAGAGTTTCATTATGTCACCCTCGGTAGAGTACTGTGGCATCACAGCTCACAGCAACCCCAAACTCTTGGGCTTAGCAATTCTCTTGCTTCAGCCTCCCAAGTAGCTGGGACTATAAACACCCACCACAATGCTCAGGTATTTTTTGTTGTTGTCATTGTTGTCTAGTAGGCCCGGGCTGGGTTTGAACCCACCAACCCCATGCATGTGGCTGGTGCCCTAACCACTGAGCTATGGATGCCAAGCCAGTATTCTGGATTCTACAGTATAGTCCTGTACCTTGAATTCCCCACTAAAGAGGCATAGATTGGCTGATTGGATTAAAAAATACAAGTAACCTATTTACTGTCTGCAGAAAACACACCTCACATCAAAAGACAAATTAAAACTCAGAGTTAAGGGTTGGCAGTCAATTTTTCAGGCAAATGGAATTCAGAAGAAAAGAGGGGTTGCAATCTTATTTTCACAAACATGTGGATTTAAAGCAACCAAAGTCAAAAAGACAATGCTGGTCACTTCATATTGGTCAAGGGAAAATTATAACAAGAAGACATTTTGATTTTAAATATTTATCCACCCAATTTAAATGCTCCCATATTCTTGAAACAGACCTTGCTTAGTCTGAGCAATATGATATCCTATAACACCATAATAGGGGACTTTAACACCCCTCTCTAAGAGCTGGACAGATCCTCTAAACAGAAATTAAACAAAGATATTAGAGATTTAAATGAGACCCTAGAACAACTGTGCTTGATAGACGTATATAGCACACTCCATCCCAAAGATAAAGAATATACATTCTTCTTAACGTCCCATGGAACATTCTCCAAAATTGATCATATCCTCGGACACAAAACAAACATCAACAGAATCAAAAGAAATTCTACCTTGCATCATCTCAGATCACAAGGCACTAAAAGTGGAACTCAACAAAAACATTCAACCTTACAAAGGCATAGAAGTTAAACAACCTTATGCTGAATGACACTTGGGGCAGGAAGAAATAAAAAAAGGAAATTGTTAACTTCCTTAAGCATAACAACAAGGAAGACACAAGCTATCAAAACCTATGGGATACAGCAAAAGCAGTCCTGAGAGGAAACTTGTCACTTCAGAAGCTTACATTTGAAAAATAGAAAGAGAGCGTATCAACAAATTCACAAGCCATCTGATGGGATTAGAAAAAGAAGAACAATCTAAGCCTAAACCCAGCAGAAGAAAGAAATATCCAAAATTAAATCAGAGATAAATGAAATTGAAAACAAAAGAATCATTCAGAAAATTAATGAAACAAGGAGTTGGTTTTTTAAAAAAATAAATAAAATAGATAAACCTTTGGCCAGACTAACTCAAAATAAAAAAGTAAAATCTCTAGTAACCTCAATCAGAAATGATAAAGGGGAAAGAACAACTGATGCCACAGAGATACAAAAGATTATCTCTGAATACTACCAGAAACTTTAGGCCCAGAAATTTGACAATGCGAAGGAAATGGATCAATATTTGGAATCACACCTTCTCCCTAGACTTAGCCCAGATGAAATAGATCTCTTGAACAGACCAATTTCAAGCACTGAGATAAAAGAAACAAAAAAACTCTCCCAACAAAAAAATGCCCTGGTCCAGATAGCTTCACACCAGAATTCTATCAAACCTTCAAAGCAGAGTTTATCCCTATAATGCAGAAATTATTCCAAAAAATTGAGGAGGAAGGAATCTTCTCCAACATGTTCTATGAAGCAAACATCATGCTGATACCAAAACCAGGAAATGACCCAACTAAAACGGAGAATTTCAGACCAATTTCACTAATGAATATAGATGCAAAAATTCTCAACAAAATCCTAGCCAATAGATTACAGCTTATTATCAAAAAAGTCATACATCATGATCAAGTAGTTTTCATCCCAGGGATGCAAGGCTGGTTTAATATACATAAGTCTATAAATGTTATTCACCATATCAACAGAAGCAAAACCAAAGACTATATGATCCTCTCGATGCAAAAAAAGCATTCGATAAAATCCAGCATCCTTTTCTAATTAGAACACTGAGGAGTATAGACATAGGTGGCATATTTAAACTGATTGAAGCTATCTATGACAAACCCATAGCTAATATTTTACTGAATGGAGTAAAACTGAAAGCTTTTCCTCTTAGAACTGGAACCAGACAAGGTTGTCCTCTGTCACCATTACTATTCAACATAGTACTGGAAGTTCTAGCCAATATAATTAGACAAGACAAGAAAATAAAGGGCACCCAAATCAGAGCAGAAGAGGTCAAACTCTCTTTGCCGATAATATGATCTTATACTTAGAGAACCCTAAAGACTCAACCACAAGACTCTTGGAAGTCATTAAACAATACAGTAATGTTTCAGGATATAAAATCAATGTTCACAAGTCAGTTGCTTTTGTATATGCCAACAACAGCCAAGATGAGAGGTTAATTAAAGGCACAACTCCTTCACCATAGCCCCAAACAAAATGAAATACTTAGGAATATACCTAACGAAAGAGGTGAAGGACCTCTATAAAGAAAATTATGAAACCTTAAGAAAGGAAGTAGCAAAGGACTTTAACAAATGGAAGAACATACCATGCACATGGCTGGGAAGAATCAACATTGTTAAAATGTCTATACTTCCCAGAGCAATTTACCGATTCAACACCATCCCTATTAAAATACCACCATCCTATTTTTGAGGCATGGAAAAAATGATTCTGTATTTTGTATGGAACCAGGAACAAAACCCATATAGCTAAGGCAGTTCTTAGTATTAAAACAAAGCTGGAGTATTACCATACCAGATTTTAGGCTGTACTACAAGGCCATAGTGGTCAAGACAGTATGGTACTGGCACAAAAGTAGAGACAGACATTTGGAATCGTACAGAAAACCAGGAAATGAAACCAGCAACTTATAGCCACCTAATCTTCCATAAAGCAACAAAAACGTCCACTGGGGTAAAGACTCCCTATTCAATAAATGGTGCTGGGAGAATTGGATATCCACATGTAAAAGACTGAAACTGGACCTGCACCTTTCTCCACTCAAAAATTGATTCAAGATGGATAATAGACTTAAATTTAAGGCATGAAATGATAAAAATCTTCAAAGAAAGAATAGAAAAAGCACTGGAAGATATCAGCTTGGGGAAAGACTTTATGAAGAAGACTGCCATGGCAATAGCAAAAACCGCAACAATAAACAAATGGTATTTAATTAAATTGAAAGCTTCTATACAGCCAAGGAGACAACAGCCAAAGCAAATAGACAACCTACCCAAAGGGAAAGGATATTTGCATATTTTGAATCAGACAAAAGCTTAATAACTAGGATC
>NW_003852403.1:12165209-12166237 GCF_000181295.1 Otolemur garnettii
ACTTTGAAACAAAGAGTCTCCAGAGGCTCCTAGGAAACACTGCTCCAGAATAATGATTTCTAGTTCTGGCCTATTTGAGAATCAGTCACCCATGGAGGAATCCATCTGACCCACACTCTCTTACTATGTCTTTCTTCTCTCTTCTTTGTTCTTTGCTTCTCTCACTGAAAATAAGAGGGGTGTCCTGATTATGTTCTTCCCTACCCTCATGGTTGGGAAAAGCAGAACTGAAACATTCTTTTAAACATGTACCTGAAATCATGGGAAAGAAACGGCAATCTCTTTATTCACAGTAGCACGGCAGGAACCAAAACCTGAAAATCATGAACAGCTGCCATTGATATGTATATGTGATAGTAGTGGTGTAAGGGGAGAGGGCAGTACTCTAGGGATTTGGGTTTTAATGTTCTTATAAGGACAGAAGACAGTGGGCTATCATATATGGGGAGTAGAGACTGAAACCACCTCCCCACCACAAGTTAAGATGCTCAAAAAGACCAAAGAGTACACTTACCAGCCTCTCTGTCTAGACCTTGGGGAGAAAAAAAAGAGTCATTCTTTAAAAATTAGGCTTATGTCAACCATTACATACATATTTTCTTAAAACATATAAGGAGCATTTATACAATAAAAACTGGCCACATTGTAGGCCACAATGCAAGTCCTACCATATTCCAAAGAATCAATAGCATATAAAGCAAGTTTTCTGAACAAACTACAATCAATACAATTAGAAATCAGGCCAGATAATAGTGGCTCACACCTGTAATCCTGGCACTCTGGGAGGCCAAGGCAAGTGGATTGCTTGAGTTCAGGGGTTCAAGACTAGCCTGAGCAAGAGCAAGACCCTGTCTCTACTAAAACCAGAAAAACTAGCTAAGCATAGTGGCACATGCCTATAGTCCCAACTACTGGGGAAGCTGAGAAGAGGATAGCTCAAACCCAAGAGTTTGAGGTTGCTGTGAGCTACGATGCCACTGTACTCTACCTTAGGAAACAGAGAGAGACTTTGTCTCAAAAAAAAAAAA
>NW_003852403.1:12167311-12173622 GCF_000181295.1 Otolemur garnettii
GCTTGAGCCACAGGCGCCGAGCCTAGTTTTCCTTTTTGCCTTATATAAAGAAATACACTAAAAAATATAGATAAATCAAAATTTATCTATAGTTAAATAGATAGTCTAGTTTTAAAACATGTTCAAGTAACCCACCAAAGGGCAGGAAAAAGAAGACAGCAAAGACAGCAGGTAAACACTGAAACAAAAGGGCTCCCACAGATATAAGTCCTACTGTATTAATATTTGCATTAAATACACCAATTAAAAGATAGAATGCAGAGTGGATTCTTTTTTCAAACAAGCCATAACTTTATTAATGATAGAAATAGTACAAATGTCAAACCAAGAGGTAGTTACCCTTTTTTTTTTTTTTCAGACAGAGTCTCAGGCTGTTTCCCTGGGTAGAGTGCCGTGGTATCACAGCACATAGCAAGCTCAAACTCTTGGGCCTAAGCAATTCTCTTGCCTTAGCCTCCCAAGGAACTGGGACTACAGGAACCTGCCACAATGCCCAGCTATTTTTTTGTTGTTGAAGTTGTCATTGGTTTTTTTTGGGTTTTTTTTGTTTGTTTTTTCCAGTTTTTGGCCAGAGCTGGGTTTGAACCTGCCACTTCCAGCTTATGAGGCCAGTGCCCTACTCCTTTGAGCCACAGGCACTGCCCCTGAAGTTGTCATTGTTTAGCAGGCCCAGGCCAGATTCGAACTCACCCACCCTGGTGTATATGACCAGCACCCTAACCATTGAGCTATAGGCGCAGAGCTGAGTTACTCTTTTGAAACACCAAAAAGTCCTTGTTTTTTGATGGGTTGCATTGTTATTTCCATAATAGCATTTTTACAGTATCACTGTTGTTTTTCAGAGCTTGACTGCCTTTGCTCTCAACACATTTGCTTGTGACATGACCAGTTCTGTGTCCTTAACTTCCACGCTGTTTCATAAGCCTCTTCTTCCAGGCTCCCCTCTTATTGTTGGAATCTGTGTGTTTTCTTTTTCTTTTCTTTTTTGAGACAGAGTCTCAAGCTGTCGTCCCGGGCAGAGTGACATAGCATCATAGCTCATAGCAACTTCCAGTTCTTGGGCTCAAGTGATCCTCTTGCCTCAGGGTTATTTTTTTGTTTGTTTGTTTGTCTGTTTTTCTATTTTTAGTAGAGACAAGGTCTCACTTTTTGCTCAGGCTGGTCTCAAACTCTTGAGCTGAAGCTATCCACCAGCCTCAGCCTTTTAGAGTGCTAGTATTACAGACGTGAGCCACCACACCTGGCCTGTGTGTTTTCTTGAATGTTTGAGACGGTTTCACCTTGAACTTTGAATTTCTCAGCGGCTGCTAACCATGCCTGCGCAGATAAATCCTCAATCTTGGCTTTATCAAAAACTATATAGGTATCTCTGAAGCTGGACTCCTATAGATATCAGGTTTTGTGATGACAAAGAGGATATGCTTAGATTTCTGGACAGTGATGCTAGTAACCCCTGTAGTCTGTCTAAGACCCAGTCTAGACATAGCCTTTCATGTCTTCTTTTTATTCTGACTCTTTTTTGCTTCACTGACTGGTTCTTCATTGATTTTAGCTGCTGCTGCCAGATATGCTTATTGTGTGGTTGGTTGCCTGTGTATAATTTTGTTCCTCAAGCTCTGGTACTGATTCATAGCTCTCAGATTCTGATCCAGATCCTGTTCCAGCCTGAGGCTATAGCAACTCCTACTCTGTAGCAGGGATGGTTTTTGTGGCTTTGCCAGGCATTTCTGAAGGGAATAAGGAGGCTGTTCAGGAAATGCAGAACCAAGATGGCAGCAGAAAGAGTGAGTGAGAATGTGATCCATGCCTGTTGCAGAAGAAAGCCTGGCTTTAAAAAAGGATTTTAAAACATGACCCAGGCAGGGTGGTACCTGTGGCTCAAAGGAGTAGGACACCAGCCCCATGTACCAGAGGTGGCGGGTTCAAACCCCGCCCTAGTCAAAAACTGCAAAACAAACAAACAAACAAACAAAAACATGACCAAGGCTTGGCTCCCATAACACAGTGGTTATAGCGTCAGCCACATACACTGAGGTTGGCAGGTTCGAATGACCCTGGCCAGCTAAACAACAATGATAACTGCAACAAAAAAATATCTGGACATTGTGGCAGATGGCTGTAGTCCTAGCTACTTGGGAGGCTGAGGCAAGAGACTCTCTTAAGCCCAAGAGTTTGAGGTTGCCATGAGCTGTGGTGCCACAGCACTCTACCCAGGACAATATAGTGAGACTTTGTCTCAAAAAAAATTAAAATAAAGGGGGTGGCACCTGTGGGTCAAAGGAGTAGGGCACCATATACTGGAGGTGGCAGGTTCAAACCCAGCCCTGGCCAAAAACTGCAAATAAATAAATAAATAAAATAAATAAAAACATGACCCAACTATATGCTGTCTACAAGAAACTCAAAATATAACTATATAGTCAAGTTAAACGTAAAATGATGGAAAAAGAAATGCTCAGTTGCCAAAGCAAAGTAGAAGTAACTACATCAATATCAGGTGAAGTAGACTACTGAGCAAAAAATATAGCCAGAGACAGAGAAGTTCATTACATAGTAAAAAAAGAGTCCATCTACCAAGAAGACGCACCATTCCTATGTTGGTATACACCAAACAATAATTGCAAAACATGTGAAACAAAAACTAATACAACTGAAAGGAGAAATAGGCAAATATGCAATTATAGTTGGAGGCTTAAATGCCCCTCTCTCAACAATTTGTATAATATTAGACAAAATTAGCAAGGATAGAAAAGACTTGATGACCTAAACACAATCTAATCAATATTTATAGAATGCCCAATTCTATAAATATATTACAAGTAGTGAAAATACATTATTTTCAAAAGCCCATAGACCTGGGACTGTGAACTAATACAGCCTATTTGGAAAGAAGTATGAAGAATTCTCAAAGAACTCAAAATAGACCTTCTGCAATCCTATTACCAGGCATCTACCCAGAAGAAAAACAAATCATTTTATCATAAGGACATTTCCACTAGATTATTTATGGCAGATCAATTTGTATTTGCCAAGATATGGAAATGATCTAAATGATCATCAACCTGGGAATGGATTAATAAACTGTGGTTTGTGTACACCATGGAATTCCATTCAGCCATAAAAAGATGGAGACTGTACATCTTTTGTATTAACCTGGAAGGAGTTGAAATATACTCTTCTTAGTAAAGTATCACAGAGGAAAAGCAAGTATCCATTGTACTCAGTACTAATATTAAACCAGTAGATGATCTAACACATGCCAACATAAGAGAAAAACTCGATTCAAGATGTGGTGAGACGGAAGGAAGGAGGGGGCGGGGGGAGGAGGGAGGGATATGGGTATGCTCCCACTTAATAGGCACAATGTAAGGGTAGGTGGCACACCTGGGTGTGGGACACAACTACAGCAGGAACTCTACCTAACTAATGCAAACATTGTAACCTAATTGTATCTTCACATTAATCTGGAAAAAAGAGCAGCTTTTAAAATATTTTTTTTAGTTTCGCCTCTTATTCTCTATCTCTTACTCTCTGTCTCTCAAATGAAGATAATTTTTACAGATTTATATAAAAAAAACCCACCCCACTGACCATATATCAAAACCATATCCTAGGTCATAAAATAAACCTCAACAATTTTAAATGAATTAATATTCTGCCAGAAGTAGTATTCAAGCAGAAATCAATAGTAAAAAGATAGAAACTCTCCAAATACTTGGAGACTAAAAGACACACTTCTAAATAATCTGTGAGTCAGAGAAAAAGTAACAAGGGAAATAAATACAATGAACTGAATGGAAAAGAAAATACAACATCTCTGAGTCTGTGGGACACAGGTAAAGCAGCCCTGAGAAAATTGGTAGCATTGACTGAATAAATTAGAAAAAAGGAAAAGTCTCAAGTCAATAATCTAAGCACTCACTTAAGAATCTAGAAAAATTCTGTAATCTTAGCACTCTGGGAGGCAAAAGTGGGATTTCAAGAGTTCAAGACCAGCCTGACAAGAGCAAGACCCCATCTCTATTAAAAAATAGAAAAACTAGCTAGGCATTGTGGCTGGTGCCTGTAGTCCCAGCTACTCCGGAGGCTGAAACAAGAGGATCTCTTGAATCCCAAGAATCTGAGGTTGCTGTGAGCTAGGCTGACACCATGGCACTCTACCCAAGGCAACAGAGTGAGACTTTGTCTAAAAAAAAAAAAAAACCTAGAAAAATAAGAGCAAAAGAAACGCAAAGCAAGCAGGGAAAAAAAATAATAAGAGAAACAAGCAGAAATTAATGCAAAGGAAAAGAGAAAAGCAATAGAGAAATCAATGAAGTAAATGACTGGATATTTGAAAACATCAAGTTGACAGACCCCCTAAGAAAACTAACAAAAAAAAGAAGATAGACACAAATTATCCTAAGAGGAATGAAATGGAGTAAGACTATAACCCTCTATACCTAGAAAGGATAATAAAGAAGTACTATCAACAACTCTACACAGATTAACTTGACAATGAAATGGGCCATCTCCTTGAAAGATACAAACCACAGATCATTAAATATAAACTAGACAAATTAAGCAGCCCTGTAAGTATTCAGGAAATTGAATTCTTAACTTAAAATCTCCCACAAAGGAAATCTTAAGGATCAGATTGTTTCTGTGGAGAATTCTACCAATCATTTAAAGAAAAATGAACACTAATTCTACATAATCTTTTCCAGAAACAAGAAGAGGAAGAAACATTTCAATTTATTTTATAAAGCTATTATTACCATGGTACCCAAATGAGGCAAAGGCAGTACTAAAAAAGAAACGTACCAACCAGTATCTATCATGAGTATAGACACAAAAATCCTTAACAAAATATTAGTAAGTAGAATTCAGCAATATATATAAGGAATTATATACTATAACCATGTGGGATTCATTCCAGGGATTAAAGGCTGGTTCATTGTTTGAAAAATTAATCAATGTGGTCCAAAGAAGAAAAAGCATATGATTATATTGATCATACAAAGGGGTCTGACAAAATTTATAATAGAAACTCTTAGAAAAATATGAATAAAAGGAACTCTCT
The DNA here is from genome assembly GCF_000181295.1 of Otolemur garnettii. Taxonomy (NCBI): domain Eukaryota; kingdom Metazoa; phylum Chordata; class Mammalia; order Primates; family Galagidae; genus Otolemur; species Otolemur garnettii. Next base: position 12,172,374 of record NW_003852403.1, read on the forward strand.
CAACCTGTTAAAGGCTAACATTGTACTTATTGGTGAAAGATGGAAAGTTTTCTCCTTAAGATTGGGAACAAGTCAAGGATGTCTGTCCTTACAACTCTTATTTAATATGGAGCTGGAAGTTTTATTTAGATAATGCAATCAGAAAGGAAATAAAAAGCATACAGATCTGAAAGGAAGAAATAAAACTGCCCTTATTTGCAGATGAAATAATTGTGTAGAGAATATCAAGGAATTTACAATACTCATAAAAGTAAAAAATGACACCTGTGGTCCCAGCTACTTGGGAGACTGAAGCAAGAGAATCACTTAAGCGATTTGGAGTTGGAGTTTGCTGTGAGCTATGACACCATAGCACTCTACCAGGGGTGACACAGTGAGACTCTGTCTCAAAAAAAAAAAAAAAAAGTGAAAAACTAATTAAACAATATAACAGGAGAAAAAATAAATGTACAGAAGACAATTATACGTGTATTTCTATATACTAGTGATAAATAACACTAATATTAAAAATGCAATACCATTTACAATTGCTTTCAAAAATGAAATAGTGCAAATATAACAAAACATAAATGGGATTTATATGTTAAAAAAATAGACACTGTTAATGAATGAAATTAAAGATCTTTATAAATGGAGAGACATACCATGTTCATGGACTGGAAAGCTCAATATAGTTAAAGTGTCAGTTCTCCCTAGATTGATATAGACTGAATGCAATTTTGGTGTTTTGTTTTTTTTTTTTTGTAAATACAGACAATATTATTCTAAAATTTAAATGGGAAAGTAGAAGAACTAGAATAATTATAACAATTTTGGGAAAGAATAAAGTGAGGAGAATCAGTATCTTGATTTCAGGACTTATTATGTAGCTACAGTAATCAGCTCATGTGGTCTTTGTGGAGGGATAGATACATAGATCAATGGAATGGAACAGAGACCCATTCAAATATGCCCAACTGAATTTTTTTACAAACATGTAAACTCCATTAATTAGAGGAACAAATGATGCAATTGGAAATCCATAGGCTAGGCTCAGTACCTGTGGCTCAAGCAGCTAAAGCACCAGCCACATACACCTGAGCTGGCGGGTTTGAATCCAGCCCAGGCCCGCCAAACAACAATGATGGCTGCAACCAAAAAATAGCCGAGTGTTGTGGTGGGCACCTGTAATCCCAGCTACTTGGGAGGCGGAGGCAGGAGAATTGCTTGAGCCTAGGAGTTGGAAGTTGCTGTGAGTGGTGATGCAATG
>NW_003852403.1:12173642-12178910 GCF_000181295.1 Otolemur garnettii
TGGTCTTACACCAAAATGTTGTGGGCAAGAAGGGCAATTCTTCACTATTTGGTGAGCTGCCTCATGAGTAAGATGAAAAAAGATGAGGGCTGGCGCAATGGTTCATGCCTGTAATCCTAGCACTCTAGGAGGCTGAGATGGGTGGATTGCTTGAGCTCACAAGTTCGAGACCAGCCTGAGCAAAAAGTGAGACCCTGTCTCTACTAAAAATAGAAAAACTGAGGCAAGAGGATTGCTTGAGCCCAAGAGTTTGAGGTTGCCCGTGAGCTATGACACCGTGGCACTCTACCCAGGGTGACAGCTAGCGACTCTGTCTCAAAAAAAAAAAAAAAAAAAGAAAAAGAAAAAAAAGAAAGAAAGGAAATCCATAGGCTAAAAAAATGAACTTCAACTGAAGTCTCATACCTTATACAAATATTAGCCCAAAATGGATAACAGATAACAAAAAACTTTAAGGAAAAAAAGCATAGGAGAAAATCTTTAGGATATAAGGCTAGGCAAATAGTTCTTAGACTTAAGACAAAGAATGACACATAGAAGGAAAAAAAAACCTGATGAATTGGACTTAATCAAAATTAAAAACTCATGCTTTGTGAAAGACACTGTAAAGAGAATAAAAAGACAAGTTATAGAGTGGGAGAAAGTATTTGTAAACCCCAATGTGACAAAGCACTAGTATCTGGAATATATAAAGAACTCTCAAAAATCAATAATAAAGCCAAACAATCCAGTTAGAAAATAGGCAAAAAGCTGGGTGCAGTGGCTCACTCCTGTAATTCTAGCACTTTGGGAGGCTGAGGTAGTGGATTGCTTGAGCTCAGGAGTTCAAGACCAGCCTAATCAAGAGCAAGACCCCATCTTTACTAAAATAATAGAAAAACTAGCTAGGTAGGCACCTGGGGTCCCAGCTACTTGGGAGGCTGAGGCAAGAGGATTGCTTGAGCCCAAGAGCTTGAGTTTGCTGTGAGCCATGACTCCACAGCACTCTACCCAGGGTAACAGAGTGAGACTCTGTCTTAAAAAAAAAAAGACAGAAAGAAAAGGAAATAGGCAAAAGACAGGAGGGGACATTTGACCAAAGAGGATATACAGATGGCATATAAGCGAATAGATATTCAATATTATTTGCCACTAGAGAAATGCAAATCAAAGCCACAGTGAGGTATAGGTACACATTTACTGATAAATGGCTTAAACCTAAGAATACTGACAACACCAAAGAACCTGGATCACTGGTACATTGATAGGGGAATGCCAAATGATAGAACCACTCTGGAAAATAGTTGGCAGTCTCTTTAAAAAACCCAATATACAAGATACCATATGGCCCAGAAGTTGCACTTGTCCACATTTACTTCAGAGAAATGTAGACAGGTTACGTTCACATAGAAACCTGTGTACAACTGTTTATAGAGGCTTCATAGTAAAAAATAGGAAACAACTCTGATATCCTTTATTGGGTTAAGCAAACTAGGACATTCACAGTGAACTGTGGTATACCCACAGTGTGGCACTACTACTCAGCGATTGAACAGACAATTGATACACAACATAATGGTTCTCCAGAGAATTACGTTGAGTGAAAAAAGCCAATCCTAAAAGGTTACATAAACTGTTAGGGTTCCAGATTATGGAATGTTCTTGAAATGATGACGTGTAGAAGTGGAAAACAGATTTGTGGTTGCCTAGCATTAAGGGGGATTTTGGGTGTGTGAGGGAAATGGGCATAGCTATAGAAAGGGTGAATATGAGAGATCTTTGTGGTGATGAAAATGTTATGTATCTTGACAATATCAATATCAATATCCTGGTTGTAATATTTTACTGTAGTTCTGCAAGAACTTGGGCTTAAGCCCAAGAGTTTGAGGTTGCTGTGAGCTGTGACACCGCAGGACTCTACCAAGGGCAACATAGTGAGACTCTGTCTCAAAAAAATAAATAAATAAAAATAAATTTTAAAAAAACACCCAAAAAAGCTTTCTGGAGACTTTGGATACACCTTGAAGTATAGCGTATGTCATCTTTCCCTTGGCTTCTTGAGATACACTATTTAATGCAGAGAATTTCTGTCTAATTCATCAAGGATTAAATCAAGCTGTATAAAAGAAAGGTTGCTCTTTGTTAGTGATATTTTTGGTAACAGTGCATAGTCTTGTAGGATGGTAAAAAAGTGCCTAGACCACTTCATTTTTTAAGTTCTGAGTATGTTAAAAAAAAATGAAGACATGGGCCAGGCGCCGTGGCTAATACCTGTAATCCCAGCACTTTGGGAGGCTGCGCTGGGCAGATCACTGAAGCTCATGAGTTTGACACCAGCCTGAGCTAGAATGAGACCCCATTTCTAAAAATAGCCAGGCATTATGTCAAGCACCTGTAGGCCCAGCTACTTGGGAGGCTGAGGCAAGAGAATCACTTGAGCCCAAGAGTTAGAGGTTGCTATGAGCTATGCCGCCAGGGCACTCTACCTAGTGCAACAAAGTAAGACTCTGTCTCAAAAAAAAAAAAAAAAGAAGACATGTCAAAAATGGTTACAGAACTGTGAAGTTTTATTTGCTTGTTTGTTTTTTAGACAGGGTCTCACCATGTTGCCCAGGCAGTGGCATCATCATAGCTCATTACAACCTTAAACTAGAGCACAAGTGAGCCTCCTGCTTTAACCTCCCCAGTAGCTGGGACTACAGACAGGCATGTGCCTTCACATCTGGCTAATTTACAAAAATGGTTAATTATGGAATATTTTATATGTTCATCTTTAATAAATTGATGCTCTTGATGAATAATAAAAGATTAAAAACAAATTAATTAAATATTCAATTTCAGAAGCTAGAAAATAGGTATCTCAAAGAAAATGTCTTATAATTAAAATGAGAATGAAAATTAATGAAGTGGAAAACAAGCAGTAGAAAAGACCAATAACCCAGGCACATTGGCATGTGCCTATAGTATTGGGAGACTGAGGCAGGAGAATTGCTGAGCCCAAGAGCTTGAGGCCAGCCTGGGTAACATATTGAGATCCCTATCTCAAGAAAGAAAGGAAAAAATAAAAAAGAAAGGAGGAAAAGGAAGGCAGGGAAGGAGAGGAAGGGAAAAAAAGGAGGGAAGGAGAAGGAAAAGAAGGAAAGAAGGAAGGAGGAGAAGGAAAGAAATAGTCAACAAAACAAAACAAAATACTACTTTTTATTTATTTTTTGAGTCTCACTTTGCTGCCCCAGGCTAGAGTGTTGTGGCATCAACCTAGCTCACAGCAACCTGGAACTCCTGGTTCAAGCAATCCTCCTGTTTCAGCCTCCCAAGTAGCTGAGACTACATATGCCTGCCACGATACCTGGCTAATTTTTCTTGTTTTTGGTAGAGATGGGATCTTGTTCTTGCTCAGGCTGATCTCAAACTCCTAAACTAAAGCAATCCTCCTGCCATGGCTCACAGAGTGCTGGGATTGCAAAGATGAGCTATGGTGCCTGGCCAAAATACTGCTTTTTGAAAGACTAACAAATAGACAAACCTCTGACATGATTTACTCAAAACACACACACATATAAACACAACAATGCTTAGAAGAAAATATAACTACAGATATGGTGGTCATTATTTGGACCCTAATTCAAACAAACTATAAAGAAAAATGCTGTTGAGAGGGATGAAGGTTGAACAAAAAGAAAAGCATGCTATGTTCTTAGATAGGAATGCTCAACATTACAAAGATGTCATTTTCCCTAAGTTTATGTAGAAATTTAATATCATCTCTATAAATCTGCTAACATTATTTTTCTTATTCTAGAGTTCCTATAGAAAATATCTTTATACACATATGGATGTACATGTTTGTGATGTAAAATCCATATCTTATTATAACTTGCAGGCAAAAAGTTTGAAACTCACTGAAGTGGTCCAGTATTTTTGGCCAGAATTTACTGATGTTGGTGCCTTCTCTGGTTTCAAGTTCAGTTTTTAAAAATATCTTCGACAATGCTTTCTTCACTTGCTGCAACTTGGTTATCTGATAGGTGAATTGGAAATGTTCTAATTTTTTTGTTTTGATTTTTCTAGTAACCATGACTGAAGTTTTACCTAAAGAAAAGAAACAGAAAGAGGAGAAGACCTTAATTCTCGGTCAAGCTGTGGTGGACCTTCTTCCCTTGTTGGAAGGTCAGATGTATGATTTTCCCAAAAGCAGAAATACCTTAGCAGAGCTCATAAAATTTAGCTCTAGAGAAGTGCAAAAATCAGCCTCAGTGAATTTGAGGGATTTGAGGGGAAAAATGAGAACATTCTTCTCTGCCTCATTTATCTCTGTTAAGTACTAAATTAACCTCTTCTTCTTTGGTTCCACTTGGCCTTTTTGTAGGAGAGAGTTCATTTGAAACAACAGCCCCATTGCACCCTGTGCCAGGCTCACCTTTAGAAACACCTCGATCAAGTGTTAAGGTAATCAGAGTTTTAACTCTCAACATTTCAGCCTGCCATTCAATCTAACAAATCTTTCTGCTATTAAGGTTCGGTTCAGTTGAGTCTGATTCATTGGGCACCTTCTTTTCACAATCTCCATACTATTACATTCTGGGAAACAAGGATGAATTAGGCAGAATCCTTTGAAAAGTCCACACTCTATGATCATAGATTATAACTCAGTATAATTAAATGATGGAGTAGGGCACATGGGCACAGAGCAGTATCAGTTACTTTGCCCAAGGATAAGTGATAGAGAAGACTTAATGGAAATGTCTCTTGAGTTATCTCCTGATAGATCAAATAATATATGAAAGCACCTAACACACTTTCTAGCATGGTAGTCTACCTCTAGCTGAAGACTTCTCATTCAATAGTTCCAGCCCAGATCCTTCTCTTGAATTCCAGATTGTCAGACTTTACAAGCACCTACTAGACTTCTCTATAAGGATATCCCAAAGGTATCTAATCTCAAACTTAACATTCCAAAACTGAACACAGTATCTTCCCTGACACCTACTCCTTTTATTTTTATTATTTTGACTATTGGCATCACTTACCCATGACAGCATAGACCATAGAACCAACATTATACCCATGACTGCTCTCTCTCACCCTAGCTACATCCAATCCCCAAACCACTTTTCACCAAATCCAGTTATTTTTTCTTCTAAGTGTCTTTAAACTTTGTTCTTAGCTTGATTCCTCGCCTTTATTGCCTTTATAGCCATGCACCTCTCCTTCTCTAACTCAAGATCAGCTTTCCCAAAGCTTGCTTAGTGACTTAACAGTAAATTTGAAGGCACCAGGGCTGCGGTAACT
>NW_003852403.1:12179220-12181850 GCF_000181295.1 Otolemur garnettii
AACATCTTTTATTTTATTTTATTTTGGAGACTGAGTCTCACTTCATCACCCTCTGTAGATCCTCTTGCCTCAGCCTCCCAAGTAGCTGGGACTACAGGTGCCAGCCACATGCCTAGCTAGTTTTTAGAGACTGGGGTCTCGCTCTTGCTCAGGTTAGTCTCAAACTCCTAAGCTCAGGTGATCCACTCACCTTGGCACAAGCCACCACAAACAGCCATCATGTAACATCTTTTATAATGAGAGCCTCTCACTCCAACCTCATTTCCCAGCCCTTCTTTCCTTGTACTTTGTGTTCTAGAATCCTGAACTACTTACTTCTACCTGAATTGAATATGCTGTGCTGTTTCAGTACCCTTTACATAAACTGTGCCATATCCACAATTATTTTCTCTTTCCTTCCTTTGTTTATCCAGTTTGTAAACTCCTATTCATCCTATAAAGGTCAACTCAGATGTCACCATCTCTTATTCCTTCCCAGCCTAGTAATTATTCATTTCCTCTTTGGTGCTCCATGACTGCAGTGTTTTATACAGGTCTATATTATAGAATTTATTATAATCATGGGACTATAACATGAGTTCCACGATGAAAGGGACCATGTCTCCTGCATCTTTATAAAAAGTTGTAGTGAAGTGCCTAGCAAATAATTAGCAATCAGTACATACTTTTATATTATATTACTTATTTATTTTTGAGACAGAGACTTGCTCTCTCTCTAGGCTGGAGGATAATGGCCTGATGATAGCTCACTGCAACCTTGAACTTCTAAACTCAAGTGATCTGCCTGCTTCAGCCTCCCAGAGTGCTAGGATTACAGTCATAAGTCACTGTGCCTAGCCCAATATACTTACTTCAAGTGATCCTCTTGCCCCAACCTTCTGCCTCTACACTCACATGGACATCTCTTCCTTACCAGGTGTGTGCCACCATACCTGGTTAATTTTTTTTTTTTTTTGGCCAGGGCTGGGTTTGAACCCGCTACCTCTGGCATATGGGGCCGGCGCCCTACCCTTCTGAGCCACAGATGCTGCCCCTTGGTTAATTTTTTTAATTTTTGTAGAGGCAGGGCCTCACTATGTTACCCAGGCTGTTTTCAAATTGCTGGCCTCAAGTGATTCTCCCACCTTGGTGTCCAGTACACATTTAAACCTACTTTGTATTGTATCCTATGTGAAAATATTAGTTATATGTCTATACCTAGTTAGATGAATATATAAATATATTTGAAAAATTTTCTTACTACAAAGCATTATATTTAAATTTAAAAAATAATCATAAAGGCTTGGTGCCTATAGCTCAGCGGCTAGGACCTGGCAGGTTCCAATCCAGCCTGGGCCTACCAAACAACAATGACAACTACAAGTAAAAAATATCTGGGTGTTGTAGCGGGCACCTGTAGTCCTAGTTACTTGGGAGGCTGATGCAAGAGAATTGCTTAAGCCCAAGAGTTTGAGGTTGCTGTGAGCTGTGACGTCATTGCACTCTACCAAGGGCAACATAGTGAGACTCTGCCTCAAAAATAAAGAATTTAAAAAATCATAAAATATTGACGATCAATAAAACTACCCAATCTCACTTGTTCATATGCAACTACTATTGACATTTCAATATAGCATCTTCCAATTCTTCTATATGTATTTGTATACCTTACTTTGATATGGAAGAGTGGGAAGAGATAAGGTAAGTCTAGGGATAAGGTTTTCTTTTGGGCTTGATTTCCAACTCATTGGACCTAGAAAAAGTAATTTCAATTCTCTGTATGGAAATAATTAGCTTGGCCTTCTTATCTTGAACAGTACTATGAGATTCTAATGGGACAATTCAAAAAGAGGAGGGACTTTGTCAATCTTGAAAATGCTATGTAATTTTATTCTTTTACAGCAATGCAGTCTTGAGGTTAAAGTATTTGCGACAGAGCCTTTACTGACCGCAGCCCAGATTTCAGGGGGCAATCTACTGAAGGTTACCTTGGAGGCTGCCTACTCTGTGCCTGAATCCTTCCTTCCAGTAGGGCCCCTGCAGAACTACATGGTTGGTTTGCAAGTTCCATCACGTGGAGAGGTACAGCTCTACTGCCAGATATTTATGTAGATTCAAACATATCTATACTCATATGGCCATCTCTTCCTTACTTGCTCAGATTTCATTCAAAGCATCACTCTGTTAATGGCTGAAATTTATTTTTTAAGCTTGAAAAATAAAGTTTTTTTCTGTTTTATATTTTGTTTTATATAAAGATTTTGTCTTTGTAATTTATATATTTATTACATATAATGCATTGAATATAATTTATATTAATAAATGTATATTTATGGTGGACAATATGTAAGACATTTAAAATGGACAGTTTTTGGTATATTTCTGCAGAGATTATTTATTTTTATGCATATACAAGGGAACTTTTTAAAAAATTCATGGAATAGGGCGACGCCTGTGGCTTAGTGCGTAGGGTGCTGGCCCCATATACCGAGGGTGACCCGGTACTGGCCAAACTGCAACAACAACAACAAAAAATAGCCAGGCATTGTGGCAGGCGCCTGTAGTCTCAGCTACTCGGAAGGCTGAGGCAAGAGAATTGCCTAAGCCCAGGAGTTGGAGGTTGCTGTGAGCTATGTGACACCACAGCACAC
>NW_003852403.1:12182430-12184872 GCF_000181295.1 Otolemur garnettii
AAAAAAAAAAAATTTAGGAAACAGAAAGAAGTTAGAAGGAGGAGCCAAATCAGGACTGAAAGGTGGATGCCCAATAATTTCCCATCAAAAATTTCTAACAAAATTGCCCTTGTTTGGTGAGAGGAATAAGCAAGAGCTTAGCCAGGATGGAGGACACTCTGGTGCAGCCTTCCAGGGGGTTTTTGCTAACGCTTTGGCTAATTCTCTCAAAATGCTCTCATAACAAGCAGATGTTACTATTCTTTGGCCCTCTGGAAAGTCAATGAGCAAAATGTCTTTTAACATCCCCCCAAACTGTTGCCACAACCTTTGCTCTTGACTTTTGCTTTGACGGAGCACTTTCAACTCTTGGTAACCATTGATTAAGTGTGCTTTGTCCTCAGAATTGTATTAGAAAAAAAGCCATGTTTCATTTCCTGTTGCAGTTCTTAGAGAAATTCTTTAGGATCTTGATGCTACTTGTTTAAAATTTCCATTGAAAGCTCTGCTTTTGTCTGCAGCAGATCTGGGCCCAACAGTTTTAGTACCCATTGGGTGGCAAGTTTGCTCAATTTTAATTTTTCTGTCAGAATTGGTAAGGTGAACCAATTTTGACGTCTGTGGTGTTGCCTATTGTTTCTACTGTTAATCACTGGTATTCTTCATTTGGGACACAAATAGGATTCATTTTTTTTCTTGAAAATTGATGTGGATGGTCTGCTGCTGTGGGCTTCCTCTTCAGCATTGTTTCATACCTTCTTTCTGTTTATTTGTTTATTTTAAGGTTTTAGAAACAGTGTCTTGTTCTGTAGCCCAGGTTGGAATACAGTGTTGTTATCATAGTTCATTGCAGCCTTCAACTCCTGAGCTCAACCTATTCTCCTGCCTCAGCCTCCTGAGTAGCTGTGTCTACAGGTGTGTGCCAGAACACACAGCTTATTTTTTTCATTTTTTTGTAGAGATAGATCTCACTCTTGCTCAGACTGGTCTCAGTTACTCAGCCTCAAACAATCCTCCTGCCTTGGCCTCCCAAAGTGCTAGGATTATAGATAGGTGTGATTCATGGCACTTGGCCATCTCACCCCTTCTTACAATTGCTGATGATGGGGGGAGGAATTGTCTCAATAAACGTTTTGTAAGGCATCAATGATATCACTATGCTTTTACCCAAGATTTACCATAAATGTAATGTTTGCTCTTGCTTATAAATTAGCAGAATTTATGTTGCTCTAATAGGGGCTATTTTCAAACTGATCTCTTGTCCTTCTTAGTGCCTCACTAGATCCTGTTCAGACATGTTATTACAAGTTAGTATGGGTTTATTCTGGTACAGAAAATTTTTGAAATCCATACATAGTTTTTTTAATAACAGGCATATTCCATGAATTATTTGAAGTATCCCTGTATGTTGTGCATTTTGCACAATGTTCTTTTCTATACAAAACGTTCCGGGTTATTTTCATAGGCCAAATTTCTAGATACAGGAGTGACTGGATATGAATTTTTTGAGACAGAGTCTCATGCTATTGCCTGGGCTAGAGTCCAGTGGTGTCACCATAGTTCACTGCAACCTCAAGTGGTTTTTAAGTGATCCTCCTGCCTCAGCCTCCTGAGTAGCTAGGACTATAGGCGTTCACCACCATATCCAGCTAATTTTTAAAATAAGTTTTTCTAGAGGCAGGGGTCTCAGTTTGTTGCCCAAGCTGGTCTCAAACTCCTGGTCCTTCCCTCTCCTCAGCTTTCCAAAGTGCTGGGATTATAGGCAAGATCCTTGAGCCAATGTGCCCAGTCATTTTTTGAGGCTCTGATAGGGATTTCCAAAATACTTGCTAAATGGCTTATAATCAATTAACATTCCACTTGTCTTATTTTCAGTGACATGTATATGAATGACCCACTAAATTTGCATAGCAGCTATTCAATTTTCTCTGGACTTAGGAGGTTCCTGAAACATAGGACTTTTAGTACTAAAACTGGGACAGCCCCAGGCAAATTGGATAGTTGATCAACCTTCCAAGGAACAACCTGCATTGCTATCTTTAGGAAAAAAATAGTTCAAAATGGGATATCAACTTTTTCCTGCTTTCTGTTAGCTCTTTCTGGGCCTCAAGCCTGCTGATCTTTGGACTGCAACTTAATACCAACAGCTCTTCTGGGTCTTCAGTTTGCCAACTCACTTTTCAAATTTTGGTACTTGTTAGAGTCCAAAATCACATGAACCAATTTCTTAGAATCTTTCTCTCTTTTAACCTCTCTTACAAAAGAAAAAAAGAAAAGAGCTGGGTATGGTGGCTCATGCCTGTAATCTTAGCACTCTAGGAGGCTAAGTCAGGAGGATCACTTGAGCTCAGCAATTGGATATCAGCCTGAGGAAGAGCAAGACTTCATTTCTACCAAAAATAGACATCATGGAATTTTGTGGAACTTTTTCCTATTGATTTGTAGAAGTCTTTATGTTTTTTT
>NW_003852403.1:12185963-12187290 GCF_000181295.1 Otolemur garnettii
CTGGGACCACAGGCACCCGCCACAATGCCTGGCTATATTTTGGTTGCAGCCATCATTGTTGTTTGGCGGGCCCGTGCTGGATTTGAACCCTCCACCTTAGGTGTATGTGGCTGACACCTTAGCTGCTTGAGCCACAGGTGCTGAGCCAAATTATTTTTTCTGATTAGAAAATATTCCTATAGTTTTTTTCTAGACTTATAAAGTTTGTTTCCTTCTTTTTTTCTTTTACAACTGTATTCATGAATGATCGTTTCCTTTTTCTCCCCTCCGTTATTCCTTTTTGAATTTATTTGGCTTAGGAATGAGATGGAACTTGACTTTCTTTTTTTATTTTTTAAATTTAATTTAACATAATTTTTTTGAGACAGAGTGTCACTACGTTACCCTCCATAGAGTGCTGTGATGTCACAGCTCACAGCAACCTCAAACTCTTGGGCTTAAGTGATTTTCTTGTCTCAGCATCCCCAGTAGCCAACACCTGGCTATTTTTTGTTGCAGTTGTCATTGTTGGTTAGCTGGCCTGGGCTGGGTTCAAACCCACCAGCCTCAGTGTATGTGGCTAGCGCTGTAACCGCTGTACTACGGGCACCAAGCCTAACTTTCTTTTTTAAATCAGCACCTAGTTGTTCTAAAGTTTTTCATTTAATAACCCGTCTTTTCCCCCATTGACATGCAACACTACCTTTTTTTTTTTTTTGAGACAGGTCTCAAGTTGTCGCCCTGAGTAGAGTGCTGTAGCATCACAGCTCACAGCAACCTTCAACTCTTGGGTTCAACTGATCCTCTTGCCTCTTCCTCCTAAGTAGTTGGGACTATAAGCTCCTGCCACAACACCCAGCTATTTTTTAGAAACTGGGGTCTTACTCTTGCTCAGACTAGTCTCAAACTTGTGAGCTCAAGCAATCCACCTGCCTAGGCCTCTCAGAGTGCTGGGATTATAGGCATGAGCCACCATGTCTAGCCAATGCTACCTTTTTTATATACTAGTTCCCCTTGTGTATTTGGGCCTCTTTCTTTTTCTTTCTCTCTTTCTTTTTTTTTTTTTGAAACAGAACCTTAAGCTGTTGCCCTGGGTAGAGTGCCGTAGAGTCACAGCTCACAGCAACCTCCAACTCCGGGACTTAAGTGATTCTCTTGCCTCAGCCTCTCAAGTAGCTGGGACTACAGGCATCCATTACAATGCCTAGCTGTTTTTTGGTTGTAGTTGTTATTCACATCTTTTACTTCCTCAGCCTCATTCAAGTTTTCTCCAAATAAATCTTAAACATTATATTGGACTTTTAATGTATGTAGTTTAAATAGACTATAAAGGAAATGACTGGATTTT
>NW_003852403.1:12187942-12192671 GCF_000181295.1 Otolemur garnettii
CTCAGTAGAGTGCTGTGTTGTCACAGCTCACAGCAACCTCAAACTCTTGGGCTTAAGCGATTCTCTTGCCTCAGCCTCCAGAGTAGCTGGGACTACAGGCACCTGCCACAACACCTGGCTACAAAACATTCAACTTTAAATCATATATATCTTTCAAGCTTAAGAACCCATTTCTAATTTGCCTAATGAATTCAGAGTTCAGTTCTTTGATTTCAGGATCCTCCAGTAAATACTAACTTTTCTTTTTGTGTGAGTCAAGTTTCAGCAGCCTCATTTCTTCTTTCTCTCTGCTTCAGTAAATGAATTTGTGTATTCCTGTTTTCAGTTCTTTGGAGTATATACACAGAAGGAGAATTTCTGGATTATATGCTGTCCTAGTCCTTTTTCTGCTGCTATAACAGAATACCACATAGCGGGTATTTTGGGAACAAAAGAACATTTATTTCCTTTAGTTCTGGGGGCTGAGAAGTCCAATGTCCAAGGGACCTCCTGAGAGCCTTCTTGTTGTCTTATCCCATGGCAGAGGTGGAAAGGCAAGGAGGCATTTTTGAGAGAGGGAGGGAAAGGAGCTGAACTCTTGCTTTTATCAGGAACCCACTCCTATAATAACTAACCCTCTCCCATAATAATAGCTATAATTATTCATGACAGCAGAGTTCTCATGGCTGAATCACCTCGTAGCAATCCCACCTTTCAATACTTGCATTGTGGATTAAGTTTCTAACACAGGAAATATGAGAGACATATTCAAAACATAGCATATGATAATTTCATTTTTGATTTTTTAAAGCAGTGCAATACTGTTTTTCATAATGGCTGTACCATTTTATATTTCCACCAGCAGCTAATAAGCTTCCAGTTTCTCCACAGCCTAACCAACACTTGTTATTTTCTGTTTGTTTTATTATTTTATAATAACCATCCTAATGAGTATAAAGTGGCATCTCATTGTGGTTTTAATACACATTTCCCTTATGACTAATGATAGTTGAGTATATTTTCATGTGCTTACTGGCCATTTGTATAAATTCTTTGAGGAAGTGTTTGTTCAATTCTTTCAACCATTTTTAAATTGGGTGTTTTTTTCTTATTGAATTTTAGGAATTCTCTGCATATTCTGGTTTTTAATTCCTTATTAAGTATGTGATTTGCAAATATGTTCTCACCTTTTGTGGGTTGATTTTTGTTTTTACTCCATTGATAGTTTGATATACAAGGGTTTTTAATTTTCATGAAGTTAAATTTATCTACTTTGCTTTTGTGGCCTGTATCTTTGGTATCATATCCAAGAAATCATTGCCAATTTCATTGTTATAAAGTTTTTCCCCTGTGTCTTCTTCTGAGGCTTCTGTAGTTTCATTCTTATGTTTAGGTTTTTGATCCACTAGGAATTAATTTTTATATGGTGTTGAAAAGGGTCTAATATCATTCTTTTGCAAGAGGACACCCAGTTTTCCAACCACCATTTTATGAAGGGCCTGTCTTTTCCCCAGTGAAAGGTCTTGGCACCCTTAATTTTGACCATTCTGTAAGCATTTTCCTTGTTTTTATGGAGGAATGGATTTTCAGGAGTCTTTACTCTGCCCTTCCAAAAGGTTTCCAAGCTTAACCCAAATAACTGGTTGTTTATAGTATGTAGATATTAAATTTTACTAGAAGCTACAAAATTGCTTTCTAGAGTTGTACCAATTTGCCCATCCACCAACTATGACAAAGAATAATATTTTTACATTCACAATATTGCCAATACTTGGTATTTTCAGACTTTGATTTTGCCAATCTATGATTTAAAATCTCATTGTTTTAATATACATTTCACTGATTATTAATGATACATAGCATGTTTTATTTATTTATTTTTCTATCAATATATTCAGGGGGGTACAAATGCAGTTTTCTTTCTTTTTTTTTTTTTATTAAATCATAGCTGTGTACATTAATGCAATCACAGGGTACAGTGTGGGATTTTCATATACATTTTGAGATACTCTCACTAAACTGGTTAACATAGCCTTCGTGTCATTTTCTTAGTTATTGAGTTAAGACATTCATACTCTGCTTTTAGAAAGATTCACTTGTACCCCAATGCAGTTTTCTTAGATGAATATATAATACAAAAGTGAGGTCTTTTAGTATACCCATCACTCAACTAATGTACATTGTTGAGTACAATGGGTTATTTTTCACCCCTCACTCCTCTTCCATCCTTCCACCTTTGGAGTCTTCACTGTCTATTATTCCACCCTGTATTATTATGCATTCATGAAGTTTAGCTCCCATTTATAAGTGAGAACATATGGTATTTGGTTTTTCATCCCTAAGTTACTTCTCAGTGGTTCTCAACCTGTGGGTTGCGACCCACAGGAACTGTATTAAAGGGCCAGGGCATTAGGAAGGTTGAGAATCACTGGCTTAGGTTAAGGGCCTTCTTTTCCATCCAAGTTGTTGCAAAAGACACTATTTAATTCTTTTTTATAGCTGAGTAGTATTCTGTGCTACACATATATACCTCATTTTCTTTAACCACTCATCATTTGGTGAACACTTAGGATGATTCCATATCTTTGTGCTTATGAATTGTGCTGCAATTTCCATACAAGGCCCTTATTTTCCTTTGGGTAATTACTTAGTAGTGAGATTATTGGGTCAAATGGTAGATTTACCTTTAATTATTTAAGAAACCTCCATACTGTTTTCTATAGAGGTTATACTAATTTACATTCCTGCCACCTGTGTATAAGTGTTTTCTTATCACTGCATCTGCACCAACATCTATTGTTTTTTGACTTTTTTTTTTTTTGAGACAGAGTCTCAGTGTGTTGCCCTTGGTAGAGTGCTGTGATGTCACAGCTCACAGCAACCTCAAACTCTTGGGCTTAAGCGATTCTCTTGCCTCAGCCTCCCAGTAACTGGGACTACAGGCACCTGCCAAAACGCCCGGCTGTTTTTTTTCACTTTTTAATAATGATCATTCTGACAGAGGTAAGATGGTATCTTGTTGTCATTTTAATTTTCATTTCTCTGGTGATTAGTGAGATTGAGCAATTTTTTTTGTATATTGGTTGGTCATTTGATATCTTCTTTGTAAAAATGTTTATTCATGTCATTTGTCTACTTTTTAATAGTTTTTTTTTCTTGCTGAGTTGTTTGAACTCCTTGTAGATTCTGGATATTAGTCTTTTGGCAGATGCATAGTTTGCAAATATTTTCTCTCATCCTGTAGGTTGTCTATTTGATGATTATTTCTTTTGCTATGCAGAAGCTTTTTAGTTTAATTAAGTTACATTTTTGGTTTTACATTTGCTTTGGGGATCTCTTTCATAATTCTTTGCCTAGGCCAATGTGCAATGCTATAGTAACTAAAACAGCATGGTAATAGTATGAAAGTAGATGCACAGATCAATGGAAGAGAATAGAAAACCCAGAAGTAAAATCATACATTTAAAAGCAACTGATCTTTGACAAAGCAGACAAAACACATACTGCAGAAAGCACACACTGGTGCTATTTCAGTAAATAGTGCTGGGAAAACTGGATAGCCATATGCAAAACAAAACTGGACCCCTATCTGTTACCATGTACATAAATTAACTTAAGAGAGACTAAAACCTGAAACCATAAAAATGCTAGAATAAAACGTGTGTGTGTGTGTGTTTTTTGTCTGCAGCTGAGTTTGAACCCACCACCTCTGGTGTATAGGGCCAGTGCCCTCCTCCTTTGAGCCACAGGTGCTACCTAAAACCTGTTTTTATTTCAATGTTGGACTTTTTAATTTCCTCTTCTCTAAATTGTCTATTTATATCCTTTACCAATTTTTCATTGAAAGTATAGTTTATATAAATTATAAGATATGAAAATGCGTATATTTTTAGCCCCTTGTCAGATTTTAGTTTTTTTAAAGGATACTTTTTAGAAAGGTATGAACATGATTCTCATATAAATATAAATGACAAAGAATTTGATCAAGGATTTTATTTAATTAGTGAGGGACTCAGTAAGATATGAAAACTAGTTCAAAGGACAATCTGAAGAAGTGTCTCATATATATACATATATATATATATGCATCAGGAATGCTGAAATGAATTTACTAACAATTTAAAACTTATTTTGTTTTTAGCCCCAGAGCAATAATTGGTTCCATCACCACTGGAAAAATATATTTGTATATTTATGAACAATAACAATTTGCATTATTATCAATTTTTTATAAATTACAGAGTTTTAAAACATCACAAAGACAATAAAGGTCATAGTCCCTTCCTTAGAACCATATAACCATGGGAGAGTACACGTATGTTTTACATCTAGCATTCCATTGTAAAGATAACCCAGTAATCTTTTTTGTCCTTTACAATTTTTCCTGATATTGATTCCTGTAGAAGGACTATCCCATTTTATTCAAGAATGGAATGCTGAAGCTTGGAGGGGAAAAAGAACCTGTTCCCCGGCCCAAAAAATGGCCTATTTCGAACATTCTGGCTCCAGGAGCTAATAACATTCCCGATGCATTTATTGTTGGTGGTCCTTATGAGGAAGAAGAAGGAGAACTCAACCACCCTGAGGTGAGAGAAAGCATGAATTATGCCGAGTTTTATGATAAATTCAGTGTCCTGACAGATGATAAAGCATTTTGCAAATCACTAATTTATATACATCTGTCACCTGTCAAAATAAAACACTTATTCGGCTTGGCACCTGTGGCTCAAGCGGCTAAAGTGTCAGCCAT
>NW_003852403.1:12193457-12194914 GCF_000181295.1 Otolemur garnettii
ACAGGTGCCAAGCCTCAATTTTTTATCTTTAGTAGAGACAGGGTCTCACTGTTGCTCAGGTTGGTCTCAAACTACTGAGCTCAGCCTCCCCAGAGTGCTAGAATTATAGGCATGAACCACCATGCCTGGCCTTCTTATTTTATCTTAAATTTATTTATTTATAATAGAGTTCAAAATTAAAGATTAAGATCTATGCAGTGAAAATCTCCCTCCTACTCTGGTCTCTCTTTCCTAATTCCTTCCCATTTCATTACCCTAGTAGTTACCTTTGTTATAGTTTCTTTGTTTTCTTCTAGATACTTTTTTATGCATATGAAAGCAAATATACAGCCACAGGAAGCCTTGGAGACAGAAACATTTAGAAAAGTAAAGAAAAAGTTTCCTTGCAAATTATGATAGGGAATCAGAATTCAGAAGTACTGACTCACCAAATAAAAAATAACAAGCACTGAGGGGACCAGGGGTAGAGTCGAGGAGCAGGGGGATGGTCTGTGAAAAAGAGAGGAGTACAGTCCAGGGAAAGGCTTTATTAGAGAAAGAAGAGATCAAGTGCAGGGTAGAGCCTGACCAGGAGTCAGCTCAGCTTTCACACAGTTTCAAGAGACTTTTGTTTTCTCTTATCAATAGGATTGAATGTAGGAGGTGGGGTTCGAAGAGGTAGTCTTCTCTTCTGCAGTGGGACTAATTTTTGCACTCAGGGCAAATCTAGGAGTTACTCCCTTAATTGGCCGCCAGCTGGGGCTAGAGTAAAAGTTACTGCTTCTTTGTTTCTCAGGAACATGGCTTTGAAAAACTCCAGAGGGTGGACAGGGATTTGCTATGATCTTACAGTTTGGTTCCTGGCCTGCTTTTTCTCACCAGCTGTTTCCCAAAGTGGCTGCACGCTTGTCAGGGCCATGATGATTTCTTTCCCACAAGTACAGTCTTCTCTCCATTATACTCAGAAGATTGATTCCTGGACCTCCCGAATATACCAAAATCTGCAGACTCAAGACCCACAAGGGCCTGTAGGACTCATGTGTAAGAAAAATTGGCCCTCTGTAAATGCAGGCTTTGCATTCCACTAATACTGTATTTTTGATCCACATTTGGTAGAAAAAAGATCCACCTATAAGTGGAACTCTGAAATTCAAACCTGTTTTTGTTCAGGAATCAAATGTACTTAAAAGAAAACAACACAAAATTATCAAGGTTACCACATTTATATTAGTCTGTTTATGATGGAAAAATGGAGTTTTTTTCATTTGATTCTCAGATTTCAAAGATTATAAAATATCTTCCGACATCAGTGTAATAAAATTCAGGGGTAAAATTACTTTTCGTTAGGGAACTAAAAGGGGACCCTAGAGAAAAGTAATTTTATACCTATTATTATACTTACTTCACAGGAAGTATTCAAATCCTTGTATTTTCAGAACTATAACCTATCAGGAAGTCACTCCTCTTTTTGCTTTATC
>NW_003852403.1:12196329-12204451 GCF_000181295.1 Otolemur garnettii
AAAAAAAAAAAAAAAAGAATTTACTTTTAATAAATATTAATGCCCAAGTGTTGATTTTTTTAAAGCTTCTAGATTATTTTAATATGCAACTAGGGTTGAAAATCATTGATTGGGGTTATGTGTGTGAATATTTGGCACTTAGTACTAGATCAATGTACTTGATTATATACATAGGTTATCCTATATACTTTATAAATAAAGTACCTGTAATTTTAAGGTGGTAATAGGTGCAATAGTAGCCATACTTACAGTTATAATAAAAGTACTGTGATCAGATTCATTACAAGAATGCCCCATGGGTTGAACAGGATGAAACTATGCCACACACAGAGAATAGAAGTTTCTGTCTTACTGTTTTATAGGACAGAGAATTTAGGAATCAAGCAGAGTGCATGAAGAAAAGAATTATTTGGGATTTGGAAAGTCGCTGCTACATTGATCCTCCTGCAGTGGTCAGGTAGGGAGAGGAAGAGAATATGTCTAACCAACAAAGTCTATAGGTGGGAAAAAATACTACTTTTGCTAATTTTATTTATATTTGAGTGAAAATGATTTGAGACTTTTTCTTATACCTATCTGTATCAGATATTTTGATCATCTGTTACAAACAGTGGCACCAAGCACTGGGCATGGTGGCTTATACCTATAATCCCAGATCCCAGGAGGATCTCTTGATACCAGAAGTTTGAGACCACCCTGGGCAATATAGCAGACCCCCAACTTGAAACAAACAAACAAAAAATACAGGCAGCTAGTGATGGTGACTTAACAAAGGTGAATGCTTATTTCTCTCTTATATGAAAGAAGTTTAGAACTGGTTACATAGTGTCATCAGTCATCAAACAGGCTCAGTCTTTCTTTAGGAGTTCTCCTTTCTTGATATGTGCTTTCTATCTGCAAGGTTGTCTCATGATTCAAAGATGGCTGCCAAAGCTAACACCTGCACAAATTCCTGGCAGAAATGTGGAAGAGCAGAGTGGTTATGGATTTAAAAAAAGACGAATTCTAGCTGTCTTAGCCCCTCTTACAGAACCTTGCTGGAAATGAAGAACCTTTCCTCCCCCTGTCTACCTCTTATATTGTCTGTGGGTTTGCCTGAGAATTTCTTCTTAAATAGAGTCTGGGTTTTGCAGCCCTCTCAGTTTGTTTTTTTGTTTGTTTGTTTGTTTGTTTGTTTTTAGAGACAGAGTCTCACTTTATTGCCCTGGGTAGAGTGCTGTGATGTCACAGCTCACAGCAACCTCCAACTCCTGGGCTTAGGCGATTCTCTTGCCTCAGCCTCCCATGTAGCTGGGACTACAGGTGCCCCCCACAACGCCCGGCTATTTTTTGTTGCAGTTTGGCTGGGGCCAGGTTCTAACCCACCACCCTCGGTATATGAGGCCAGCGCTCTACCCACTGAGACACAGGCGCTGCCACAGCCCTCTCAGTTCTAATTCACTGTTACACAGATTATGTTGGAAACCTGTTGATGTGGTGGCAAATTATTGGGGAAGAGATGTTCTATAATCCTGTGATTAAATCTCAGTATTTTAATAGGTTTGAGTCCCTGAGCTTTGACTTTCAGAAGTGTTTCATTGTCTTTTTTTCTTCCCCTTATGTGAGACAAGAAGGCTAGATAGGGCTAAAGTTGTCTAATTGCCATTCCCTCAGATTAGGTAAAGTAGTTTCCTTTAAAGGTTAGGACTTTGATATTGTCAACAAACCTATACATTTGTAAAGGAGAGCTTTATTTCTTATAAAGGGTGGTAGAGAACTCTATTTCTTACAGAGGGTTGTAGCCTGCAGGGTGGCTGGCCTACAGGCTAGGAAGCATAGCTTCCCACAGAGACCAAAAGCAAGTACTTCAAAGAAGAAAGGGTAAAACAGGAAATTATACGGAATGGGATAGTTAAGTATATATATCTAACAGGTTATAGGAGGACCTATGAATATTCATAGGAGGACCAAATGGAAGCATAGTAATCAAACATGCATGTTTCTTATAGCCCATGTTCACTTTGGGGTGCAGAATTAATATTTAAATGCAGTAAACTTAGGCTGTGTACATCAAAAGGTGTACACAGAGGTACCCTAAGCTCAGCCTCTGTGGACCATCCAGAACCAGTTCGTGTTTGATGGTCACTTATCAGGAAGGAGTACTGGCCAGTTGCGTTAAAACCGCAAAAAAGGGAGGCCAGTCTGGCTACAGTGTCAGGTGGTTGATTAAAATCTGTGGTAGAACAAGTCTTTCAACAGGGCTGGTTTCTGTTTAACTCTTAGGAAAGAACGTCTAATGGCAGTTATCAAGGGGCAGATATAATAAGGTGTCCAAACTCTAATCCTAATCCTATTGTGGAGGAGAACCTAGTTTCTTTCTTTTTTTTTTTTTTTCTCCCACAGACAATGTTTATTCCTCAAACTAGAGTCCAGTGGCACAATTCATAGCTCACTGCAAATTCTTCTGCTTAAGTAATCCTCCGACCTCAGCCTCTCAAGTAGCTGGGACTCCAGGCTTGTCTACCCATGCACAGTAATTTTTTTTTTTTTTTTTTTTTGTAGAGGTTGGTCTCAAACTCCTGGCCTCAAGCCATCTTCCCATCTCTGCCTCCCAAAGTGCTGAGATTACAGGCATGAGCCATTGTATCCAGCCAGAACTCAAGTTTTTAAGGTTTCTCTGATGTCCTCTTGGCCAGTAGAGGATCCATTTAGTCAGGTGAAGGGTTTAGGATTTTATTTTTATTTCATAGTATAGGAAACCGTCTGAATATATTTTGAAATGATATTTTCCCTGAAGGGCTATTTCTTCTGTCTTCAATATGAGAACCTGGTGGGTCACCTGGATTTAAAATCTATGAAAATGTGGGGACACCTAAGACTGGGCACTTTGGAGGTTTTAACCCTGTTAGACCACACTCAGTCTCCAGCAGTTCATCAGTATTACCATTAAAGTATTTCTACCAGTTACTGGCTTGAGTGGCTTCTGCTATTTTTAAGCTGATTGCAGTTGTAATCCTCTGCATTTGCCTATCTTTCTAAATTTCAAGTTGGCACTTTGCCCTATAATTTCAATTCTATGGTGAAGCTAAGAAATGTTGATTTTTTTATTTCACCAGCTCTTTTCTTTTTTTCTTTTTTTTGAGACAGAGCCTCAACCTGTCACCCTGGGTAGAGTGCTATGGCATCACAGCTCACAGCAACCTCCAACTCCTGAGCTCAAACAATTCTTCTGCCTCCATCTCCCAAGTAGCTAGGACTACAGGCATCTGCCACAACACCTGGCCATGTTTTTTTTTTGGTTGCAGCTGTCATTTTTGTTTGCCAGGCCCAGGCTGGATTCAAACCCACCAGCTCAGGTGTATGTGGCTGGTGCCTTAGCCGTTTGAGCCACAAGCACCAAGCCCACCAGCTTTTTTCTTATGAGTACAGGAGAGACTAAGCTGTGTCAGATTTGAAACTGGAACTCCCACTCTATATTCTCAGAAGAAATGAACATATTTTATACTATTTGCAAACTTGATTATTTCTTTAGAATAAATGATTAGAAGTAGAATTTTTATGGTCAAAGATTATGGACTTATTTATTTTGAGACAGAGTCTTATTGTCACACGCAGTATAGTGCCATGATGTCATAGCTCACAGCAACCTCAAACTCTTGGACTCAAGTGATCCTCTTGCCTCAGCCTCCCAAGTAGCTGGGACTACAGGTGCCCTCCACAATGCCCAGCTATTTTTAGAGATGGAATCTTGCTCTTGCTCAGGCTGGTTTCGAACTCGTGAGCTCAAGTAATTCACCCACGTTGGCCTCCCAGAGTGCTAGGACTACAGGTGTGAGCCACTGTGCCTGGCCTCTATTATGGACATTTTTAAGGCTTTTGATTCATGTTGCTAAATTGCCCTCAAAAATGTATAATTTTCTTCTGCTAGCAGTCAAGTAGGATTATTTTTGGAATTTTGTAGACTTGGGAGGTTAAAAAAAACACCAGCCTACTAAAAAATTATATATGTGTACACACACACACACACACACATATATAAAGAATATTTACCTTTGACGTAAATTATACTGACTCCATTTTTGCAAATCATGTTAATGGGCTGATTTTTTAATTTGCAGTTTTCAGAAGCGAATTGCTGATTGTCGGCTTTGGCCTGTAGAGATCACAAGAGTTCCTGTGGCTACTGCACCCAAAGGGAAAGGTGGCAAATTTGATAAGGTAAATATGTTCATTCAAAATTATTTATGAAAGAGATGCAGGATCAGATCCAACCTGTTATTCCCCTTCTAGTTCTGATACCAAAGAAAATGTGAATTGATATTGCTGTTATTTCTAATGTGACCAAATCATCCTGATTTAACCTAATCCTTTTTGGTTTTAGCGTTGAATGTCTCATGTCCCAAGAAACACCACTGTGCTGGGATAATCAGGATTATTTGCCACCCTAGCACCCTATTATTCACTAACAGATTTTTAGGCCTTATTCCAAGGTATTCTCTTATTCTGTAGCCCTTAATTATAGTTTTACTGTAGGCAAAACCTTGTGAAATAACCATTTATGTACATCAAAAGTGGTCAAATATTGGCAATATAGTTCAACCCAACACTTTTTTTTTTTTTTTGAGACAGAGTCTCAAGCTGTTGCCCTGGGTAGAGTGCCATGGCGTCATAGCTCATGGCAACCTCAAACTCTTGGGCTTAAGTGATTCTCTTGCCTCAGCCTCTCAAGTAGCTGGGACTACCTGCCACAATGCCTGGCTATTTTTTTGTCATTGTTGTTTAGCTGCCTGGGCTGTATTTGAACCCACCAGCCTCGGTGTACATGGCTGGCACCGCAACTACTGTGCTACAGGTACTGAGCCCTGATACATTTTTCTAAATTTCTTTCAGACTTAGCTATTTTAAATGTTTTTGTCTGCTAATTAGTATAATAGGGTTCATAAACATACTACTATTCTGAAAAGATATAGCTTTCATGAGCCTTGACCATGTCTTCTCTTGTTTTACTCATGCATGTCTGGTCTTCTCTGTTTGTTTAAAAACTCCCTGAGTGGGGCAGTGCCTGTGGCTCAGTGGGTAGGTTCAAACCCAGCCCCAGCCAAACTGCAACAAAAAAATAGCCAGGCATTGTTGCAGGCACCTGTAGTCCCAGCTACTTGGGAGGCTGAGGCAAGAGAATCACCTAAGCCCAGGAGTTGGAGGTTGCTGTGAGCTGTGATGCCACGGCACTCCACAGAGGGCGATAAAGTAAGACTCTGTCTCTACTAAAAAAAAAAAACTCTCTGAGGGGTAAAGGTTGTATGGGTCTTCCATAGTACTTACCAAGCATGATGCATGGCAGGTAGCAGATAAAAACTAAATTGATTTTTAAAATTGGGTTTTTTTGCCTAGTAAAAATGTTGCCACCATGTAACCATTTCCCTCTTTGTAGTATATTATATGTATTGGCTAACTTTCCTTAGATTTCTAAACTACATAACGTTATCACATGAACATAGAACATTTTTTTTTTTTTAAGAGACATAGTCTCACTTTGTCACCCTCAGTAAAGTGCGGTGGGAGTAGCTGGGACTACAGGCACCCGCCACAACCTGGCTATTTTTTTGTTGCAGTTTGGCTGGGGCCGGGTTCAAACCTGCCACCCTTGGTATATGGGGCCAGTGCCCTACTCACTGAGCTGCAGGAACTGCCCTTTTTTTGGAGGGGGAACAGAGTCTCACTATGTCACCCTCAGTAGAGTGCTGTGGCATCACAGCTCATAGCAACCTCAAACTCTTGGGCTTAAGCAGTTCTCTTGCCTCAGCCTCCCAAGTAACTGGGACTATAGGTGCCTGCCACAGCGCCAGTCTATTTTTTGTTACAGTTGTCATTGTTGTTTAGCTGGCCAGGGCTGGGCTCAAACCTGCCGCCCTCAGTGCATGTGGCTGGTGCCATAACCACTATACTACAGGTGCGAAGCCAAACATAGGACTTTTTAAGCTAGTTTCTAATTATTGTTATTGTAGGTGAAATAAAAGAGATTATTTTTAAGCTTGGTATTAAATATGTTTTTGTTCACTAAATTGATTTTTCTCTATAAAAATTTTCTATGACAAAACCATGCAAGCATTAAAAGTAATGTTAAGATATATTTATTACCATGTTTTTCATCATTGCAGTGGGAATTTAGATGAGATAGCAAATACATGATAGCAGACTGTCATTCGTCTTCCTTCATCCATGGCTGATATTGCTAATCAGTCAAAGCATTCTTTCCTTCTGAATCCAGATAAATATACAGAATCTTTCTCTATGAAGCATGCTAAAACATCTCCACCAGTTGATGAGAATTTAGGCATAAGTTAAAGCCTATTTTTTATCATTGGTCTAGATAATGTGTAAGGCCCCTCTCACTCATAGAAGTCTGTGAACTAATGTTTAAAAGCCTCAACTTCTGATTTATTTAAGTTTTTTTTTATAAAGCTTAATTTCTCCTAAGAAACAACATGGTCAAATAGACTTTTTGTAGAACATATGTATTATAAATTAATTTGAGTATGTATAGCCCCAGCTACTGCCTTTACTATTCATTAACACTGTTTATGTATATGTATATTTTCTCAGTGATCACAGTATTAATTTACCCATTTTGAAGAGAGAGAAACTGAGGCCCAAAGTCACATGACTTGTTACTTAGCAGAGTTAGTTTCTAAAACTTGTCTTTGAACTGCTGAGTCAGAGCTCTATGCCTTATGATACAGTACTTTTTGGCACTAACTACTCTCTGGTTTTATTCCTTTAGACTGAAGATGAAGGTCAGCTTTCATTTCATGGTGTGGCTTATGTTAATATGGTCCCATTGCTATATCCAGGTGTGAACAGAATTCGAGGAGCTTTTCATGTTTACCCTTACCTAGACAGTACAGTCCATGAAAAGGTAAGAAAAAATTGCACGAAAGACACCATCACAATTTATCCTTTATATATGTATATGCTTATATCTTTAGCATACACGTCTTTACTATTGATATTTAGAACCAGTTGGTATAGTGGGATATTAAATACATAGTATATAACTTCCTATCATCCTACCATTAGACCTTAGAAACTTTAGGATAATGAAAAGCCAAAAACTGGAAACAAGCAAAATCAACATCAATAGGTGAACAGAAAAATGAATCTATACAACGGGATACTATCTGGCAATAAGAAGGAATTAACTAATAATATTGGCAACAACATGGATGAATTTCACATCTATTATGCTAAATAAAAGAAGATAGGCTTGGCATCTATAGCTCAGTGGTTAGGGCAGCAGCCACATACACCGAGGCTGGGGGGTCTGAACCTGGCCTGGGCCTGCAAAACAGCAATGACAACTACAACAAAAAGAAAAAAAAAATCCAAGTGTTACATCAGGTGCCTGTAGTCCCAGCTACTTGGGAGGCTGAGGCAAGAGAATTGCTTAAACCCCAGAGTTTGAGGTTGCTGTGAGCCATGATGCCACAGCACTCTATGGAGGGCAACATAGTGAGACTGTCTCCAAAAAAAAAGTCAAGACAAAATAGAATAGGTGCTATATGATTCCATTTATATGCAGATCTAGGAAAATAATAACCTACATAGACAAAAACCAGAATAACGATTGCATGGGGACAGGGAGGGAGGGATAGATTATAAAGGACTGAGAAGAAAATATTTGACATGATTAAAATGTTTGTTATCTTGATTGTGATGGTTTTGTAGGAGTATATATGTCAAAACTGGTGGAATAATATATTTTAAGTATGCATGGCTTATTGTCAATCTCATCATGTTGCTTCCCAGGAGAAAGTGAGGATTTGTAAAACACAACAGTAAAAAAAATAAAAAAGAAAAAAAGAAAAGGTGGGTACCTGTAGTCCCAGCTACTTGGGAGGCTGATGCAAGAGAATTGCTTAAGTCTAAGAGCTGGAGGTTGCTGGGAGCTGTGATGCTACAGCACACTACTGAGGGTCACAAAACAAATAGTGTTATGTCATTATTATTAGAACAGCTGTTTTTCAAGAATAGATTCATGAAAGATCCATTATTTACACATCAACTGAGTAGTAAACTATTTCTATAACAGTAGCCTTTGAACTAGAAATCATACTTATGGAGACTTATCTTTTTTTTTTTTTTT
>NW_003852403.1:12204533-12205692 GCF_000181295.1 Otolemur garnettii
GTTGTTTGGCGGGCCCGGGCTGGGGATACGAACCCGCCACCTTGGGTGTATGTGGCTGGCGCCTTAGCTGCTTGAGCCACAGGCGCCGAGCCTGGAGACTTATCTTAAGGAAATTACTTAATAGGATAAAACTCCCTATACTCATGAAAACTTTTTGGAATTTATAATAGTAAAAACTAAAAATAAGATTAAATGTATAATAATAATAGATAAAGGCTTAGTAAATTATGGTAAATGAAAATGATGGAATAGGCCAGGTGTGGTGGTTCATGCCTGCAATCCTAACACTGTGGGAGCCTGAGGCAGGAAGATCGCTTGAGCAGTTCAAGAGCAGCCTGAGCAATAGTGAGACCCTCTCTCTACAGGAAAAAAATAGAAAAATTAGCCTGGTGTTGTGGCATGTGCTTGTACTCCAAGTTTGGGGAGGCAAAGGCAGGAGAATCACTTGAGCCTAGGACTTTGAGGTTGTTGAGCTAGGCTAATACCACTTACTCTAGTGTGGGCAATGGAGTGAGAATATCTCAAAAAAAAAAAAAAAAGGAATATGCCACTATCAAAAAGAATAATTATTAAAATTCTCTTCATATTAAACAAGAATGAGAATGCAAAAGTGTTTACATATAGCACAGGTCAAAATGAATTTCAAATGTATTTATTAAAATAAGTTAAATATGAAGACTATAAAAATAGACATGGTTGGCCAGGCGCAGTGGCTCACACCTGTAATTCTAACACTCTGGGAGGACAAGGCAGATGTATTGCCTGAGCTTACAGGTTTGAGATCAGCCTGAGCCAGAGCGAGACCCAGTCTCTAAAAATAGCCAGGCATTGTAGCAGGCACCTATAGTCTCAGCTACTTGGGAGGCTGAGACAAGAGAATTGCTTGAGCCCAAGAGTTTGAGGTTGCTGTGAGATATGATGCCACAGCATTCAACCCCAGGACAGTCAGAGTGAGACTCTATCTCAAAAAGTGCATATATAAAAAAAAAAGCTAAGGAGTTTGAGGCATACTTGCCCAAGGCTGTTCCACATTCCCTACCCCATCTTCAGGTCAATTAGTGTAGTGATTCTTCTAAAGCAAGATGGGCAGTGAGGACCAGGAACTTTGCTGCCACAGTCAGAGAAGGCTGTCTTCAATTTGGAGCAGTGGTTCAAAGAC
>NW_003852403.1:12205772-12207097 GCF_000181295.1 Otolemur garnettii
AGTTTCTATATTTTACCAGAATTAAGTTAGTGTTACTGTGAAACAGATTGTGGTTAGTTAGAATGCACACTACAATCCCTAAAGTAACTACTAAGAAAATTGTGCATATGCATATGTATATATACATATCTATATATGTGTATATATATCAACAAAGGAAGTAAATGAGGCATCACAAATATTTATTTATTTAACATAAAAGAAGGTGACTAAAAGAGGAACAGGGGACCAAAAAGACAGAAGACATGTAGAAAAACAAATACCATAGAAAACATAAATCTAAGTATTTCAACAATAATGTTATATGTGGGGTGGCGCCCGTAGCTCAGTGGGTAGGTTGCCGACCACATACACCCAGGCTAGTTTGAACACAGCCCAGGCCAACTAACAAACAATGACAACTGCAACAAAAAAATAGCCAGGTGTTGTGGTGGGCGCCTGTGGTCCCAGCTACTTGGGAGGCAGAGGCAGGAGACTCACTTGAGCCTAGGAGTTGGAGGTTGCTGTGAGCTGTGATGCCACAGCACTCTATCCAGGGGGATAGCTTGAGGCTCTGTCTAAGGTGGGTACCTGTAGTCCCAGCTACTTGGGAGGCAGAGGCAGGGGACTCCTATGCCCAGCAATATTGTCAGTTGAAATGGCAATCTTTGCAGAGGGCAACCAATATACTTATAATGAGAGTCCTAAAAGAGAAGCTAGGAAGATGTATGAAGAAGTAATGTCTGAAAACATAATCATATTTTATGAAAACATTAATCTACAGATTCAAAAACTTCAGAAAATCCCAGGTATTATAAGCACACAGAGACCCACAATATACACATTATAGTCATATAGTTGAAAGAGAAAACTGTGAATGCAACAAGAGAAAATTGGTTCACCAATTATAGGAGACAGTCAGTATGGCTAATGGCTGAGTTTTCATTTGAAACAATGGAAGCCGAGGCAGTGGAATAATTAATGCAAAGTTCTAATGAAAAAAAAAATCTACTAAGCAAAAACAAAAGCAAAATAAAGACATCTCCAGATCAACAAATGCTGAAATGATTTGTTACTAGGAACCCCGCCTTATAGTTCTTCAGTTCAAAAGAAAATGACACCGATTGCTAACTTGAATCCACAAAAAGAAATGAAAAACACTAGAAACATCTAAATATAAGTTAACATAAAAGAGTTTAGAAATACAGTTTTCTCATTTTTTTCTTCTTTTAAAGACATGACTGAATAAAGTATTAATGACATTATTGTGTATATAACATATGTAAATTTAAGTTATATAATGATACTATAAAGGAAGGGAGGTAGAATGGAGATATAGTAGAGCA
>NW_003852403.1:12208250-12215183 GCF_000181295.1 Otolemur garnettii
AAATTAACTTCATTTTCAAGAAACTTAAAGATATTACATTTCAACAAATCAAGTCCTCATTTATATGTAAAATTATTATCCCAATCCTCTCATTACTGATAGATGACAGGTCAATGACCTATAAACAAGGACTTTACACTAGGATCCTAAATTGTATGCTAAAGGGTTAATACGTTCAGAAATAGTCTTATTATATGAAATTTCCCAGAGATGTAAACTGTTTTAAATTTTAACATCTTTGAATCTGTGAAATACACTAATTATGGTAGAGGTGGTAAGATTGTGAGTAGTTTTTAGTCTGTATAATTTTTCTTTAATGTTGTTGGATTGTTTTTTAACAGCTTTATTGAGGTATAATTAATATAAACTGCACATTTAAAGTGTACAATTAAAGTTTTGATATATATACACACACACAACTGTGAAACTGTCACTAGAATTGAGATAATGCTTACCTCCCCAAAGTTTTCTCACATCCTTTGTTATTCCTCTCTCCTACCTCTGTCCACTTCTCCCCTTGAATTCCTCCAGTTTTTTTTTGTCTGACATTTTTTATTCAACATAGTTACTTTTTTCTTTTCTTAATTTTTTTTAATATATGGAATACTTTATGAATTTTCGTGTCATCCTTGTGCAGGGGCCATGCTAATCTTTTCTGTATCATTCTAATTTTAATATATGTGCTGCCTGCTGAAGCAGGTACCATTCAGTATAATTTCTTTTGAGAGTCATTCATGTCCTTTAATTAAAAAATTGTTATAAGATTTCTTTCCAGTCATTTATCTTCTGTTTGAATTTTTCTATACAAAAGTTTTACTTTGAACTTTAAGCATACCTTATTCTCCTTGCTATAACTGATAGGTCTGTAGTAATAAGAGCGATTTCTTGGGTATAAATGAATTATATCACTTAAAGTTAATTTGAAATTATGTGTCAGAAATTAAAAGCATTCTGATGACAAGAAGTATGACACACCAGAATCAAGCCAGGTGTACAAATAAAGTCTCCTCTAAATATAAATAATAGAAGGCCAGGAGCGGCTTGCACCTGTAATCTTAGCATTCTGGAAGGCCAAGGTCAATGGACTGCTTAAGCTCAGGAGTTTGAGACCAGCCAGACTAGCCTGAGCTAGAGCAAGACCCATCTCTAAAAGCAGCTGGTAAGCACCTGTAGTCCCAGCTACTTGGGAGGCTGAGGCAAGAGAATTGTTTGAGCCCAAGAGTTTGAGGTTGAGATCTGACACCACAGCATTCTACTGAGGGTGACAAAATGAGACTGTCTCAAAAATAAATAAATAAATAAGTAAATGATAAAAAATATAGATTTCTTTCAATTGTGTCTCATTTGCCTGTAATTCATTGCATTCTTTTGTTTCTTTTCAGACCAAGTGTTCAGTTAGCTTATTCCGGGACATTGGCCATCATTTGATTCAAAATAATAAAGTAGGAGGAATTAATTCTCCACTTTCCAAGCAAGTTGCTTCTAAGACTCTTAAAGAAGATAAAACAGTAAAAGAGAAGGATATAGATGGAAGGCTTAGACCTGGGGATGTGGTAGGTTGTTGAGAAGGTAATGGTTTTGCCTATTTTATTACCTTCCAGAGGCTTGCACTGATTTTTAATTTGGTAAATTATGTTAATATTCAAGTAGTTTGCATTTGATACGGTATAATTATCATTGTTCCTTCCATTATGAAGACCATGTAAGAATTCAACTTTGAGTTTTGTTCATTTTCTTTCAGCAAGCACCTAGTATAAAATCTCAAAGTTCAGATACACCTTTGGAAGGTGAACCCCCTGTAAGCAACAATCCAGAAGGACAGGTAACTATGCATAAAGTTTTGGAAAATTAAGTTTAATTTTATCAGACCTTTATTGAGCAAGGCAGTTAGAGTGGCAGATGTTCAGGGCAGGATATAAGTTACCACCTGCATATTTGTTTATGACTTTGTGTAAATTTCTTTGTCTTGTGAAAACTCTATAAAATGAATTGGTACCAGGCTAACTTTAAGGTCCTTCTCAGCATTAAAATTTTATGTCTTTTGATGATTCTACTATGTTAATAATCTCTATGACGGATGCAAAGCTGCACCAACCGCAGCATTTGTTCATCTATCCTCTAAACACTCAATAGGAGAAACAGTATCTAACCTAAGTAGTGAAAGATGAAGAGAACTTTTCACCAGATGACAATGAAGGGAGAGGCAGTTCAGGGCCATGGAACAGCTTTAGTCAAGGCACAGAGAGAATTTGCAAGAGCAGAATTTAGGGTACATCTGTTAATTCAGTGTGTAGTATATAGAAAAATGAAAAGAAAGAAGAGATTCTAGAAAGAGGTGAGGCAGGGTCATGTTAAAAAACTTGGGCTTTGGCTTGGCGCCTGTAGCACAGTGGTTACAGCTCTAACCACATATACCCAGGCTGGTGGGTTTGAACCCAGCCCTGGCCAGCTGGACAACAATGACAGCTGCAACCAAAAAATAGCCAGGCATTGTGGTGGGCGTCTATAGTCCCAGCTAATTGGGAGGCTAAGGCAAGAGAATCTCTTGAGCCCAAGAGTTTGAGTTGCTATGAACTATGATGCCATAGCACTCTACCCAGGGCAACATAGTGAGACTCTGTCTCAAAAAACAAAAACAAACAAACAAAAAAAACTTGGGCTTGGCTGGGTATGGCGCCTTAAGTTTATAATCCTAGCACTCTGGGAGGCCCAGGCAGGTGGATTGCTTGAACTCAGGAGGTCAAGACTAGTCTGAGCAACAGCGAGACCCTGTCTCTATTAAAAATAGAAAAAACTAGCTTGGTGTCATGGCAAGCACCTGTAGTCCCAGCTACTTGAGAGTCTGAGGCAAGAGGATCTATTGAGCCCCAGAATTTGAGGTTGCTGTAAGCTATGACACCACCGCACTTGACCCGGAGGAGGGAGGGAGACTGTCTCGAAAAAAAGTAAAAAGCTTGATCTTTATTCTATAGCTGTTGAGGAACTTTTGAGCCTCTTTTTGGAGACTCACATCTAAGGTTTTTATGTCACAAATAGGATTATGTGTGCTTCAGGCCAGAATTCTTGCAAGAGTGTAAAATAAAAGAGATTGAAGGCAAGATAGGGCTACAGGCTTTTCTTGTTATACAGATGAGTGTTGATGACAGTTTACTTAGTGCAGGGGTAAAGAAAGCCAGAAACCTGCAGAAGCAAGGTGTTTGGAATTGGAAAACTTTGGATGTATTGATAAAGAAAATTTAAAGATAACTTACTTTTTGGAAGGACAACAACCCCAGTAACAGAAAAGCCAGAAGAGAGGTCGAGATAGGGAAAATGATAAAGTCAATTTGGATATATTGTATTTCAGATGCTGGCAAAAATCTGAGTAGTATTGTCCAGCAATTGAAGTTGGTAGATAGTGGTGAGGAGTGAGAATGAAAAAAAGTAATGGAGAGAGTATTTTTGCAGGATCCATGAAAGAGGGTTGCCGAAAGAATGAATGAATTCACTTAAAACAGTTTTAAGGAAAGTGTTATGAACAAGTTAAACAGGGCTTCAGCTGAGGTAGAAGTTTCCAAAAATAAAATTGAAAACCCTTTCCTCCAAGAGATAACCACTATTGCAATATTTATTTTCAGTTATTTTTCTGTATTAGTTTTTATACAGGTGAGATCATACCATATAT
The DNA here is from genome assembly GCF_000181295.1 of Otolemur garnettii. NCBI lineage: Eukaryota > Metazoa > Chordata > Mammalia > Primates > Galagidae > Otolemur > Otolemur garnettii. Next base: position 12,211,915 of record NW_003852403.1, read on the forward strand.
GTAGTTGTATCTGCAGTTTTTCCACATTATATTGTGAACATTCTCTTATGTTACTTAATTTTTTTCATAAATATCTTTTTTTCTGGAAATAATCAATGGGAAAAAATATCTCCATAGCAATATGTAGAAGCCGGAACATACCTTGTATTGGAGATTCAGCTAGACAAAGCCTTGGTTCCAAAACGAATGCCAGAGGAGCTAGCCAGAAGGTATGTAGCAATGCTTCTCACACCTGTTTCACACAATTTGGGTACAGGCAGTATGTGAATTATAAACACAACTCGCCCTTATGAACGGAGGCTATTTCAGCAAGTCCTTGAGTTACAAACATTCAACTGACATGTGGCTCACACTTAGAAATGGAGACGATTATGGGTAAGAGGTAAATGTACCTCTTCCAACTTAAGAACTAACCTACAGAAACTGTCTCATTGGTAACCTGGGGATAAAAACAATTATAATCCTGTATAACTAAGAGGAAGTCAGTTTGTCTCCACAATTGTAATTTTCCCTGGGCAGCAATTTTCTGGTCTTTTTGAATATAAAGATTTTTATTGTTGTTATTGTATCTCCTTATTACAAAAGTATTGTACGCTTATTACAAAAAATTTTAGAAAATGGAGATAAGCAAGGAAGTATATAAAACATCCAGATTTCTACTCACCTAGTCAGAACCATTTTTAATATCTAGGTGTTATCCTTATTTTTTTTTAGATTGCGGTTATTTTATTTTACAAATAGATAAAAGAAAGCAAGACAATATACTATAGTTGGCAAAAAAAGATTTTTGACATATTTAAGTGACAATTTATTCACACATATATAAAGGCTAATTATACATTGGGAAAGGTTTATAAGAAAGGGTTTTGGGGGGTGGTGGTGGTTGCTTTTTATTATAGGGGAATAAATGTGCTACGGTTCCTTTTAAAATAATTTTCTTAAGTAAAGATACGCTTTCATGACAGTAGAAAATAAATCGATTCACTTACCTACCAAAGAAATAAAATGTTGATGTTACTTCCTAAGTTAAACATACCTGGCAATTCTTAACTACTTTCCAAAAAGACTAAGGAGCTAGGTAAAAAAGTGAGGATTTTCCAGCTTCCAAATGATCAGGTAGAAAACGCAAGCCATCAGCTACCGAATTAGTAATAGCAAACTCCTATCCTTTTCCATAGGAGTTTGGCACTGTACGTAATTTACACACCACAATTCCACCTTTAACTCATTTAATAAATGAGTTCTATTTAACCATTATAAACTGTTAGGTCATGCTGACTATTCTTTTAATGGTTTTAGGCAAGTAATTACAAATACAACAATATAAATGTTGATTTCCTAGATTTGACAATTGCTAAAAAGAGTTTTCAGAACTACATTAGATACTAATGATAGACCTACAGAGGCTAATTTTATTTTATTTTAATTTATTTATTTTTTAACTGGTAACATAGTTATTTATTATCAAGTATTATATAACATGCTTAACTGTATGTGCTAGACTTTTATGGGACTGGCAGCACAGGTCTGTTGACACCAGCATCCGTGAGTAATGCGTGGAGCCACGCTGTAGTGACAGCTGTGACATCACTAGGTGACAGGAATGGTTAAGTCCATTATAACCTTATGGGACTACTGTCACATGCGTGTTCTGCCGCTGACTGGAACGTCACTGTGCAGGGCCTGGTGTGGCTCAGTGAGCTTAGTGACTACAGGACAGCTGCAGAAGGTGCTTTCCTTCACTTTTATGACTTATCCAAGCTCTGCCATGCCATCTACAAATTCCTTTTTGCTAAATTCACACTGAATCGCTGCCCTGAATTTCTACACTATGACCAAAACACTGACGCTGGCAGGGTCCAGGCTTAAATCATCACAAAATTGTTGGATCTCACCAATTCCAATTTTGTTTTCATCTTGTGGGTCTTTGTATCTGCTGTACAGCTGCTCCAGCTTCTTCCTGTCTACCATGTTCCGTGCTGATTCCCTGTCGAACGAGTCTGGGTTTTGGAAGAAGCTGTCCGTGGCCTTGTCTAGTTTCCACTCATTCTGTGTTAAGCAGTAGATAGAGGTTCTTCCGCCAGCCTGAGTACGTGCCATGAACTGGCAGACCTTGTCCTTCTGAGATGACTTGAGCTTATGCATTCTCCCCACGCCTTCCTCAGTCCCAGAGGCTAATTTTAAATGCCCAGCGGGGCTTAATAAATCCTGCAGAAGCCTCAGCCTCTGCAATATCATCATAAGTTAACAGCTTTATAAATCATAAACATTAATATGGGACAATCTAAAAAAAAAAAACAACTCTTCAGGTGGCATCCAGTTTCTTATAGGCTTCTTCAATGAGTGTTAACATGTTCTTAATCTGGGAGGAATTATGAAGAACAGCCAAGTCCTTTAGAAGAGCATTCTAGTTTGGAGTTAGTGACAAAATTTCTTTCTGAATTGTGGGTGCTTTGATACTTTTCTGAGAAAGTTCTGGAAGACAGAGTACACCACTACTATCCAGTTGAAGCACTTGTTTTAGTGTCTTCTCTTCCTCTTCTACCTCACTTTCCAGAATTTCAATTTTGTTCTTTAGGCTCTGAATATCCTCAGTCATCAATTCTGCAGTTTCTGCCATTTTTTCTATTTTTTCCTGCAATAATGCCAGACCTTCTTTATTATCTCGCTCCTGTGCCCTTTCCACATCCAATAGACTTGACACATGAGTTAAATGGTTCAGCTTTTCAGGAGGGACTTCCAGGGTTTCACAAAGTTGTAGCAATCTTTTTTACAGTAAATTGACATGATACTGTGTTTCTTCTTTTTCTCTACTACTATTACTCAAAATTGTTATTATTACTGATTCCATTATTGTTTGCAAATGCTCTCTGCTACTCTTTGAAAGTGGTTGCCAGGTTTTCCTTTTGTTGGGTGCTATCTTTATCTGTTTTATATTAGTATGCTTTGTTTGTCCTTCAGAAGACAGATGGTTTGGATGATTTTTATTTCTTTTTCCTGTGTTTCTAACCTTTTCCTCTGATACCTCTTCTTCATCATCAGTTTTTCTTTTTGAATATCTTTTTAACTGTTGAGATTTTTTCTAGGAAATATGTGGTTTACCAGTCCTCTTGATCACTAATTTCTCAGGAACCCTTCTGGGAGCCACGCTCAGGATCGGTGTTATCCTTCTGAGGTTATGTATTATTTATTTACTTAGAGACAGAGTCTCTTTCTTTCTTTCTTTCTTTTTTTTTTTTTGAGACAGAGCCTCAAGCTGTCCCCCTGGG
>NW_003852403.1:12215636-12217234 GCF_000181295.1 Otolemur garnettii
TTTTTTTTTGTTGCATTTGTCATTGTTGTTTTAGCAGGCCTGGGCCGAGTTTAAACCCACCAGCCCCTGTGTATGTGGCTGGCACCCTACCCACTGAGCTATAGGCACCGCCATTTCTGAGGTTATTTTAAAGCCCCTGTATTACACGAACACACATGTCACATTATACATACATGCATATATATAATGTTTTTTTTCTTTTAGAGACAGAGTCTCACTTTGTCACCCTCACACCTTTTGCTGTGGTGTCACAGCTCACAACAACCTCCAGCTCTTGGGCTTACATGATTCTCTTGCCTCAGCCTCCTGAGTAGCTGGGACGCTACAGGTGCCTGCCACAACACCCGGCAATTTTTTTTTTTTTTGGTTGCAGTTTGACCAGGGCCAGGTTTGGACCTGCCACCCTTGGTATATGGGGCTGGCGCCCTACTCACTGAGCCACAGGCGCCATCCCAGATATATAATTTTTAAAAACTACTTCTATTGTACCATAGTGTTTTGCTGGCATATTACTACAAAGTTGTGCATTTCATCTAAGTCGTTCAATTTGTTGACATTTAATTGTTCATAGTATTCTCTTATAATTGTTTTTATCCCTATAAAATCAGTAGTTAAATCTCCACTTCAATTTTTTATTTTAATAAATTGAATCTTCTTTTTTTCTTAGTCAGTCTTGCCAAAGGTTTGTCAACGTTGATCTTCTCAAAGAGTCAACTTATTTATCTCTATTTTATTTGCTTCTACTCAAATCTTCATTATTTCTTCTGCTGCCTTTGGGCATAATTTTCTTTTCTTTTTCTAGTCCCTTAAGATATACAGTTAGGTTATTTATTTGAAAGCTTTTTTCTTCTTGAATGTATGTATTTAAAACTATAAATTTTCCTCTTAGTGCTGTTTTCCTGGTAACTCATAAATTTTTGATATGTTGTTTTTTTGTTTTCATTTATTTCAAGGTTTTGTTTTTTCTAAAGTTTCCTTCACAATTTATTCTTTGACCCATTGGTTATTTGAGCGTGTTGTTTAATTTCTACGTATTTGTAAATTTACCAGTTTTCTGTCTGTCCTGTTCCTGTTCATAATTTCTAATTTTATTCCATTGTGATCAGAAAAGATACTTCATATGATTTCAGTCTTTTTAAATTTAATGATATTTGGGTTTTAGCCTGACAGATGGTCTATCCTGCAGAATGTTCTATGTGCACTTGAGAAGAACATGCATTCTGTTTTGGGGTGGAGTGTTCTATATATGTCTGTTGTATCTAATTGGGTTATAGTGTTGTTCAAGTTCTTTCTTTCTTTTTTTCCAAGTTCTTTATTTCTTTATTATTGTCTTACCCATTATTAAAAGTAGGGTCTCTTTTATTGTAGAACTATTGATTTCTCCCCTTGATTCTGTCAATTTTTTCCTTCATAAATTTTGGGGCTCTGTTGTATATGTTTACAAATGTTATATTTTATTGCTTTTATCAATACTTAGCATCCCTTTTGCCTCTTTTAACTTCTTTTGACTTAAAATTTATTTTAGGCTTGGCGCCTGTGGCTCAAGTGACTAAGGTGCCAGCCACATACACCTAAGGTGGTGGGTTTTAATCCAGCCC
>NW_003852403.1:12217681-12220208 GCF_000181295.1 Otolemur garnettii
AAAAAAAAAAAAGTTTATTTTATCTGACAATAATATAGCTACCCTAGTGGCTTGATTACTATTGGCATGGAATATCTGATTTTCTCCTTCTACTTTTGACCTCTTTGTATCCTTTTATATAAAAGGGGAGTGTCTTATAGACAGCAGATAGATGGATTCTGTGTAGTTTGTAAAAATCTACTCTGTCAATCTCTACCTTTTAATAAGAAAATGTAATCCATTTAATTTAATGTAATAAGTAATAAAGAGATTTATTTCTGCCATTTATTCATTTATTGTCTGCATGTCATATATTTTTTTAATTTAGAGACAGGATCTTGTTCTGACACATAGGCTGGAGCACAGTGTTGTGATTATAGTGCACTTGTAACCTCAAACTCCTGGGCTCAGGTGACCCTCGTGCCTCATCCTCCCAAGTAGCAAGGACTACAGACACACACCAACATGCTCATCTAATTTTAAAATTTTTTTTACCAATGGGGTCTCATTCTGTTGCCCAGGCTGGTCTTGAACTCTTGGGTTTAAGCAATCCTCCCATTTCAGTCTCACAAAGTGCTAGGATTATAGGCATGAGCCACCCTGCCCAGCCTTGTCCTTTACTTTTGACAATTTGACTATAATATGTCTTAGTGTGAATCTTCTTGAATTTTTTCTGTGTGGAGTTTGTAAAGCTTGTTGGATGTGTACATTTATACCTTTCATCAAATTTCAGAAGCGTTTGGTTATTATTTCTTCAAAATTCCTTCTGCCCCTTTCCTTTTCTGGAAACTTCTTATGGCACGCCCGTAATGTGTCTCTGTTGGCCAGCTTGATGACATCCTATAGGTCAGAGGTTTTGTTCACCTTTCTTTATTCTTTTTCTTTCCATTCCTCAGAATGAATTATTTCAATCATTCTATCTTCAAGTTTACTGATTCTTCTGCCCGCTCAAATCTGCTGTTGAACTCTTTAGAGAAATTTTCATCTCGATTATTGTACTTTTCAGCTTCAGATTTTCTATTTGATTTTTTTTTTATAATTCCTCTCCACTCCTCTCCTCTTCTCTCCTCCCCTCTCTTCTCCTCCCCTCCCCTTCTCCTCTTCCCTCTCCTCTGCTCTCTTCCCCTTCCCTCTCCTGCCCTTCTCTCTCATCTCCTTTCCTTTGCCTTTCCCTTTCCTTCTGAGACAGTGTCTCACTCTGTTGCCCAGGCTAGAGTACAGTAGCATGGTCATAGCTCACTATAACCTCAATTCCTGGGCTCCAGTGTTTGGTTATTATTCCCTCCTGCTTCAGCCTTCCAAGTAGCTGGGACTATAGGTATGTGTCACCATGTCTGGCTAATTTTATTTTATTTTATTTTGGGGGGCAGAGTCTTACTATGTCACCCTCAGTAGAGTTACATGGCATCACAGCTCACAGCAACCTCAAACTCTTAGGCTTAAGCGATTCTCTTGCCTCAGTCTCCCAAGTAGCTGGGCCTGCAAGTGCCAACCACAATGCTCAGCTATTTTGTTGTTGTTGTTGCAGTTGTCATTGTTGTTTGGCAGGCCTGAGGCTGGGTTTGAACCTGCCAGCCCTGGTGTATGTGGCCGGTGCCCTAGTCCCTGAGTTACAGATGCTGAGCCAATGCCTGGCTAATTTTTAAATTTTTTTTTGTAGGCATGGTGTTGTTCAAGCTGATCTTGAACTCCTGAGCTCAAGCAATCCTCCTGTCTTGGCATCCCAATGTAGTAGGATTACAAGGGTGAGCCATTGTGCCCAGCTGTTTTTTTTTTTTTTTTTTTTTTTTTTTAGACAGAACCTCAAGTTGTCACCTTGGGTAGAGTGCCATGGCATTACAGCTCACAGCAACCTCAACTCCTGGGCTTAAGCAATTCTCTTGCCTCAGTCTCCCAAGTAGCTGGGCCTATAGGCACCTGCCACAGCGCCTGGCTATTTTTTTGTTGTAGTTGTCATTGTTGTTTGGCAGGCCCAGGCTGGATTCAAACCCACCAGCTCTGGTGTATGTGGCTGGTGACTTAGCCACTTGAGCTATAGGCGCTGAGCCAGCTCTTTTTTATAATTTCTGTCACTGCCAATATATTCATTATGTTTATGTGTTGTTTTCCTGATTTCTCTTTATCCTTTGTCCATAGTTTGCTTTAGCTCTTTGATCATATTTAAGACAGTTTGTTTAATGTATTTATGTAGTAGTCCAATGTCAAGGCTTCTCCAGGAAGATTTTCTACCTATTTTTTTCCTTTGAGTCATACTTTTCTTTTTATTTATATTGTTCGTAATTTTTTTGTTGAAATATGGACATTTGGTTGGGCGGCGCCTGTGGCTCAGTGAGTGGCGCCAGCCCCATATACAGAGAGTGGCGGGTTCAAACCCGGCCCCCAGCCAAACTGTAACAAGAAAATAGCCAGGTGTTGTGGTGGACAACTATAGTCCCAGCTACTCGGAAGGCTGAGACAAGAGAATCGCCTAAGCCCAGGAGTTGGAGGTTGCTGTGAGCTGTGTGATGCCACAGCACTCTACCAAGGGCAATAAAGTGAGACTCTGTCT
>NW_003852403.1:12220851-12223753 GCF_000181295.1 Otolemur garnettii
TCTTCTCTGGTCTTATTTGAGCATCATCCTTTTCTGGACATACATGTGGCTTTCTCAATTCTCCAGTATACACAAGTAGTTTTGATTGCTCTAATTTCCCAAAGAAACATTCCAGCTTTTCTGCCCAGGCTTTAGGTGGTCTATTATATGCCTCAACTATAATCTTTTGTCCCAAGCAGCTGATAATTTTTAATATCCTAACTGTTTTTGATCAGTGCCAGAGTGGGTAGATTGCCTGAGCTTACAGGTTCAAGACGAGCCTGAGCAAGAGTGAGACCTTGTCTCTAAAAATAGCTGGGTGTTGTGGTGGGGGTCTGTGGTCCCAGCTACACAGGAGACTGAGACAAGAGAATTGCTTGAGCCCAAGAGTTTGAGGTTGCTGTGAGCTATAACGCCATGGCACTCTGCCAAGGGCAACAAAATGAGACTCTGTCTCAAAAAAACAAACGACAACAAAAAAAAAAAAAAAGGAAAGCTTTCACTTGTCTCTACTACTCAGATTTCCAAATCCTTGTGTTTTCAGAGACTTTACTGAATGCTACTAAAATCATGATACTGATTTTTTTCTAAGTAGTCAAGGAGCTACTTATGTACAATGACAGGTTTAAAAAATGTGTAAGGGTAAAGTCAGGACTGAAAATAGCCAAAAGTACAACTTAGATACTCTCTGCGCAGCTGCTTCCTGGCTTTTCCCCTACCTGATCCTCAGCCACGTACTGTGCTGGTATTCACACAATGGAGGAAGACATCTCCGATCTCTCATACCCAGACTCTTTGAAGGTGAGATATAAGAAAACATAAATCTGCAGATGATAATATGTTTTTCTTTTTTTTGTTTTTCCTGATAGAGTCAAGGAAATGATTCCTCCAAGGCCTCCTCTTACCCGTCGGACAGGAGGAGCTCAAAAGGCAAGTGCCAACACCAAGCTGAAACAATAAGATACAGAGTGCACGCATTTGAAAATTGCATGAACTCTTTAATATGCCTTCCAGAGGAGTGAAAACTTGTTTGAAGCTTTACATATTTTCATTCCTTGTGACATTTGTGATCAGTGGCACACAGCTGATCACATCGTATACAATGTTTAATCTTGATGGATGGTCTCTGAACTGGGAAGAAAAGAGCACTTTACTCCAAAGCAGGGGTGTACATCCTGTGGCCTGCAGATTTTGTAAGGATTTTTTTGGCTTATCTGTGGTGTTGAATATCACCAAAAGTATACATGGACCTTTTTTTGTTTTTCTAATCAGCTTTCATTAGTGTTTGTGTGTTTAATGTGTTGCCCAAGACAACTCCTGTATTTTTCCAATGTTTATCAGAGAAAGAAAAAGGTTGGACATCCCTGTTCTAAAATATTATTGAACATAAAACCCAATATAATTTTAGATTTACCTTCCATGAACTTGACCTCTTTGAGCCCTCTTTAGCAGACATTTTATATTTTCCTAGGCAGTGAGTGACTACCACTCACAGATCAAGAACATTTCTAGATCCATTCTGGATGAGTACCACAGAATGTTTGGAAAACAGGTGGCAAAACTGGGGAATGATATAGATAGTGAAACTCTGGAGGAACAGAAGTGCCAGCTAAGCTATGAACTTAACTGCTCTGGAAAATATTTTGCTTTCAAAGAACAACTCAAGGTAAAATATTCATTTGTTGAATTATCCCATGGGTTTTATGGAGCACCTTCTCTACATACCCAGTTAACATTTTTTTCCTCTGATTATGTTCAGCTATACTCCTACTTTTTGCTGTTGGTGTAAGGAGCTAAGTTCTCTATGATAGAATGTCAGCAGAAGCTCCATTCCTGCAGTCTTGGACGGTTATAGTATCCATTCTGAGCGTGAGCTTTTAGTTCTTTACTTGAGGCTAGGCCAGATTTTGACCCAGATTTCGTTGTTGCTCTAGGAGTCAGAAACTCTGTCTGGAAGTGACTCTGTAGCTAATTCTGCCTTCCATTTATGTCTCTCTCTCATCCATAGAATGACTAAAATTTGAGACATAGTTCACTTAATAAAAATGGCTAACATTTGTTAGGTGCTGTATGCTAGGCAAATTTGTCAATGCTTTATATTTTACTAATTTAAATCCTTATAACAACCCTATGAAGTAGGTACTTCCCACTTTACAGATGGGGACATGAAACATCAGTTGGTTAAGTTATTTGCCCAATGCCACAGAGACAGTAAAAGGTCAAAGCCAGGATTCAAACTCAGCAGTCTGGCTCCAGAACTCATATTCTTAACTACTATATTACACTGCCTCTGTATGTACATTTACTGCATGCCTTGTGCTGTACTAAACAGAAAAAAAGAAAGAACCTCGAAGTAATAAAGTGAAAAACAACTGATGCTCACAGAGGCAAGAGGGTATTCTCAGCAGGTGGTGTTGCTGTCTCAGTTTGATTTCTGGTTCTAGCTGAGAGACCTTGAGCATATAATTTTACCTTTCTCAATTTCTTTATCTAACAATGAGGGATAATATTAATATTATTATATTTGATCACTATGAGAGTTAAATAATACAAAGCATAGAAAGTACTTAGTAAAAAACTTGGCAGTAATATTATATTACATTAGGAAGAAAAAAAGAAGCAGCAGCAGCAGCTGTCCTGGCCATAGCAACATGCTATGTTTATATTTGTACAGCATTTTAAGCTTCTACATCTGTTATTACTTTTTGGTTTCTTAGTCATCTTCTAAAATAAGATAACAGTACCAGAACTACATATCCACTTAACAAATGACCAAACTGAGGTACCAAAGTGTAAAATAATTTATGAAGTTTTACAGCGGCAGCATTAGAACCAGAATTCCGGCTCGGCGCCTGTGGCTCAAGCGGCTAAGGCGCCAGCCACATACACCTAAGGTGGCGGGTTCGATTCCCCAGCCCGGGCC
>NW_003852403.1:12224052-12225532 GCF_000181295.1 Otolemur garnettii
CTTGACCATCTGGTCACTGTGACATAATCCTTAAACTTAATGCCAATGTATTTCTTCAGCCCTATGGCTCTCTTCACATGATATGAGTCATGCATTGTACCTATTAGTGAAAATGATGACATCAAGGAAAGAAGAAATCATCCGCAGTATGTCAACTGGAGGAAAATCAGAGAGCTCATAGTCTAGCAGCCATCAAGGGAGAAATCAATCACCTTCTGAAATTTTGGACCAGAAGTCTTACGGAGACCTGTGTTGTCAGCAGGTGTAGACTGTTGTGAGATAGATGGTCTGTGTATCTTGCAGCATGCTGTGGTAAAGATTGTGAGAGAGAAATACTTGAGGACAACATCATTTGAAAGCCAGGAAGAACTTCAGACATTTATCAGTGAGCTCTATGTCTTCTTAGTAGATCAGATGCATGTGGCCCTAAACCAGGTAGGTATCAACAGCTGAGAGCCCTTCCTTTTCTGTAGAACATTGAATACACCTAGGTGTGTTAGAACCAGAATTCCATTCTCTGGATTCTCAGCCCAGGTCTTTCTCCCTTTCTCCCTCAAACCATATGGCCACCGTGACATAATGCTTAAACTTAATGCCACGCCGATGAATGGTTTCTTCCTTCCTAGCTTCCTTTCCTCCTTTATTCAATAAATATTTATTGAGGTCTCTGGTCTAGGTGTTAGACACTGAAAGCTCCAAGATGAATAAGAAACTGCCTAACCTATAAGACTAATTTTAGGAAGAACAAGGGGATATGCATTTAAAATTTCTTTGAAAAATAAATTTTATAACTTTCAAAACTATGATAAAATTATCAAAAACAGATAAAACAGTTAATGTAAATTGTGAAATGAAAATATGATTCCACTTATTCTGGGAATATGTGCAATTCACAAATCTCTCTCAAGATAGTAAAAACAAAGAAAAACTATAAGCTTTCAGATATTATAGCCAAATGGTCATGACACTTGAAATATGCCTTTTATTATTTGACTGGTAGTCTGCTCTCCATCCACCCTTCTGTTTATGTCTTTAATTGTAGAGCACATCTTGCATTCATTTGCTTATTTTTGTATATTTTCAGTTGTGGTTTATTGGAAAATAATGAGTGCCCCTGGTAGTCTATAACCAGAGATGCCTTCTCAAAACCTCTATTCCAGCGGTTCTCAACCTGTGGGTCATGATCCCTTTGGGGGGTGAACGATCCTTTCACAGGGGTCACCTAAATACATCCTGAATATCAGATATTTACATTACGATTCATAACAGTAGCAAAATTACAGTTATGAAGTAGCAACAAAAATAATTTTATGGTTGGGAGTCACCACAACATGAGGAACTGTATTAAAGGGTCGCAGCATTAGGAAGGTTGAGAACCACTGCTCTATTCTGTTTGCTCTTTCCTTCATTGTTGTTTGTTTGTTTTGAGACAGAGTCTCACTATGTTGCCCCTGGTAGAGTGCCTTGGCATCACAGCTCA
>NW_003852403.1:12227550-12233539 GCF_000181295.1 Otolemur garnettii
ATTTTTTTGGTTGCAGCCGTCATTGTTGTTTGGCGGGTCCGGGCTGGGGATTCGAACCCGCCACCTTAGGTGTACGTGGCTGGCGCCCTAACCCGTTGAGCTATAGGTGCCGAGCCTATTTTTACTTCTAATTAAAGAATTTTGTAGGCTCTTTCTTGGCCATACCTTCTGCCCCAGGATATTACTAACTATATCAAATGTGGTCTCCCAATCTGGGCATATAGTATATATTCTTTTTCTGGTTTTTCTCCTACCTTTCCTCTGTCTCCTTTGTAGGATCTATCAGTCTGTATATTGTACTAAAACTATAGATCTCGCTTTCAAAGCTTTATCCTCAGTCCCCTGCTTTCTCCATGTTTAAAGACCCTGGCTAGTGCTTGTCAACCTTTTCATATCATAGCACCTAAAAAAATGAAAATATTTATCCTATTCACTAGAGAGTTTAAGGATGATCTGCATGGGGACTCTGACTGTCTGGAGGGTTAAGGAGAGTTATTTCTGCCATAAGCAGTTTTTACTCTCTTCCACAAGCTCAGACTATTGGTATTTAGATACCTGAGCTTCTCTCTCACCCTTGCTATTTCTATCTTGGTTTACTCTCATGCTCTTATGGTATTGGCAAGACTATAAGAAATATCAATTATCATTTTAGATGTCATGACTGGATCTCACATCTGATTTATGCTTATAAAACATTTTTACTTGTACTTGCTTATTTTGTCTGCTTAACATGATGTTGACAAGACCATGCCAGATGATATCCAAGGTGCTGTTTCAACCATTTATATAAACAGTGACCAGCTTCGACTCTTTGCATTTGAAGCAGAAGTCAATGAGAATTATGAAATGGCAGCAGTGTATTATGAGGAGGTAATTAAACATCTTCCCAGTAATTGTAATTACTATTATTTTTGAAATATGAGTATAAGTAGTAGTTTTTCATAGTTTAAAATCAAACTTGAATGGTGGAAGCATAGATATACAGATCAATAAAACTGAGAGTCTCAACATAGGACCACATAAATAAGATCAGTTGATTGTTGAGTAGGTATAAAAAATATTCAGTAGAGAAAGGATAATCTTTTCTATAGAACAACTGATCATCCAAAAAACCTTGATATAAACCTTAAACATTTTACAGAAATTAATTCCAAAAGATTCATATGTTTAAATGGAAAATAAAATACTATAAAATGTTTAGAAGAAACATAGGAAAAAAATCTTCTTGACCTGGAATTAAAGAGTTCTTAAACATGATGTCAAAGCATGATTGCTCAAAGGAAAATGTGATAAATGGAACTTCATAAAAATTAAAAACCTTTGCTTTTCAGAAGACATAAGAGAAAGAAAAAGTACAGATTAGGAGAAAACTTTGGAAAACATATATCTGATAAAGGATTTGTATCTAGAATATAAAGAACTCTCAAAACTCTAAAATATTTGTGTATAAGCATTTGTTTCACTACCTGTTTATTTTATCTATATACCTAAGAATAATGTTTCTGAGACATATGATAATTCTATATTTAACTTTTTGAGGATTTTCACTGAGATTTCTATAGGGGTGCCTTATACAAGTATCTGTAGATTGCTTTGGGTAATATTGAAACAACAATATTGTCTTCCAATCCTTGAACATGGGATGTCTTTCCATTTATTTATGTCTTCTTTAATTTCTTTAAGCAATTTTGTAGTTTTCACTCATCATAAGGTGCTTTTTTTCACATTTGTATATTAACATATTTTCCATTTCAAGACATCAGAAATCATTAGATATGGTTGATGTACCATAAAATAAATCTTTAGGCTCCCCAAAACTGTAGATGAATTCAGGGTGGTCAGAATACTGACAATAGGAGGAAATGGCTTGATGATTCAGTTTTTAAAAACCAGAAAAGTGATTGTGCAAGGCATTTGGGATTCAGTGGTAGGCAAAAAAGGAGCCATGGTATTAGCTTTTATAGAACTTACAGTGTTTATGGAATATGTTCTGTGTGATTTTATATGCATAAAAAGTAGGACATAGTGTCACTAACCTTGCTTTATGTTCCTAGAGGTTGGTCCGTGACCCACAGAACATTGATCACTGGCTGGACTACGGTGCCTTCTGCCTTCTAACTGAAGATAACATCAAAGCACAAGAATGTTTTCAGAAAGCCCTTTCCCTCAACCAGAGTCATATCCACAGGTATAGGTAGAAGGGAAATGAGGATTGAGTAGGAACAGATAAGCTTCTATATGAAATTGTCTCGGTTTTATGAATGTGGCATGGGACCATATTGTTAACCATGTTGGTTGTCTCTGGTCAGCTTGCTGCTATGTGGTGTCCTAGCTGTTTTGTTGGAGAACTACGAGCAAGCAGAAATTTTCTTTGAAGATGCCACTTGCTTAGAACCAACCAGTGTTTTAGCCTGGACTTTACTTGGTATGGTATTTTCCTGTAATATGAATTTTTTTTTCCCATTCTCTCTTTCTCATTCTCTCTTTTTTTATAGTTCTTAAACTTGGTAAAGATATGAGAAAAATAAGTGAAATGTTATAATTCTTCAGTATATGGCTCAGCGCCTGTGGCTCAAGTGGCTAAGGCACCAGCCACATACACCTAAGGTGGCAGGTTCGAATCCATCCTGGGCCTGCCAAAAACACAATCACGGCTGCAACCAAAAAATAGCTGGGCGTTGTGCAGGCGCCTGTGGTCCCAGCTACTTGGGAGGCTGAGGCAGGAGACTCACTTGAGTCCAGGAGTTGGAGGTTGCTGTGAGCTGTGATGCCATGGCACTCTACCCAGGGGGATAGCTTGAGGTTCTGTCTCAAAAAAAAAAATTCTTCAGTATATGATGATGGGAAAATTCTTCAGTATATGATGATGGGGAATTTGTCATATTTTAACATCTTTTTTTTCCTCAGGTTTATACTACGAAATTCAAAACAATGATATTCGAATGGAAATGGCCTTCCACGAAGCATCCAAACAGCTGCAGGCACGAATGTTTCAGGCACAAGTAATAAAGGAAAAGAGCATGGATAGTGGAGAGACTATTGAAGAAGGAGGGAAACTAGAATCCAGTTTAGGTCCTTGGGGAACCAGAAATGATTCTTCTGCAATAGCAATAAAGACGGAAGCCACATCAGGTAGGGCTAGGGAATGGAGAAGATGAATGGCTATTGGGAAAATTGTTGGCCTTAAGAATGGGAGCAATATTTGTTCAATGAATGCATAAGGAAGTTTGAGTTATTTTAGGGCTCCTGAGAAAGAATCCTTATTTCTGAATATTTTCTCTTTAATGTGATTGGCAGTCTAAGGGTTCTACTGCTGAGATTCAGTTTTTTGAACCTTAGGGAATTTACTATCTTTATAAGTGTTCCTAAAAGAGGTACCAGTCTAGCACAGTAAATTTCCTCTCTTGTGATTTTTAAATTTATTTGTTCATCTGTGTACTCCCCTTTTTTCTTCTGTTCTTTGTTGCTATCTCCTTTTCCTCCAACTTAGGATATCAATCATTTCAATGTGTTTAGTATGTGTGCTTTTGTTTGTGTATTTCTTAAACTATGCATTATTTTGTGTGGATACGTTTTTAACAGTTTGAGGTATAATTTATATTTTATAAACTGTGCATATTTAATATGTACAATTTGATAAGTTTTGACATAAGTACATACCCATAAAAAATCACCACAGGGTGGGTTCACAATTTTACATTCCCACCAACAATGGACAGGGTTCTAATTTCTTCACTTCCTTGTAACATAAGAGCTGTCATTATATGAAGGTGTGACAATTAAGTTTGTGAACTTGCCACTGTGTGCTTACATTGGCTACATTGTACAAACAACTTGGTAAGGTTTCATAACCTTGTTATGTCAGTGTCTCACAGCTGTGTTCTTGTCAATATGTGGTGGCGTCTTGCTGAGTGGCTTTCATTATTGTTGTTGTGTTTTAAAATACATGAAATAGGCCAGGCACAGTGGCTCACGCCTATAATCCTAGCACTTTGGGAGGCCAAAGTGGGAGGATCACTTGAAGCCAAGAGTTCTAGACCAGACTGGGTAATGTGGTAAGATCCTGTCTCTACAAAAACATAGAAAAATGAGCCAAGCATAGTGGAGCACACCTGTAGTCCCTGCTACTCTGGAGGCTGAGGTAGAAGGATTGCTTGAGCTCTGAAGTTTGAGGTTGCTGTGAACTATGATGCCACTACACTGTAGCCTAGGCAACAGAGCAAGACTGTCTCATAAAACAAAACAAAACATGAAACAGAAGTAACAGAACTGAAAGAAGATACAGAGAAATTCATAATTTGTATACTCACCCCTGTCTCAGTAATTAATAAAAACCAAAGACATAATGTCAACAAATTGAACAACACCATTTACCAGTGGGATCTAATTGATAATTATGGATTACTCTACCCAACAACAGCAGAATACACATCCCTTTTAAATGTACATGAAACATTTACCCAGACAGGCTATATGTTGAGTTATAAAACAGACCTTAACACATTTAATAGAATAGAAATCATACAAAATATGTTTTCTGACCATAACAGAATCAAACTAGATATCAGCAATAAAAAGATAACAGGAAAATCTCTAAATACTTAGAAATGATTGACATATTAATAAATATTTCTCTGGTGAAAGAGGAAGTAACAGGGAAATAAAAAATATCTTGAACTAAATGAAAATTAAAATATAAAATCTGTACCACGCAGCAAAAGCAGTGATTAGAGAGAAATTTATAGGACTTGATATGTAGGAAACAATGGTCTCAAATCAGTAATCTAAGTTTATACCTCAAGAAGCAGGAAAAAGAAGAGCAAAATTTGGCCACACTCATAGCTCAGTGGGTAGGGCACTGGCCATATACACCAAGGCCAGGTCAGTTAAACAATGACAACTGCAAAAAAAAAATAGTTGGGCATTGTGGTGGGCACCTATAGTCCCAGCTATTTGGGAGGCTAAGGCGAGAGAATCACTTAAGCCCAAGAGTTTGAGTTGCTGTGAGCTGTGATGCCATGGCACTCTACCAAAGGCAACATAGTGAGACTCTGTCTCAAGAAAGAAAGAAAGAAAGAATCCCAGTCAGAAGAAAAATAAAAATAAAAAAATCTGAGTCAGGAGTTTTTCTATATGTAATAAAGCTAATTTTAATATTTATATATGGAAAGGCAAAGATATTAGAATAGCCAGAATAATATTGAGAAAATTATACAGACATTTTAAGTAATGTACCCATGCATTACATTTTGAGAAAATTATGTAGACATTTTAAGTAATGTTATCCATGCATTACATTTTGAAGTTGAATTGAAGGTACCATTACTGGTCAAGTATACCTAAACATGCTATGAACATCCGTTTTACCTGCATTGCATATACTTTTGGGGAATGATTGGTTTTCTTTCCAACAAGATCTCTTAAAACGTGTACATATTTTGTGAGCATCCCTGGTATTTGGAGGAATCACACCACCTACTAAGACCTATTAGAGTGATATATTGGAATCCAGAATCCCATTCGAGTTCTAAATCATTCAAGTTCCAAGACAATTTTCCCTTTAATAAAAATAATGGAAACTGGATTAATCTGTTCCTAAGTCCTACAAACTTAAATTTTCAAAATGATTTTAGCAGTAAATACACTAGGGTCAGGTGCAGTGGCTCGCGCTTATATTCCTAGCACTCTGGGAGGCCAAGGTGGGTGGACTGCCTGAGCTCACAGGTTTGAGACCAGCCTGAGCCAGAGCCAGACCTCATCCCTAAAAATAGCTGGGCATTGTGGCAGGCACCTGTAGCACCAGCTACTTGAGAGGCTGAGGCAAAAGAATCACTTGAGCCCAAGAGTTTGAGGTTGCCATGAGCTATGACACCATGGCATTCTACCAGTGGTGACAAACTGAGATCTGTCTCAAAAAAAAAAAAAAAAAGCAAATACACTGGATTTTAAGGTAAAATACTAACAAATAATAATTGAATAAAAATGTAAA
>NW_003852403.1:12235084-12246271 GCF_000181295.1 Otolemur garnettii
ATAAACCCAGATGTGGTATGTAAAACTATGAAGCTTTTAGAAAATATGTATAAGAAAATCTTCATGACCTGGGGTTAGGTGAAGAGTTCTTACAGTTGGATGTAACAGCACAATCCACAAAAGAAAAAAATTAATTAAATGGAGTTGATTAAATTTTTAAAAATGTTCTCTTTGAAATACCCCATTAAGAAAATGGAAAAAAAAAGACTGGAAGAAAATTGTTGTAAATTACATATTCACTTACAGACTTGATCCAGAAAGAAAACTTAAGAGCAAGGAAACAAACAATCCAATTGGAAAATAAGCAAAAACTTGAACAAATATATCTCTGAAGAGGTGACATGGATAGCAAATAAGGACATGTAAAAATGTTCAGCTTCAATAACCATTAGAGAAATGCCTACATCAAAATGAAATTATCACTGAATACATACTACAGTAGCTAAAATAAAAAATATTGATAATGCCAAATCCTGGCAAGGATGCAGAGAAGCTAGATCACTTTGTACATTGCTGGTGGAAATGTAAAATGCTATACCCACTTTGGAAAATAGTTTGGAAGTTTTTTATAAAACTGAACGTGCGTTTGCCATATATCCTAGCATTCACACTCTCAGGCATTTATCCAGTAGAAATGAAACCTTATGTTCATAAAAAGACTTGTACACAAATATCTGTAGCAGCTGTATTTGTAATTGCAAAAAACTGAAAACAACTGAAATGCCCTTCAATGTGTGATAAACACCTCATATATCTACATAGTAGAATAATACTTAGCAATGAAAAGGAATGAACTATTGATACGGGTAAAACCAGGATGGCTCTCAAGATCATTATGCTTAGTGCAAAAAGCTAATATCAAAGTTTTATTTATACAACATTTTTTTTTTTTTGACACACCGTTTTACTTTGTCACCCTCGGTAGAATGCAACGGCATCATAGCTCACAGCAACCTCAAACTCTTGGGCTCAAGTGATTCTCTTGCCTTAGCCTCCCGAGTAGCTGGGACTACAGGCACCTACCACAACGCCTGGCTATTTTTTTTAGAGATAGGTTGTTGCTCTCACTCAGGCTGATCTCAAACCCGTGAGCTCAGGCAATCCACCCACTTTGGCCTCCCAGAGTGCTAGGATTACAGGCGTGAGCCACTGTGCCCAGCAATATAACGTTCTGGACATGACAAAATTCTGTTAGCAGAGAACAGATTAGTGGTTGCCATAGGACAGGGACTCTAAAGGGAAAGCATAAGGGAATCCTTTGTGCAGTAGAACAATTGTGTATCTTGATTATGATGATGGTTACACAGATCTAGAAATGGAATAAAATTGTTCATAACTATGCAGAAACAGACACAAATGAGTACATGTAACAACTGGTGAAAACAGAATAAGATCCATAGTCTAGTTGACAGTCTTGTACCAATATCCAGTTTCCCATTTTGATACTATGCTATAGTTGTCTAAGTTATCACCATTGAAAGGAAGCTGGTGAAGGGTACAAGGGAGTTTATGTACTATATTTTCAACTTCCTCTGAGTCTGTAATTGTTTCAAAATAAAAAGCTAAAAAAAAAAATCCCCTATGTATAGCAATTAAGAGTATTTATATGGGCTGGGCAATGGCTCAGCCTGTAATGCTAGCACTTTGGGAAGCCCAGGTAGGTGGAATTGTTTAAGGAGTTTGAGACCAGCCTGAGTATGAGCAAGACCCTGTCTAGAGCAAGACCTTGTCTCCACAAAAAAATAGAAAAATCAGCTGGGCCTGGTGGTGCATGCCTGAAATTCTAGCTACTCAGGAGGCTGAGGTAGGAGGATCCCTTGAGCCCAGGAATTAAAGGTTGCATTGAGCTATGATGACATCACTGCCCTCTAGTTTGGGCAATACTGCAAGACTTTGTTTTAAAAAAAAAAGTATTTATGTGAAGTCTCAGAATAAAGTCTCCATGTAAACTGAAGATAACTTTCAAAAGCAATATTAAAAACTTACTTCTTTATTATTTATTTACTACATTTTATTATTATCTATGCTGTTGAGGTTATTTATGTCTTCTAATTGTATTCCTATGTGGAAATACTCAAATGCTATTGTATATCTCCTCCCAACTCTGCATTCACTAACATGACATTGGTAGCTTTAAATTGGCTATAGTAGGAGAATTTACATCATGAAAAGCAGCAATCAACACGAACCAGGCTCCACACAGCACTGAGAGCAACTGGAAACACAGGAAAACTTCAAGTATTTGGAAATTAAACAATACACCTCAAAATAACCTATATGTCAAAGAAGAAACCACAAAGAAAATTATAGAATAATTTGAACTGAATGATGATGAGAGTACAACAAATCAAAATTAGTGGGATTAGCTAAATTAGTTCCTAGAGGGAAGTTTATAGCTTTAAATACTTTAATAGAAAATAAGAAAGATCTAAAATCATTTATCTAAGAATGTATGTTAAAAAGCTAAAAAAAGAAAATCAAACCCAAAGTAAGTAAAAGGAAAGAAATAATAGATCAGAATAGAAATCAATTCAATAGGGCAGTGCCTGTGGCTCAAAGGAGTAGGGCGCCAGCCGCATATGCCGGAGGTGGCGGGTTCAAACCCAGCCCTGGCCAAAATTTAAAAAAAAAAACAAACTGCAAAAAAAGAAATCAATTAAATAGAAAACAGGCAAATAGAGACAATCAATGAGATCAATAGCTTATTCTTTCAAAAGATTGATGAAATTGATTGCTTTTTTTGTTTGTTTGTTTGTTTTGAGACAGAGTCTTACTTGTCACTCTCGGTAGAATGCCCTGGAGTCACAGTTCATATCAACCTCAAACTCTTGGGCTTAAGTGATTCTCGTCTCAGCCTCTCAAGGAGCTGAGACTACAGGCACTCGCCACAACGCTTGGCTATTTTTAGAGACACGGGTCTCGCTCTAGCTCAGGCTGGTCTCCAACTTGTGAGCTCAGGTGATCTGCTGGCCTTGGCCTCCAAGGGTGCTAGGATTACAGTCATGAGCCACCACTCCCAGCTGAAATTGAGAAATCTTTCTTACCCATTTCACTTCTAGGAAAAAAAAATTGATCAGGAAAAGAAAGAAGATGCTTATTACTTATTACTAGTATCAGGAATGAAAGAGAGGACATCATTGCAAACCTTACAGATATTAAAAAGATTAAAGGAGGAAATTATTAACATTGAAAACTTAATGCCAACAAATTTAATAACTTAGATTAAATGTACAAACACCTTGACAGACATAAACTAACAAAGCTTACTCAGGAAAAAGAAAAAATCTGAATAGTCCTAAATCTCCCAAGGAAGTTAAATGAGTAATTACAACCTCTCACAAAGAAAACTCCAGGCCCAAAAGACTTTACTGGTGAATACTATCACACAATCAAGGAAGAAATAATTTCAATCCTATCTTACATTCAGGGAATAGTGGAAAAGGGAAACACTTCCAAACTCATGATTGAGAACAGTAATCACCCTAATATCAAAATCAGACAAAGCCATCTCAAGAAGAGCACTTACCAATGACTTTCATGAACATAGACATAATAATTCTTAACAAGTATTGCCAATTAATTTCAGCAAAATTTATAAAATATTGGCTGGGCATGGTGGCTCACATCTGTAATCCTAGCAATTTGAGAAGCTGAGGTGGGAGGATCACATGAAGCCAAAAGTTTGAGACTAGCCTGGGCATTAGGGCAACAACAAGATCCTGTTTCTAAAAAAAAAAAAATTAAATTAAATTAAAAATTAGCCAGGCATGATGGCATTCATCTGTAGTACCAGATACTTGGGAGGCAGAGGTAGGAGAAATCACTTGAGCCTAGGAGTTCAAGCTGGCAGTGAACTGGGATCATCCCACTGCACTCCAGCCTGGCCAACAGTGAAAACCTGTCTCAAAAAAAAAAAAAAGAAAGAAAGAAAAAGAAAAAAGAAATAATATATGCAAGCAGGGTTGTAAGTTTGGTTTCACATTTGAAAATCAGTATAATTTATCACTGGAATAGCTACAAAGATTGATAATACCAAGTTATAGCAAGGATGTGGAGTAACTAGAATTCTCAAACATTGTTGGTTAGAAAGCAAACGGTACAACTACTTGAGAAGGTAAGAAATTTTTAAAGTTTATTTCTTTTTTGAGGTAAGGTCTTGTTCTGTTGCCCTGCAGCTTGAGGCTTGAGTGCAGTGGCATCATCATCGCTCACTGCAACCTCAAACTCCTGGGCTCAAGCAATCTTCCTGGCTCAGCCTCATGAGTAGGTAGGACCACAGACATACGCCATCATGCCCAGCTAAGTTTTCTATTTTTAATAGAGACAAGGTCTTGCTCTTGCTCAGACTGGTCTTGAACTCCTGACCTCAAATGATCCTTCCTTTTTGGCCTCACAGAGTTTTAGGATTACAGATGTGAGCCACCTGCACCTAGCTTATTTTTCTTATTTTTTATTGATACATATTCATGGGGTAACAAAAACACATGGTATTTTGTTACATGTGTAAAAAATATGAAATGCTTCGTGAATTTGTGTGTCATCCGTGTTCAGGGGTCATGCTAATCATTCCAATTTTACTACACATGCTGACAAAGTAAGCACAAAATTGGCAATTTTTGAAATAAGGTTAAACATACATACACATGTCAGCAGTTTTACTCCCAGGTATTTACCCAAGGGAAATGGAAATATATCCTTTCAAAGATTTATATCCAAATATTCATAACAGATTTATTTATAATAGGCAAAAACTGGAAATGACCCAACTGTCTTGATAGGTGAATGGAAAATAAATCTTCATATATCCACACAATTGAAAAGACACTCAGCAATAAAAAGGAAGAAATTCCTGATACATATTACGTGGATGAATCTCAAAAACATTATGTGAAGTGGATAAGCCAGCTTCAAAAGATTACTATATAATTCCATTCAAATGAAATTATAGAAAAAGCAAAACAAATCTATATGAACAGAAAGCACATAAATGGTTGCATTGGGCTGAAGCTTGGGGGATTATCCATAAAAGAACACAAGGGAGTTTTTTGGTGTATCAGTAATGTTCATTATCTTGATGGTAATAGAGACTATACAAGTGTATACATTTTTTTAATGGACTGAACTATTGTATACTTAAAAGGGGACATTACTATGTGTAAATTATACCTGAAAAAGTTGAATATCCCATTAAGATCATCAATTACTTCTCGATGATCAGTTTGCAGTATTTAACAACTCCCTCCTTCCCGAAATCCATCTAGGATTTCTCTAACACCTTTGGTTTCCATTTCTGGTCACAGTCAAAAGATATAATCATTTCCCAGTAATCCAGTCTTACTTTCTAAGAGCTCACCTCCTGGCACAGTTTCCATTTCACTCCTCATAACTCTCAGATTTCTATCTTTAACCCTGACTTCCCTCCACAACTCAGCAGTTGAATTTTTCCACTGGTAAACTCTTCATCTCCCAAATTGACTCTACATCATTATAAAGTCAATTTACCCTTCCTTCCTTTCTTGAGCTTTCCCTCATCCCTATCAGGTTAATTCCCAAGACCAGTTGGTTCTCTTTCAAAATGCTCATTGCATCTTCCCTTTAGATTTTCACTCCTCTCCATTACTAAATATCCACATTGTTGTAGCAATAACAGACCTATTTGTATCCATCCCCAATTTTTTCTCCTTGTTAGATAGCACTGCTAAAATAATCTTCATACAATACCACTTTAGTCCTCTAATTTTTCTGCTCAAAATTATGCAATGTACTTTCTCTTTCCTTTTGTCTGTAAGAGAAAAATCCTGGGATTCAAATATCAACATAGTCTAGGCTCAACCTACCTTTCTTTAAATTTTCCTTATGAAATTGCCAATACCCATTAAAATAATTGGCTCACTACTTCCATGCTTTTGCCAATGGCATGCTCCCATCCCTGAAAACCCCTCCCTCTCTACCTATCAATTCCTACCTGTTTTTCAAAGCTGTATTTTTGCTCTAGCTGAAAGTGATCTCTTCTGATCTGGAGGATAACTATCACTGATCATTTCCTGCCCGCCATTACTTTTTCTTTTTATTCATCAAACATTTATTTGAGAAGCAGCATGGCATGTTTAAGAGCTTCAGCAGATTATGATACCTTGTCAAAGATCCTGTAATAACCTTTTAATACCCAATGTAGGAAGGGTTTTTTCATTAAAATTTAATCTATTTAGGAGCAGGAGGTACATCATCAATTGTAGATGAATTTCTTGAAGAATCCTCTAAACTTCAATATGATTCACGAGAACACTTGACTACACAATCTCAGGAGCCAACCATGGGCCAAAAAACATCTAACATATATCTCAAGGAGATACCAGAAAAAAAAGGTAACCATAAATAAAGGCTCTTGCTTGGAAAAAAGTATATATTTTCACTTGGAATATGGGCATAACCAAACTAGATAAGGATGAAAACTCTTATATGATTATAAAAGTTGCAATCCTGACTTGTTTGAGGTTGCTTAGTTTATCTGTCATATTGCCTAAGTTCCTTCATCTTAGGTGAGGCTCTGAAATCCAAACTCAGTGGTGTAACTCTCTGAATACACAAGCATTTTATATTTACATTTTTTATATACAGAAGTAACCAACTACAGACCCATGATTTACTGATAATTCTTCATTTTTAAAATCTCTATAGTGGTATTTCACTGTCAAGGAGATCTGAGTATTTTTTAAAAAATCTTTTATTTGGCTGTGACTTGGTTTTGGAACCACCAATAGAGTCACCCTGAGAATGTTTAAGTTCTTCTCTTTGGAGATCATTGCTAGAGAGCAGTCTATTGCTTTCTAGTTTATGATCTCTCTCATGTATTAGGTCAGAATACTCTACCTGCTGTCTTAGTGTGTTAGAACTTCTGATTTTTTCCCTATTATGTCTAACCTACCTTTTTAATATAATATTTTCAGCAGCGTCAAAATGTCGAGATTCATCAGCTTTGCTGCCTCCCGTCCATTATTCCCAACCTCCTACCACTATCTTCATGGAGACCATACGTTTCTTGATGAAAGTTAATGCTGTGCAGGTCAGAATACTTGGGAAAGGGCAAGTATATGGGAAGACTTTAGTGAACTGTTTATTCTATCTATAGATAATGCTATCTTTGCAAGTTTAGATATATGTGAAGCAGACTTCAAACATGCTCTTAAGAGTACACCTTAGGCCACACAGTGGCTCATGCCTGTAATCCTAGCACTCTGGGAGGCTGTGATGGGCAGGAGTTCAAGACCAGCCTGAGAAACAGTATGACTCTGTCTCTACTAAAAATAGAAAAACTGAGGCAAGAGGATCACTCAAACCCAGGAGTTCGAGGTTACTGTGAGCTAGGATGACGCCATGGCACTCATTCTACCCAGGGTGACAGAGTGAGACTGTCTACAAAGGAAAAAAAAAATAAAAGAGCACACCTTAAGCCAAGCCCAATGGAAAGAGCAGTCAAACATGAACTAGTCTCTGCAAATGGCATCACAAGACCTCACTGCAAGTCTGATCCCCTCAGGACACCAGCAAAGACAGATTCTAAGTCATATGTTGCCTGAGTTAACTTTGTCATCAGAACTCAAATTATGTGCGTGTTAGGGGTTCACAGGAAACTAAACATTCCCTTCTTCCCTTCTAGGTTCTGACCCAGTTGGAAACATATACAGTGCCATATGGTGTATTGGGGGGAGGAGTGGCGGATAAAAATATTAAAACTGGGCTAGAGAATGTAATTGGCCCCACATTTGACTTACCCATGTAGTCACGGGTAGAGCAGCTAAAGAATTGAAGCTTCCTCCTAGAGAAGAAGAGCACCGCCTACCACTTGGGAAAGTACATACATGAACGAGCAGTAAGAGAGAGTAATTGGGTGGCACCTGTGACTCAAAGGAGCAGGCTGCTAGCCCCATGACCAGGGGAGGTGGGTTCAAGCCCAGCCCCGGCCAAAACTGCTAAAAATAAAAATAAATAAATAAATAGAGAGAGAGAGTAATTTCAGGAGTCAAGAGTGTTGGCCCTGATCCTACAGAGTGCATGTCCCATTTAAGGTTAGGCAAGCTCAAGAAAGGGCAAAAATTATAAGCTGGGTGGGATTAGGCCATATTAAATAGGAGCCTTTAACACATTAACCCTTCCCAATAGAGAAACAGACTTCACACACACACACACACACACACACACACACAGGTAAATAAGTCATTAATCATCACCCCAGGTCAGAGAGCCAGAAAGCAAGCAGAAAAAACAGCTACAGCTGCTGTAGCTCCTACTAGTGTTTTCCTAAGAAGGCATAAGTGTGGATGCAAGTTTCTGTATTACAGACTGAGATGGAAACAGAGGGTAAGAAGAATGATTTCCCCTTAGCTTCACAAGTACAACTGACTTTGTCAAATCTGTAGGTGAAACAAAGACTGGCCCAAAGTATAAAACTAGTAAACATAATGAATATTTGGAGGTGTATCACAGATGACCTTTATGTTCCCAATATCCCAGGTCCAGAATTTTAGAAAGGAAGTTTTGCCTTACTGTAAGTATCCTTACAATGATAGCTGCCTGGAACTATTGCCTCATATAAATAGGATGGTTGATGTGCCTTTGCTGCATAATAACCAGCAAGGCTAGAATTGTGAGATATTTCAGGTTATTCAGTTGGAAATGTTTTCATTTGGTAACTAAATGAATGGCTAGTAATGGGACCATGAAACACACTGAACGTTTGTAATTCACCCCTAAGCTTTTGAAGTTAAGGATAATCATTTCACTCTCTAATATATTCCTTATTATTTATTATCAGAAACAGAATCCTTCAACTTTGAAAGCTGTGGGACTGACACAATGTAGCCCTTTACATGTTCCTTATAATCTGACTTTTCCTTGCAGTATGTGCAGAGGGTACTTGCCCATGAGCTGTTATGTCCTCAAGGAGGCCCCAGCTGTGAGTATTACTTGGTGCTGGCCCAGACACACCTTCTCAAGAAGGACTTTGAGAAAGCAGAGGAATACCTTCAACAAGCAGCCCAGATGGACTACCTGGTAATGACTTTATCTAGAATCTCTTGAGTCTGGAGAAGGGGCAAGCAGGCTTTATTACCAGCGATGATGCCACATTCCTGGTAGATTTATGGTGACCGTCAGTAAGAGTCTTCAGCTGTCAGTAAACTCATTTATTCCATTTGTTTTTCTTAAGTAAAGGGCAGAGAAAAGGATAAGGACAGTTCTTTAGCAGATAACTGTTTATCTATTTTAGGTTTTCCAAACTTCTTTTATTTTCTCATCATGAACACTATCATAGTTATGCTTGAAGTTTTAAAAATATTTACCCAAAAGGCAAAATAGTGTTGAAGAATTTAAAAAAGAAATGAGAGGGCAGACATAGAAAAATATTTTCCAGTGTAATTAAATGGCTATCTTGCTACTAAGTGCTATTAGAAAGAGAAAATGGATTTAATCTAAATTTAAATGTTAAACAGAGGTCATTAAGGTATTTTTAAATACCATCTTAACCCATATACTACTTGTTCTTCACTTTCTCAGAACCCTAATGTGTGGGGCGTGAAGGGCCATCTCTATTTTCTAAGTGGAAATCATGCTGAGGCCAAGGCATGCTATGAGCGAACCATTAGTTTTGTAGTGGATGCTTCTGAGATGCACTTCATCTTCCTGAGACTGGGGCTTATTTATCTGGAAGAGAAAGAGGTAAGGGATAGAGGATGGGCAGTAATGTACAAATCAAGCCATGGTTTGGAAACTGATTATAGTTCAAGTATTAACATCTGTCTGTGTGGACTAAAAGTGATACTTGGACAAGGACACTTTTACATCCAAAGATAAAGTGACTGGCCTAACATCAGACCCAGGCAATCTAAAATCAAGAGTCTGTGTTTTAGAGCTGGGTGAGCACTTTGGGAGGCTGAGGTGGGTGGATTGCTTAAGCTCGGGAGTTTGAGACCAGTCTGAGCAAGACCCCATCTCTACTAAAAGAAGAAAAACTAGCTGGGTGTAGTGATGCATACCTCCAGTCCCAGCTACT
Source organism: Otolemur garnettii (assembly GCF_000181295.1). Lineage (NCBI taxonomy): Eukaryota > Metazoa > Chordata > Mammalia > Primates > Galagidae > Otolemur > Otolemur garnettii. The sequence goes on from NW_003852403.1 coordinate 12,245,133, forward strand.
CAGGAGACTGAACCAAGAGGATCACTTGAGCCCAAGAGTTTGAAGTTGCTGTGAACTATGACACCATAACACTTTACCCAGGATGACAGAGTGAGACTCTGTGTCCAAAAAAAAAAAAAAAAAATCTGTGGTTTTATGCATAATCATTATGCTACTAAAAAGTTATTAAGTACTTACTTAGTAAATCTTATTTTAGCTACTATTTTGACTAAAATTTTATCAACAGTAGTAAAAACTTTATTTTCAGTAGTTAAAAAATTCTTACTTGACTTAACTAACAAAGTGTCATGGGCTTAAAGAGGACTTCTCCAAACTTCCTCCTCAACACAAAGAGTTATATTTAATCTAGCTGAGGCTTACCTCATTCCATGGAACACTCTGGACTGGTCATAAAAGCAATACCTTCCCATATTTTGGGAAATATGCCAAAGCCTTAAAAAAAAACTTTCTTTTATAGAAAATCTCAAATACATACAAAGCAGACATAGAAGAATGAACTACCATGGACCTACCATCTCACTATAGTAATTATCAATATTCTGCCAAAGACCTTTGACTGTCTACTTTTGTTGTGAATTTATTCCATTTTTCCCCTCGGAATACCTAATTCTCTTACTTAATATAACAACAACAACAACAGCAACAAGCAGTTATAATGCCTTCAAGTTGGCTGACTGGATACAAAAACTCTGTTGTCTACAAGAATCTCATCTTACCTGAAAAGATAAATTTAAATTTAGTCTCAGGGTGAAGGGATGGTTATCTATATTTCAGGCAAATGGAAATCAGAAAAAAGCAGGTGTTGCAATTTTCTTCACAGATACAAAAGTAAAACCAACAAAAGTAAGGAAAGATAAGGATGGTCACTTCATATTTGTTAAGGGTATACTCAACATGATAGGATTTCAATTATTAACATATATGCACCCAACCAGAATGCACCTCAATTTATAAGAGAGACTCTAACAGACATAAGCAACTTGATTTCCTCCAGCACTATGATAGTCAGAGATTTTAACACTCCTTTGGCAATGTTGGATAGATCCTCCAAAAAGAAGCTAAGCAAAGAAATTTTAGACTTAAACTTAACCATTCAACAAGTGTATTTAACAGACATCTACAGACCATTTCATCCTAAC
>NW_003852403.1:12247682-12248713 GCF_000181295.1 Otolemur garnettii
GTTTCTCTAAAATTCTAGACCTTTTACAACAAGGGAACAGATCTCAGAATGATGAGGCTGTATCAAGTATACCTGTTAGTCCAGAGATTGTTTGTTGTCCTACTATATGATATGATATTTAAGCAAAAGACAGAATTCAGATAATCATTGTAGTCACCCAGAATTTTCAATATAATGCCTTGCCTCAACTTTTATAGAGACTATAAATGTCTTTGAATTTCTTCCATGCAAAAATTTGCCCTTTCATTTGATCTATCTATCTCCTCTCACCAGGCTTCTCATGATAGCTTCCTTAAAGTAGATATAAAAATATAAGGACTCAGGTGGTGCCTGTGGCTCAGTGGGAGGGGTGCCGGCCCCATAACTGAGGGTGGCGGGTTCTAACCTGGCCCTGGCCAAACTGCAACAAAAAATAGCCTGTAGTCCCAGCTCCTCGGGAGGCTGAGGCAAAAGAATCGCCTAAGCCCAGGAGTTGGAGAGTTGGAGGTTGTTGTGAGCTATGATGCCACAGTTCTCTACCAAGGGTGATAAAGTGAGACTCTGTCTCTAAAAAAAAAAAAACCAAAAAACTAAGGACTGTTCTAGAGTGCAACTACCAGAGGTCCTATGATCATCCTGGCAATACAGTGTTAGAAGTTTCTAGAACAGCAGCTTACTTATGCTTTCTTTCTACAGTACGAAAAGGCAAAGAAAACCTACCTGCAAGCTTGTAAGAGATCACCTTCATGCCTTACCTGGCTAGGACTGGGAATTGCCTGTTACCGGGTAAGAGAATGAAGCCTTGAGATTTGGCCTGTGCATACAGCTGACCTTGACTTCTTAGGCTTCCAACAACCCTGGGTTTTTTTGATGACAGTGGGATGGCAACCAAAAAAGTCTGCTCTAATAAAAATTTGTTATTCAGGCCAGGCAGGATGGCTCACATCTAGCACTTTAGAAGACTGAGGCACAAAGATTGATTGAGGTCAGGAGTTCAAGATCAGCCTGGGAAACAGAGCAAGATCCTGAGATCTGCCTCTATAAAAAAAAAA
>NW_003852403.1:12249281-12251035 GCF_000181295.1 Otolemur garnettii
AGCTTGAGGCTCTGTTTCAAAAAAAAAAAAAAAAAAGAAAAAGGGATGTTTACATACTTTGATTTCTCTTTGGATCATGTAAATTTTTCTCTTTTTACTAAGGATTTCCATGGAGAAGAAAGGAATGCATAATGTAAATTAAAAAATCTAGAAATTTATCTGACACTGTGTATCTACACTGTGTGTAGAGAAACTACTCACTGAATAATGTACACATGGTGGGAGTTCTTGTGGATTTCGAAGGCTAGTACCTAGAGCTCTCTGATTTATAGATGGCCTGATGAGACTGCTGTAGAGGGAAGGTGGAGGAAGGGGCTATAAGTTGAGAACCTATTAGGCATGGCTCCAAATTCCTCTACTTAGAATTTTTATTTGTTTGAGACAGTCTCTCTCGGTTGCCCAGGCTAGCATGCTATGGCATCAGCCAAGCTCACAGCAACCTCAAACTCCTGGGCTCAAGTGATCCTCTTGCCTTAGCCTCACAAGTATCTGGGACTACAGGTGCCATGATGCCCAGCAAGTTTTTTTTAATTTCTAGTAGAGATGTGGTTTCACTCTTCCTCAGGCTGGTCTTGAACACCTGAGCTCAAGCAATCCTCCCACCTTGGCCTCCCAGAGTGCTGGGGTTACAGGTGTTGGCTCCTGTACCCCGCTTCTACTTACATTTTTAATCAGAGAAGTTCCACTTTTTATTTTTTTGTAGAGACAGAGTCTCACTTTCTCGCCCTCGGTAGGTGCTGTGGCGTCACACTGCTCACAGCAACCTCCAACTCCTGGGCTTAGGCGATTCTCTTGCCTCAGCCTCCCAAATAGCTGGGACTACAGGCACCCGCCACAACACCCTACTATTTTTTTGTTGTTGTTGCAGTTCGGCCAGGGTGTGTTTGAACCCAACATCCTTGGTATATGAGGCCAGCGCCCTACCCACTGAGCCACAGGCACCACCCCGAGAAGTTCCACTTTTAATTGGTTCACATATTGAACTACCACATAAGGTTTTATTTGAAGAAAGAGTTCCAATGTTGAAAAATATAAAAACCATTGGTATAGGTCACATACATCAATATTACTTGGACATAGTGGTTTCAGCTAGGCTGACTGCAGCTGGCTAAAGTGAAAACTACTTTGACTCACAACTCACATGGTTCCATTTTCTGTCAAGCTGGAGGAGCTCACAGAGGCTGAGGATGCTCTCTCTGAAGCCAACGCGTTAAACAACTACAATGCTGAAGTATGGGGATATCTGGCTTTGGTCTGCCTGAAAGTGAGTGTTTATTATCCTTACACATTTCCTCTTTAGGTCACAGAGGTAGGTACCAAGTAAGCCAGGAACAGCAGAAGGCCATTTATGCATGATATTTGAGGTCTGATGAGCTCTATACTATACTGATGCCAAAGGAGACATCAAGTCTGGACAGCTTCTACTTGGCCTGTGCTTAAAAATCATATATTTATGTATAATTTTTCTGGAAATGAAGTTCTAGAAGTAGACTGATATCATACCATAACATAAACCAAAGTAAGAATTAGTGAAGGAGATGCTTTACTAGTCTTTCTAAATAATTTCTTCCTGTTAAAATGCTGGTTGAGGGTGCTTGTCCTTAATTCCGATGGGAAATTGGGTGGAAAGTATTGTGGGAGTTCATGACAAGTGCCTATTTTTACCTGTTAAAAATGATTCTCCTGGCTCGGCGCCTATAGCTCAACCGGCTAAGGCACCAGCCACGTACACCTAAGGTGGCAGGTTCGAATCC
>NW_003852403.1:12251487-12262564 GCF_000181295.1 Otolemur garnettii
AAGCCCAAGAGTTTGAGGTTGCTGTGAGCTGTGACGCCACGGCACTCTACCGAGGGTGACATAGCAAGACTCTGTCTAAAAAAAAAGAAAGAAAGAAAGAAAGACAATATTGTGTTTTAAGCCATTAAGTCTTGAGTTGGTTTATTTATTTTTTATTAAAAAAAATCCTTGTCAAATACTTTATTTTTTAAGACTACACTGCACCCACTTTAGAAATAAGCCAGTGTTTATTTATCACAACAATAAAATATTTATTATAACAATGGTATACCATTAAACAATTTAAAGAGGTTTTAATTTTGATGTGTACCCTTATTATGCTTTTAACTTCTTTTGAAAATAATTTAACTTGGCTCAGTGTCTATAGTTCAGCAGCTAGGGCACCAACCACACACACCAGAGCTGGCAGGTTCAAATTCAGCCCAGGCCTGCCAAACAACAATGACAACTACAACCAAAAAATAGCCAGGTGTTGTGGCGGGTGCCTGTAGTCCCAACTACTTGGGAGATTGAGGCAAGAGAATCGCTTAAGCCCAAGAGTTTGAGGTTGTTGTGAGCTGTGACACCATGGCACTCTACCCAGGGTGACATAGTGAAACTCTGTCTTAAATAAATAAATAAAGAACATTATTGGAACAATTGGAAAAATCTGAATAAGGTCTGTAGATTAGATAATAGTATTGTTTCTATATTAATTTACTAATTTTGATAATTGTACTATGGTTAAATAAGAGAATATCCCTGATTTTAGAAAACACACTTAAAACGCACTGCAGTATTAAAATTGCCTCATATCTCCAATTTATCCTCAAATGTTCAGGAAAAGGTAAAGCATGTATGTATGTATGTATGTATATGTGTGTGTTTGTGTGTGTGTGTGTCTGTGTATATATATTGTTATTGGTATATATTGAGTATTACAATTTTCCTTTCTTAAAATATGCATACATTTTTTGGCACCCTTTGTATATTTATATATACAGTATTGCCCCCTTTGCCCCTGGGGATAGGTTCTAAGACCCTGAATGGATACTTGAAACCAACGATAGTACTGGACCCTATATACACTATGCACAAATTTCTTTTCCCTTCTTCACAATTTCATAGATAGATTTATTCTTAATATAGATTTTAACAATCTCAGCAAATGATTTTTTCTTTCCTGATTAAGTCAAGAACTTTCACTTTTTCATGTAAAGGAAACATTTAGAAGCTTCTCTTTGGCTGATCCAATTGCCAACATCAGTACTCTTGTGCCCTAGGGCCACTAAAATAAGGGTTACTTGAACATAAGCCCTATAATACCGTGATAGTCAGTCTGTAGCCCAGAAGCCTATTAAGTGACTGGCTGACAGGCAGTGTCTACAATAGGGAAACAATGGACAAAGGCATGATTCACATTCCAGGCAGAATAGCAGGAGATTTTATGCTACTCAGAATGCCCATGTGCAATTTAAAACTTGTGAATTATTCCTGGGATTTTCTATTTAATAATTTCAGACCATGGTGGACCAAGGTTGACTGAAACTGCAGAAAGTAAAACCACAGATAAGGGAGACTAATATATATATACACATATGCACGTATACCTAGAGAGAGAGAAAGAGGAAAGATCTGTTACTGTAACTTGTCTTGAACCTGAAATTATGTCAAAAACATAGACAGAGTCTCACTTTGTCACCCTGGGTAGAGTGCTGTGGCATCATAGCTTACAGCAACCTCAAACTCTTGCACTTAAGTGATTCTCTTGCCTCAGCCTCCCAAGTAGCTGGGACTGCAGGTGCCCACCACAACACTTGGCTTTTTTTTTTTTAAGAGAGTCTCAAGCTGTCACCCTGGGTAGAGTGCCGTGGCATCACAGCTCATGGCAACCTCAAACTCTTAGGCTTAAGTGTTTCTCTTGCCTCAGCCTCCCAAGTAGCTGGGACTACAGGTGCCCACCACAACACCTGGCTATTTTTTTTTTTGGTAGTAGTTGTCACTGTTGTTTGGCAGGCCTGGGCTGGATTTGAACCCACCAGGTCCAGTGTATGTGGCTGGCACCAATGCTGCTGAGCTACAGGTGCTGAGCCTTGGCTATTTTTTTGAGACAGGGTCTCGCTCTTGCTCAGTCTGTTCTCAAACCTATGAGGTCAGACAATCCACCCATCTCGGTCTTGCAAGTGCTGGGATTACAGGTGTGATTCGCCATTCTCAGCCTCAAAAACAATTTTCAAGATACCTTATTAAGATAATGCACAGTGACACAATATTACACATCCACTACAATAGCTTAAATCCAAAAGACAGACAACCAAGGATGTAGATAAACTGAAATCCTCATACATTACTGGTAGGGTTGTAAATTGGCATTGCCACTTTGGAAAACAGTTTGGCAGATTCTAAAAGAACTAAACAGGCTCGGTAACCACTGTTACGGTGCCAGGAGGTACACTGAGAGTGGCAGGTTCAAACCTGACCAGGGCCAGCTAAACAAGTACAATAGCCAAGTGTGTTGTGGCAGGCACCTGTAGTCCCAGTTACTTGGGAGGCAAAGGCAAGAGAACTGCTTAAGGCCATAGGGCAACAGTTTGAGACTCTCTCAAAAAAAAAAAAAAATCAAAAGAACTAAACATACATTTACCCTATGTCCCAGCAATTCTACTTCTCCATACCTACCCAAGAAAAATGAAAACTTATGTCCACACAAAGATTTTCATGTGAATTTTAATCACAAAATTTAATAACCCCAAATTGGAGACATTTTGAATGTCCATCAGTGAATGGATAAACAAAATGAGGTATATTTATACAATAGAGTACTAGTTAGTGGTTAAAATGAAATTCTGATTCATGTAACAATATGGACCAACCTCAAAAACATTGTCCTAAGTCAAAGAAGCAAGGCACAAAAGACTATTTCTATTAATGTGATTCCATTTATTTGAAATAAGGAAAACTATAGAGACAGAAAACAGATCAATGGTTATCTAGAGCCAAGGGTAGACTCTGCAAATAGGTATGAAACTGACATAAAAGAACTTCTTGGGGTAATAGAAGTCTTCTAAAACTGAATTCAGGAGAAGATTGCACAAATAAGTGGATTTGCAAAACGAGTGGATTTCATGGTAAGTAAATTATACCTTAATATAGCTATTTTTAAAAGACAACATTAACACCCCTCTCAACGAGGAATTGGACTATTCAATATTGATGTGGCAATGGGCTACTATCCATATGAAAAATAATTAATTCCTTACTTTATACCCCCCCCAATTCTAACTGCTGTACAGACCTAAATCTTAAAGCTTTAGAACATTTAGAAGAAATATAGCAAATACCCCTATGTCCTAGGAAGATTTTTTAGAACTGTAAGAACACAAGCCAAAAATAAAGTATCAATAAATGATCTACTTTAAGGTCAGAAACTCACGTATAAAAAAGACACAAAAATAAAGTTTAAAGGGCTTTGTTATAAATATTTGCAGCATTTGTAACTAACAAAGTATTAGCAAACAGGTTATATAAATAATTCCCACAATGAGAGGAAAAACTCTACAAATGACCTGATTTAAAAGTGAGCACAGGGGCTCGGCGCCTGTGGCTCAAGCGGCTAAGGCTCCAGCCACATACACCTGAGCTGGCGGGTTCGAATCCAGCCCACCAAACAACAATGATGGCTGCAACCAAAAAATAGCCAGGCGTTGTGGCGGGCGCCTGTAGTCGCAGCTACTTGGGAGGCAGAGGCAGGAGACTTGCTTGAGCCCAGGAGTTGGAGGTTGCTGTGAGCTGTGATGCCACAGTACTCTACCCAGGGGGACAGCTTGAGGCTCTGTCTCAAAAAAAAAAAAAAAAAAAGCACAGGGTAGGAAAATGCAGTGTGCTGATGTGGAGATTATAAAAGTCAATACATGGATGAAAAGAAGACTGCATCACTAATAAGCATGAGAATGCAATTTAAAATGAAGATGTGACAAATTCACAACCAAGAGATTAGCAAAAATTAAAGTATGGTATTACCATCATTGATGAGAAGTCTCATAATTGCTAGTAGATATAAACTGCTATCACCACTTTTAAGTGCAATGTGGCATTATTTAGTCACATTCATATCTACAATTTGGCAATGTCTTATCTATATATAATCCAAAAAAAATTCAAGAAGAGATGTACAAGGATTGTTTATTGCAGTAATGTTTATAATAGCAAAGAAATTATTTTTCGAAATCATTTTGGCCATTCTGGATCCTCACATTCTTTGGGTTGCTGCTTCCCTATAGCAGTAGAGAAACAAAGGTAATAGTGGTAGGAAGGGAAGGGATGCGAAACCTGTGGCTTTGAGGAAATTTGTGACCTTCCTGGTCCTTAAGTGAGGCCTTTCCACTGAATCTAAATTTTACATAACAAATCTTTTTATTAAAAGGGATGTAGCAGAGAAAAATGAAGCTTTTCTTGTCGCCTTTGGAGCTTAAAAAAGAACGATCTGGCTTGGCACCTGTTAACTCAAGTGGCTAAGGCACCAGCCACATACACCAGAGCTGGTGGGTTCAAATCCAGCCCGGGCCCGTCAAACAACGAAGACAACTACAACCAAAAAATAGCCAGGCGTTGTGGCTGATGGCTGTAATCCCAGGGCGACATAGTGAGACTCTGTCTCAAAAAAAAAAAAAAAAAGAATGATCTTAAAATCCGAAGGACACAAGTTCCCATTTCACATGGACTAGGACTGATCAGAAAATTGGACTATGTGGGCAGGAAGGAAGCCTCATATTCTGTGGCTCTTATATTTATGTATTTAAGTTTTCCCAAGTGAATACTCTGAGTGCATATACTGAGTAATTTACTGTATAACAAATTTGTGAACTTAATATAATAGTGGATTCATATTATCTCATTTAACCCCTGAGTTTCAAATAAAGAATAATATCAGTTGGGAGGAATAGTTAATGTCCTTATCTCCTATTTATATCTACATGGAAGTAAGACCAAGATCTACTTTTTCTAATGCACAGGGATAGGATAAAGTGTTGTAGTTAAAAACTTGGATGCTGGAGTCAGACTGCATTGTTTTAAAGCCTGGCTCCACCAATTATTAGCTTCATAACCCTGGCAAGTTATTTATCCTCTTTGTGCCTAGGTTTCTCTCTCTGAAAACTGGGAATGATAAATAATGGTAGTTATCACCTAGATCTTGAGGATTAAGAATGAACAAATGTAAAGCACTTAAAACAAAGAAAATCACCTAGTAAGAACTATGTGTTAACTGTTCTTAACAGAATGACTTCAATCCTTTAAAAGGAACAAATGACTCAAGATGCTTTCAGAAAACAATGAGAGACCAAGCTGACTTTAAGCCTTCTCAAACAAAGGAAGAATTTTAAAAAATGTTTCTATCACCTTTCATTTTCCAGCTTTCCCTTTGAATTCAGAAGTTCTTAACTGGAAAGGTATAGAATCCTCATCTTAGGGAGAAATAGTTGAGGTAAGATAGTTTCTCTACCATGTTTGTGACTTGTCATTATCACCAGCTGCTGCACTTTTTTCAGGCTGGACGACAACTGGAAGCTGAGCAGGCCTACAAGTATACAATAAAGGTATGACGCAGATGCTGCTATCGTTTGTGTGCACCACACTCAGATTGGGAAACTGGGAGGAAGGTACTGACTTAATTCAGGACTTCAGAGCATTTCATGATGTGAATATTTTTCTTTAGGATTTTCATACCATCTTTGCCATTATTATGGAGTTTCTGGGTTTGTAATAATAACCTATTATCATGGGTGATCTTGCTTCCAACCCTTTAGAGAAGCTATGGTTTGAAGAGTCAGTTGATCTGAATTATTTTGCTATCAGCTTACTGTGTTGGGCCAGGCATGGTGTCTCACACCTGTAATCCTAGCACTTCAGGAGGTTAAGTGGGTGGATCACCTGAACAGTTCGACTGCCTGAGCAAGAAGGAGGCCCGTCTCTACTAAAAATAGAAAAAAAAACCTAGCTAGGGATTGTGCTGGGTGCCTGTAAGTCCCAGCTACTCAGGAGGCTGAGGCAAGAGAATTGCCTAAGCCCAAGAGTTTGAGGTTGCTGTGAACTATGATGCCATGGTATTCTACCCAGGGTGATAAGAGTGAGACTCTATCTCAAAAATGATAACAACAAAACATAGTGTGTTAACCTTTCTGGGCTTAATTTTCCTCATGTGTAAAATGTAGGGGTTGGTTTAGTCCATGGGTTAGCTATATTTTTCTTTAAAGGCAAAATGGGAAATTGTTTAGGGTTTGTAGGCCAAAGTCTTTGTTAGCAATACTAAACTCTGAATTTTTAAGTGCAAAAGCAGGCAGAAATGACATATAAATGAATGGCTATGTTCCAATACAACTTTACTTACAAAAACAGGTGGTAGGTAGCATTTGGCTCAAGAATAATCTCTGGTTTATTCTATTAGTTATGAATTGCAAGTAATTTGGGAAGACAGTGACTTAATTTTTTTTCTCTTCTAAAGAAAGGTCTAGGGTGGTACCAGAACTCCACAAGGACACAAGGGACCCAATATCTATCTTTTTGCTCCATCAATTGTATCATGCAGTTTCCATCCCCCACAGTTGCAAAATAGCTTGAGTAGCTCCACCTACCAAATCCATGTTTCAGGAAAAATAAAAGGAAAAGGGGGCCATGTTACAGCTATTTCACTTCTTTTTTTTTTTGGATTTCAGCTCTGTGCCCAGGCATAAGAGACAAAGGCACTCATTTCTCTTTAAAGGCCTTTTCCCAGGTATCTCACCCAATGACTTTAGTTTAACATTTCATTGGGCCACAATTGGTCATATGACTACTTCTAGCTGCAAGGGAAGCAGCAAAATGTAGCTTTTTAACTGATTGTGTTGCTGCCTTGAAAAGAAATCAAGATTTTGTTAGTAAGAGAAATGGGTATTCAGTAAGCTACTCTTTGTTTCTACTACACATCTAGATTCTAAAAACAAATTCAGATCTAATATAAGCCTATGATTCCTGGGTCTCTGATTACTTGCTGTCACTGCCAAATGAGAATACTATACACTAGCCCAGGGATGTACTTAGTAATATGAATACTTTAAAAAATAAACTTTCAGGGTGGCACCTGTGGCTCAAAGGAGTAGAGCGCCGGAGGTGGCGGGTTCAAACCCAGCCCTGGCCAAAAACTGCAAAAAAAAAAGAAAAAGAAAAAAATAAAATAAACTTTCATAAAGTTATTTTATTAAGAAATGTAGAAATCATGAGTGTTCACATTGTTTGATGAATTCTCACAAAGGAAATATATCCATGTAACCAATGTTTTAGTGGGGTTTTCATGAAATAGAGAATATAGGAAGAACCACTCCCATCTCAAGGAACTATGTTCTTTAGCTGTGGCCCCACAAATGAGGGGTCTTCAAAGCCACATATGTAAGTCAGGTATGATGTGTCCTTCCCTTTCTTCCTATCTCATGTAGCTGAAATTGAAAAATGAGGCTCTGCTTGCAGAGATCCACACGGTACAGGAAACAGTTGGCTTTGGAAATCCATCTTTTTGACAACCTTCCAACTGAAGAATTTTCTGTGTGGGATTCTGAGCTGCTTTCCTTCCCAGATAAAGTTTCACCATATGAAGACTGGAGCTGTAGAACAAAAGAATCTTCACCATAAACAGAAATTCATTCATTTATTTCCATGGCTATTTTATTACATGTTTTCCTGGTTGACCATAAAGTAAATTACAATAAAAAAATGGAAATAAGAGACTGAAAATTTATCAGTGTGGTTCTGGAGTTTATATATACAGAGTTATAATTACTGTATATTGAGTATTACAATTCTTTTTTTTTTGAGACAGAGCCTCAAACTGTCACCCTGAGTAGAGTACCATGGCATCACAGCTCACAGCAACCTTAAATTCCTGGGCTCAAGCAAGTCTCTGGCCTCTGCCTCTCGAGTAGCTGGGACTACAGGCACCCACCACAATGCCTGGCTATTTTTTTTTTTTTTTTTTTTTTGGTTGCAGCCATCATTGGCAGGCTGGGGCTGGATTTGAACCTGGCTGTTAGATGTATGTGGCTGGCACCTTAGCTGCATGAGCCACAGAAGCCAAGTCGAGTATTACAATTTTAATACAGTTTTTTCTTTTCTTAAATTGTGTATACATTTTTTTGCACCCTCTGTAGTTGTGTAACTCTCTCTATATATATATACATATAAAAACAATGACAGACTTGGCACCAGCCACATACACTGAGATGCGCGGGTTTGAACCTGGCCAGGGCCAGGTAAACACCAATGACAACTGTAACAAAAAATTAACCGGCCGTTGTGGTGGGCTCCTGTAGTCCCAGCTACTTGGGAGGCTGAGGCAAGAGACTCGCTTAAGCCCAAGAGTTTGAGGTTGCTGTGAGCTGTGATGCCACAGCGCTCTACCGAGTGAGACAAAGTGAGACTGTCTAAAAGTAAAAAAACAACAAAAAACCCCCAATGATATATAGTATAGATACTATATATATTGGGGTCATTATCATGGTGTCTGAGAAAAGCTTATCAGACCACTCCTGGAAGTCAGCTGCTAAGATCCCGGTACACTTAACTGAAACTTGGGAATGAAGGCATCATTTTCAAAGGCGGGCCTAGAGGAAGAATGCTAGGCTTGGTCACTGTATCAGGGCAAAGAGCATTCTGGCTGTGGCCAGGCGCTTTGTAACCAACGGCGAACAAAAATGCTGAACAGAGAGGTCTAAGTATTGACTCCCTCTGACCGACCACAAGTCTCTCCGGTCTCCTCATGGAAGTTTACCACAAGGGCTCCATCAAGGTATCACTAGCCTATAACAGATGGAAAACGTTTCACCACTGAGGCTATAGTCTAGGTCTAGATATAACATCTTACTTCGCTCCTTCGCTCCTGGATCACAGCACGGCAAAAGCAGGAATAAACTTCTCCCTCCTTTATTTTTTAAAGTACGTATACTTCTTGGGAGAACAGGTGGGACGGCGAGAGGCAAATTAGTTAATAGAGAAGGATAAACTCTACACATTTATCCTCGTAATCCTTCTGTCTCAGCCCTAACTCTACCTTCTTTGTGAAGTCTTCCCGAGGAAAAATCGGGTTTGCCTTCTGGGCTCCCCCCGCACCGTGTATAGACCACCCTAGTTTTTCTGGTCTAACCTCCCGTGCTCCCTCAAGACCATGAGAACCGTCTGGGCAGGGACAGCGCCTCGGCCCTAACAGGTGCTCAAAAAACGCCTGCAGGATGTATGGATTTGAAGGGTATTCATCACTTCTCTTAACGCGCCCTGCCTTCCGCCACCACGCCTCACTCCAGCAGAACCCAAACCAGCAAGCGGCAGCACCGCCGCTCCGCAACTCACCCACGGAAACACGCCCCTTTCGCAGCAGTTTAAGGCACGTTAGCGTTTCCGGCGTTGCACTACGGGAAGTGGAGGGGCGGGAGCGGAAGCGGAAGCGGCGGGGCAAGCGTACCGTACACTTCCGGAACGGGATTTTGGGGGCTGGGGTAACCCGCGCCCGAGTCTCGCAGAGGTCTATGTTGACCGGCTGGGTTGGGAGCGGGTGTCCTAACCTTGCCGCAGCTGTAGGGCTGCTCCGGGCGGGCAGCGGGACATTCCGAGGAGCCGCACGCCGGCCGCGCCATGGTTCACCTCAGTAAGTCATCAGGACCCCTCGAGAATTTCCTGGCGTTTGTGGGGACTTGGAGATTCGGACCCAGGGGAGCCGCGCTCTCCAGGCGTGCTGGAGGCAGCTGAGCCCGAAACAGCCACACTGTCGTGCTTTGATCTTTCGCTTAGTTTTTTTCCTACTTAATCCTCGCTGAAATTCCCATCTCATTTTACAGATGAGAAACTAATAAGTAGGACAGAAGGTCACAACTAGTAAACGGCAGGTCCAAGCGGAGTGGGTTCGGGGTTGAGGTCGTTTCTGCCAGGAGTGGTTAAGAGGAGTTTCACAAGAAGGTGCTATTCAAGCCAGATGGACAAGAATAGGTTGGAAATATTTCCATGGAAAAAAGGAATTGTTATGGGGCGGCGCCTGTGGCTTAAGGAGTGTGGCGCCGGCCCCATATACCGGAGGTGGTGGGTTCAAACCCAGCCCCGGCCAAAAACTGAAAAAAAAAAAAAAAAGGAATTGTTATGTCTACTTCATTTTACCCATTTTGTGACCTCATTTCTTGTGCAGTAACCAACTATTTCTCTACAGCTACCCTGTTCTGCAAGGCCTACCATGGGGGCCACTTAACCATCCGGCTTGCCCTGGGTGGCTGCACTAACCGGCCCTTCTACCGCATTGTGGCTGCTCACAACAAGTGTCCCAGAGATGGCCGTTTTGTAGAGCAATTGGGTTCCTATGATCCACTGCCTAACGTCCATGGAGAAAAACTCGTTGCCCTCAACCTGGACAGGATCCGGCATTGGATTGGCTGCGGAGCCCACCTCTCTAAGCCTGTGGAAAAGCTTCTGGGTAACTCTTCTCTGGTCTTACTTGAGGGGATTTTAAACTGAAATCAACCCCAGAATCATGAGAACGAAAAATGATTTTTATTCCTTCTAGGCTGCTGAGGGCTTGAATGAGAGCTGAAGTTGTGATCTGTCATTTTGAATGTGGAGTTCTTTAGTGGACTCCTTTGTGAGACTTTTTGGGTGTCTAGTGTTTTATTCTAAAAATGGGAATAGTGTGTTAATTGCAATCTGTCATTTTAACTTTTTTCTTTTTTTTTTTTTGAGACAGTCTCAAGCTATTGCCCTGGGCAGAGTGCCGTTGTGTCACAGCAACCTCCAACTCTTGGGCTCAAGTGATCCTTTTGCCTCAGTTTTTCTATTTTTAGTAGAGACGGGGTAGGGGGGATGTCTTACTTTTTTGCTCAGGCTGCTTTTGAACCTGTGAGCTCAAGCTATGCACCCACCTTGGCTTCCCAGAGTGCTAGGATTCTATCACTGCACCAGGGGTCAGTTTAACTTTTTTTTTTTGAGACGGAGCCTCAAGCTATCCCCCTGGGTAGAATGCCATGGCATCACGCTCACAGCAACTTCCAACTTCTGGGCTCAAGCGAGTCTCCTGCCTCAGCCTCCCAAGTAGCTGGGA
>NW_003852403.1:12262676-12269743 GCF_000181295.1 Otolemur garnettii
CTTAGGTGTATGTGGCTGGCGCCTTAGCCGTTTGAGCCACAGGCGCCGAGCCAGTTTAACTTTTTTTTAAGCAAGGAGTATAGTGTTAGGAAATAGATGTCATCCATGGTTGGTGCATTAAATTGGAAGAATAGGCAGTAGTACGGAGTTTGGCAAGTGAGGGTCATGGTTTTACCTCCATACTCTGGGTCAGGTCTCACACCTCTGTTCTGTAGGGAAGAGTTCCCAAGGGAAGTGGCTATATTGTGTTATAACAAAAATTCTTTTGCTTTTAGGTCTTTCTGGCTTTTTCCCTTTGCATCCTATGACTATCACAAATGCTGAGAGACTGAGAAGAAAACGGGCACGTGAAGTACTCTTAGCTTCGCAGAAAACAGATACAGAGGCTTCAGCAACAGAAGCTTCTCAGAAAACAGACACAGAGGCTTCAGCAAGAGAAGCAAGCTGACTTCAATGAGAATGGGACTTCAGTGGGAATGGGATCAAGGTTCTCCTAAAACACTTGTGCAGAGATCTTAAAATTGTCCTGTTTTGAGATTAATAAATGGAGTTCTTTGAGTCATCCATGCTCTTCTTATGTGGCCTGAACAGGGCCCAGTGAGAGGTTGGTTCTTGTCTGACATAGAACTGGATCTAGGTACTGATTAGCTTTTTCAGGCTTTGTCTTGGAAAAAACAGTGGCTGCTGGAGGATTGGATTTTGGGGTTGGGCCATGGGTCTCTTAACTTTACAATCTGCGTCTCCCAATATGTCCTCCTTCAAAGCCTTCAGCCAAATTGATCAGGGCACATTCAAATCTTTTATCATTCATGGTTAGTCCATAAATGCAAGAACAGTTAACCTTGGTTATTGATTTTGTAATTGGAAGATTTATATTGTCTTCCTAACTTATACTCTCAAATTTCCAAAGGTAGATTGGTTATGAAAATTGCTTTTGGGTTGTAATAACCTCCCTTTTAAGAATGTAAAACTGGAAGAAAGCTAATGTTGTAAAGTACCTGTATATCCTAGACCTTTTATATGCATAGTTGTGAGAATTATAAGGTATCAGGAAGGAAAGTAGGATTGTGTCCATTTTACAAATGGAGGAGCTGAGGCTTGGAGGTAGAAACTTACCCAGTGACTACCTGGAAAGCCAAATACTGTGTTGAACTTGGAGGGGAAATAAGCAGAGATTGGGGCGTTTTCGAGAGTCTGATTAGAAAGTCTGTGATAGAATCATATTTAGGTATCATGAGGTTGGTAATAGAAATAATTGGTTGTGCTAGAATAAAATGTCACATTGTTCCACCAGGACTGCAGGATTTTATAACCATGATTTACATGGTTTTAGCGCACATTCTGGATCATGAAGACTCCAAATTCTGGCTTGAGACTAAGATACAGGAAATTTATGGAGGTTAAATCAGTCACCAACTTATTTTATTCTCTAGGTTTTATATTCTGAGGACAATTACTAGCCATCTCAAATTCTAGGGTCATTAAGTCTCCCCCATGGTTGTTGCTGGCTAGGCTCCACTTGCTTTGAGGATACTTTGAAGCCAGGGGAATACTTTGCATTGGCTGGGTTTGATCTTGGAAAAAGCTGGGAGGTTTAAAAGACATGAATACACCCTGTAGAGTTTGAGGCTTTGCAGGAACTACTGGTAGAGCAGAGTGATTCTGAAAAGTGAAGATCAGTGATGAGAATTAATGTGAAATAGGCCAAGCAAGGTAAGGTGTTACTATGAGCCACTGAATTTCTGCCAACTCAGGTATTCACTTTGTATAGTGGTCTCTCCTGTGTCTATGATCTGTATAAACATATTTCTTATGTGAGCTTATCTTCTCCCTGATTTCCAAGGTTTTCTCCAGCCTTGTCTTGCTTTGGATCATCAGGCTGAAGTTTCTCAAAGTGTCTTGTATGATTGCTCCAGGCTATGCTGTTAACCACCTCGGATGCACCCTGCTGAAACCTGGCTATGAACTTTACAGAGTGTTAATAGAGAACCTCTGCATCAGCAGCTTGGTTTTATTAAGATGAGGGTTTCAGTCATATACTCTCCACCAATGGGTAAGGTGACTCAGGAGCAGGAAGATGCATGAGGTTGATTCTGTAATAAACGTCAATACGTAAGTCCTAACAGGTCCCCCCCCCAATGTAGGCTTTTTCCTGGAGGGATCAAAGTAAACTGGGCCTACAGCTTTACCTGTTTCTTTCAGGGTCATCTTTGGAAAAACAAATTTGTTAGGTTGAACCCTGTGAAACAGCCGAATACCCCGTTTTCTACTTGTTTTTTTAAAAGGCCAGTAATTTATAAGAGCCTAATACGTCGGCGTCCCATATATTACTGGGTAACCTTTTTGTCCTGGGACGCTGCGGGAAAGACGCAGATTTCCACGACCAAGGGAGCAGGGCGGTACAGAACACCGCGTAGTGGGGCCAGAGAAGAGGCTCTGCTCTCTTCCGGGTCGGGTTTACCCCAACAGGCGCAAGCCTGGCCGCGCCCCTTTTGCGGCCGCCGTAAAGCGCGGCTACGCAACGGGGCCCCGCCTCTCCCTAGCCTTTTGTGACGCGACGCCCTGGGCGTTTTGAGCGGGAAAAAAACCTCTTGGAGCTCCATAGCGTTGAGTGTGTGACCGGCTGTTTTCGTGGAGGTCCCCCGGGGCCCAGCATGGGGCTGCTGGAGCTGTGCGAGGAAGTGTTCGGCACAGCCGACCTTTACCGGGTGCTCGGCGTGCGGCGCGAGGCGTCGGACGGCGAAGTCCGACGCGGCTACCACAAAGTGTCCTTGCAGGTGCACCCAGACCGGGTGGGCGAGGCCAACAAGGAGGACGCTACCCGCCGCTTCCAGGTAAAGGGGCCCCTGCCTCAAGGCGGAACGGCCTTCGACCTCGCCCCACCTGGCGAGTCCTCTGACCTCGGCTTTACGCTTTCTAACCTTTATTCTCGCGGCGCGCTTTCCGTGGGAGGTGCGGGGGTGACTTTTGAATGCTCTTCCCTCAGATCCTGGGAAAAGTCTATTCTGTTTTAAGTGATAAGGAACAGAGAGCAGTGTACGATGAACAGGGAACAGTGGACGAGGACTCCGCTATGCTCACTCAAGACCGAGATTGGGAGGCCTATTGGAGGTTACTCTTTAAAAAGGTAGGAAACCCTGGAGGTTTCTTTGTGGCTTCCTATTATTCAATCAGCAAACGTTTATTGAATGCCTCTGAGCTTTGCATTTTGTGTTAATTTTATATCAATGAGGAATTTGAATTAGATCTTGAAATATAAATACACGCATATACGCACTTTTACTGAAACAGCCTTTGTTTTCCTATTGATATAGTGGGGTTGTTGCAGTGAAAAGGATTTATTTTCTTATAGGCTGTACTTTATGTATTTAAATGTAAATCTTTAATATTTACCTCAGTCTCTTCCCATTCTTGGAAACGTCACTTAAATTTTCCTTCCCTGGTCCCTGGCTTAGCAGTTTCGAAGGTAGTACCAGAGAGAACTCTGGAATAGCTTAGGCATAGAAAACTTTGTTCCTTGCAACAGTTTTGACTCAGGCAGCTGTTGTACGTGGAGAGAAACATTTCAACATCCAAACCTCTAGTTTTAGTAGTGTACTTTACCTTTTACTTAAAATAAAATTCTCAAAGTACATCTCCCTTATTATCAGATCTCTCTAGAGGACATTCAAGCTTTTGAAAAGACATACAAAGGTTCTGAAGAAGAGCTGGCTGATATTAAACAGGCCTATCTGGATTTCAAGGGTGACATGGATCAGATCATGGAGTCTGTGCTTTGTGTGCAGTACACAGAGGAACCCAGGATAAGGAATATTATTCAGCAAGCTATTGACACCGGAGAGGTCCCATCCTATAAAGCCTTTGTCAGAGAATCGAAACAAAAGATGAATGCAAGGAAAAGGAGGGTAAGATTTTATATCTTAAATGCTTCCAAAGACCATTTAAGGGTTTTCATCATAATGGAGGTATACACAAAACTATTGAAATAAGGAGTAGGGTTAATCTATGTCTTTCATCTAGTAAAATGAGAACTTTGTTTCCTAGTATGTTGTGCTCAAGATGATTTTATTGAAAGAAATGTTATTGTTTAATATCTTAAAGTAACACTGAAATATTTTCCTTTTCTTTTTTTTTGAGACAGAGTCTCAAGCTGTCACCCTGGGTAGAGTGCTGTGGCATCACAGCTCACAGCAACCTCCAACTCTTGGGCTTAAGCGATTCTCTTGCCTCAGCCTCCTAAGTAGCTGGGACTATAGGTGCCCACTATAACGCCCGGCTATTTTTTGTTGCAGTTGCCATTGTTGTTTAGCAGGCCTTTGCCTGGTTCTAACCTGCCTGCCTCAGTGTGTATGTCTGGTGCCCTAAACACTGAGCTATGGGCGCTGAGCCTGAAATATTTTTCATATGGGCCAGTTCTTGTAGGTTTGCTGAGACACTTAAGAGATAAAGTAATGGAGTCTCACTCAGTTGAGGGATGGAGTGGGTGAGGACATTAGAGACTATCTTGTTAAAAATGCAGATTCTTGGGCGTTTGCCCAGAGATTGATTATTGGTTGGATCCAGAATATATATATACACACACATATATACACATATATAAACATTTTAGCTCATTTTGATGAAGGTATCTTTCTGACTACACTTTGAGGAAGGAATACTTTATCTGAATTGAGGATTATGTCTGTGTGTACTTTACACCTATATTAAACTGGGGGAGTGGGGAAGGATGGGACTGATAGCAAGAGGAAAGGTGCTTAAGACAGTTTGGGGAAAGAGTGTATCCAAGGTGGTAAACATTAGTGTCTCTGGGCTTTTGGGAAAGTTGCCTTCCACTTGTACCAGAGTAACCATTACCTCAACTTGGCTTTCATACCAAGAACAGGGAGAGCAGACAGTGTAAGGTTTTAGATCTTCGGTGAGTATTTGAGGTGCCTTAATTTTATGTGGCTGAACTGTGGAATGGGGCAAAGTCTGCAGGTTTCAGGTAAATAGGGCACACACAGAGTTAACTGGCCTTTGGTTTTGGTGAAACTTTAAAGGACTTGTTTTGCTTAAATAAAAGGGCA
Source organism: Otolemur garnettii (assembly GCF_000181295.1). NCBI lineage: Eukaryota > Metazoa > Chordata > Mammalia > Primates > Galagidae > Otolemur > Otolemur garnettii. Next base: position 12,267,743 of record NW_003852403.1, read on the forward strand.
TGCCATTTCTGTTGAGCTGAGGGGACAAGTGGATGCATACAAGATCATCATTTTGGTTCCTAGGCTACATCTGCTTAAACTCAGACTGACAGTTTGTTGTTAAGTTATTAATCATTTTCTCAGGTGAAACTGAACACAGCTGGATTCAACAGTAGGCTTTTAGCTTGAGGAACTTCCCCAGAGTTTGAGGGTGAAGTGGCATAGCTTTGAGAGATTGGCAAACTTCAGAAGCGATTCTGAATTTAGAGAGATAATTTGAATGGGAGGAAACTGTGTCTTTTTATTGAGATAAAGAGGTCCTAATGTGTCATCATTCCCAATATTAATTGCATTCATTGCTGCTTTGACAATTTGCAAGGGGTCGGGGCCCTCTTATACTTGTTGCCTTAAGGTGTTCTGTGGTTTAGAAACAATGCCTTAGGAAAATTCAGCAAATGACAGTGGCTTTGAAATCAGGTAAAGAAAAGTTAAAACTGAATTTGTTACTGTTTATTCTGGACTACTCAGGAGAAATCATTTTGAGCCAGGGTTATTCACAAGGCTGCCATCAGTGCCATGTAGTAAATTCAGTTTCCAGAAGAGGAATCTGAAGTGCCAGTATGCTGGCGTCACTTTGGAGGCCATTGTTTGTTAGGTGACCCTTCCTAGCTCGCCTAGCACATTTTTCTATCACCATGTGGCTTATGAATGCCAAGATACTTGCTATCAGGTAGAAATGCTTCTTGGAAACAGTATTTACTGCTTGCTTACAGGAATGTTGCCCTTTGATATAGATGTAATTGTATAATTGTATTAACTTTGTTCATATAATCCTCAAATTGGGAAATGGTGTATTTTAAGCATTTCCTGGTTGCCATGGGGGTCTCATGTGAGTCTCTGTTTTAGGCTCAGGAAGAAGCTAGAGAAGCAGAAATAACCAGGAAGGAGTTGGGGCTTCATGAAGGAGTGGATAACTTGAAAGCAGTCATTCAGGTAAACTTAGCAGGTTATCACTACTTCTTTCAAGTTGTGATTCCTATTGCTAATATTTTCTTTAGTATATGTGGTCATATAGGTGTTTTGTTGTTTTAAGATGTAACTCACATACCATCTATCCTTTCAAAGCATACAATTCAGTGGTTTTTAATATAGTCACAAAGTTGTACAACCATCAACACTAAGTCTAGAACATTTTCATCACTCCAAAAAGAAACCCCATACCAATCAGTAATTATTCTCTATTCTCCCCTTCTCCCAGCTCCTGGCAACCAGACTGAGTATTTTGTCTCTATAGGTAGTGTTGTGTTTTGAAAACTTGTGTTTTAATTTCTCAAACAGAGCAGACAAAAGGATCGGCAAAAAGAAATGGACAATTTTCTGGCTCAGATGGAAGCAAAGTACTGCAAACCTTCCAAAGGAGGAGGGAAAAAAACATCTCTCAAGAAAGAAAAGAAATAATGGAATTTTTCTTTTCGAAGATCTTAGGTACTAATTGGTGCCATTGTAAGCAAGGTGCAGGCAAAAGTCAACCCAATTCTTGAGAGGTGTTTTTCCAGCCTAAATTATTCAGATTGACTAAACCAAGAAGAGTGTCTGAACCTGATTTTATTATTTCCTGGAAATCACCTGATATTGTGTGAAATCTCATGTGAATTTGTTGGTGATGGGTGGGAGGGCAGTATAATTCCCGACAGCACTTCCTTTGGATTGTCTGTACGTGAAGCTCTTATCTAGAAGAGGGGGGGTCTCTCCATATTGTTTTTTTGTGATGTACATATTTCGTGGAATTGAAATTCTGCCTAGGTAGGACACTTCCATAACACTGAACAGCCATCTTTCAAATAACTGCCAAATTACATTTGGTCTTAATGATCCAGAATAGATTGTTTTATTCAGACAGGTTCTGTACTCCTAAAGTATAGGAAAAACAGGTGTTCAGATTACTTCAAGCATTTTTCTAAGACTTGTATATGATTAAATGAGCAAAATGATTAAGTGTGGGGCTTTCTAAATGATCCCAGT
>NW_003852403.1:12270153-12278340 GCF_000181295.1 Otolemur garnettii
AAGTTGGTATGTGTTCATTAGAATATGTGAAATTTTTTTAGGGACTATTCAACTTAAAATCTCTAATTTATAAGCTAATATATTCAATATACCATAGGTATAAAACCTCTTGCTATTGAGCTTTATGTATCATAATTTATCTAAGGTAAACACATGACACATTTTCAGTTTGTGATTACAAGCAGGTTAAAAAAATACTCTTTAATTGTATTAAAAATATGATTTAATTGGAGTTTGAAGCATCTGTCTTCATATAGCATTAGAACACCTTAGTATGATAAAAAGTTACCCCAATTTATGATCATTTGAATTTATCCACTCTGAAAACTAACAATTAGATCTAAAACTGTTATGATAATTTAGATTGGTATTCAGTGAAATTTAAATAAATTAAACCATAGTTAAAACCATTGCTGCATTCATGAGTGCCCTCCGGAGAAGGCCTGTGGTGAACCTTTTAGTTCTGAATGCTGAACCTCTAATTCTGCTGCTCTTAGGATGTATTTGTGCTGGACTAACTGATGGTTTCATAAATTTTTAAGGAATTGTACCTTGGTGGCACACTAATAGGCCCTACAAATTATTTTTTAATTGGCTTAGAGCTACAGGAGAAAATCTGGCAAGGTGAGTGTAATATTTGGAAAAAATAAGACCAGTAAGTTACTTTGTAGAGAAAATAAGAATAACCTGATATAAAGCAGGCACTGTAAGTTTGAGCTGTCCTATCTGGAAAAAAAGAAATACACAATATGATTTATTACAGAAGTTAACGTAACACTAGTCCTTAACATTTATGTCTTTACTCACCCCTTACATTTTAACCTGCTGACAGTGTTGGACATCTAAAGAGAAAGCTATGGAATGATAATCTGTTTGATGAGTAGGTGAGATTTCTGACAACACCATCTCTAAAAATAACTTAAAATTGAATACAGCTCTCCAGAAATTAATACAAGCTGAAGTATTCTAAAGCTAATAATATTCTCAAATAATCGTATGCTGCTTTTCATGTATGTCTAATCTCATAGAAACTTACAATAATTGAGAAGTGATCATTGTTAACAGACAACATGAGCAGTGATTTGCTTATTATTCATTGTTACATCTTTGGGTGCAAACTTTACTGTCCAGTAGAGTGGGATAACTTGTGATGAAAGAAGACAGTAATCAGAGCTAGACATATACCCATGTAATCTTTGGCGGATACTCTGTTGTGTTTTTCACAGTCCATTTTACCAAAATAACTCTTGGTGAAGATGGTTTCAAGTTGATCTCACGTACAAGTTCTGCATCACTCCATGACAACACTGATTTGTGAGATCTTCCCACATGTTCCCTCCAGCCTAAATAGGTTCTTCTCATTGCCCTATGGTCCCTGTCTGGTTCTAGAGACTGGTCCACCTCTGCTTTGAGATTTTGTAGACCCATGTAACTGAGGACCTGTCAGACACAGATGACATCATAAAGTAATATTAGTAGACAGTCTAGATTTGGTAACCACCAAGTTCATATCTCAGGGCTTTTTTGTTCCATTTATCAGACTTTAAATTTGGAGAGTGGGACTAAGTAGTGCAGTATATATTTGTCAAGGTAATATAAAACATGTCTATATATTTTACACTGCAAAGTAAAAATCTTATATATATATTTTTTATTTACTTATTTCTGTCGCCCTCAGTAGAGTGCCATGGTACTGCAGCTCACAGCAACCTCCAACTCTTGGACTTAAGTGATTCGCTTGCCTCAGCCTCCTGAGTAGCTGAACTATAGGCATTTGCACTAACAACACCCAGATAAAAAATCTTATATTCTTAAAATATGAAAGCAGTAACCTGGTTTTATAGAAGAACCTACTAATTAAAAAGAACTAATAAAGGCTGGGTGTGGTGACTTAACACCTGTAATCCTATCACTTGGGAAGGATGAGTCAGGAGGATTGCTTGAGGCCAGTAGTTCAGAACCAGCTTGGGGAACATAGGCTTCATTTCTACAAAAAACAAAAAAATTAGCTGAATGTGTAGTCCCAGTTACTTGGGAAGCTAAGGAGGAAGATCCCTTGAATCTAGAAGTTTGAGGCTACAGAGAGCCATAATCACCACTTGACACTAGCCTAGGTGACAGACACAAACCCTGTCTAAATTTTTTTTAAAAGGCTAAGAAAAGACTAACATGTTTCAACTAAATGCTAGTTAGACTTGTCAGTGTGTCTGAAATTGTAACTCAGAGGCAGCAATGCTTCCTTATTAGGACTGATTCAAAAGCAGAAGCTTATGGAAGCATTTAAAGACTACCAACCAATACTACTAGGAACTGAACTGAGAAATCACTGGGACTATATACATTACTTGAGGCGGATTAGTTTTTTCTGTATTTTGATTAATCCTACCATTAACAGGAAACATTTAAGCAGCAGATAAATTTTTTCTATATTTGATGACTAACTTTACCATTAACAGGAAATATTTTAGCTATCCAATACTTAAAAATTTACCTACAAAATAATGTAAGTAAAGGATGGTAGGAGAATAAATACTGTCATAGGAAGAATTAAGACAGCCCTAAATTTTCTTCCATCACTCCTTTGTTACCATATCTACAGAGTGTAATTTACAGATAAAAAGTTAATGGGGAAAAAAAAGAGTTAATGGGATAAAATCAGACTCAGCATATCCTGACATTTAAGAATTTTTCTTAAGGCTGGGTACAGTGGCTCGTGCCTATAATCCTAGCACTGTGAAGGTCAAGGCGGGTGGACTGCTTGAGCTCAGGAGTTTGAGACCAGCCTCAAGCAAGAGCAAGACACTATCTCTAAAAAAAATACCGGGGTGTTGTGGTGGGCACCTGTAGTCCCAGCTACTTAGGAGGCTGAGGCAGGAGAATCACTTGAGCCCAAGAGTTTGAGGTTGCTGTGAGCTGCAATGCTATGGCACTCTACTAAGGGAAACAAAATAAGACTCTAAAAAATTAAATATAGGCTCAGTGCCTACAGCTCAGCAGCTAAGGTGCCAGCCACATACACTAGAGCTGGTGGGTTTGAACCCAGCCCAGGCCTGCCAAACAACAATGACAACTACAACCAAAAAAGAGCTGGGTATTATGGCAGGTACTTGGGAGGCTAAGGCAAGAGAATCACTTAAGCCCAAGAGTTTGAGGTTACTGTGAGCTATGATGTTACAGCACTCTACCCAGGGCAGCAGCTTGAGACTCAAAAAAAGAAAAAAAAATCTGGAAGAAGGGAAAATGTAGGGGAAAAAACAAGACAAAGGTAGTGTCTCAATATATTCCACACAATGGTAAAATAAGGGCCGTGGACCCACCTGTACCTGCAGATCCCCTACCAGGTCGGGCCTGATGAGGATACTCAGCTGCATATGAACGATGATGCTGTGTATCCAGCTAAAAGAAAAGAGACAAGACATACTTGATAATGCAACTTCTCCCAAAAGATAACACAGTAGCATCTCCATAGTTGACCAACTCCTTAAGTTGACTTTAAGTTTCATAGAAGACACACGTCAGTACAATAGGCCTAGTTATGTTGACTACCTCCCTATGTTGACCAGTTAAGTCCCTCAGGTGGTCAACTTAGATTGTACTGTGCTTTACAAAGTTCATAGAGGAAAACCTTGAAATTGATGGCAATGGGAAAAGTTGACTGCACTGTGTCGAATCCCAAGTAGAAAATCCCAAGCCAGATGCTGACAAAGCCATTTGTTAATTCATAAAAATAACAAATTCTGCAATTTTGTTAATATACCTTTAAGGAAATCTTAGCATTTATAAATCTGCATGGCTTAATATTTTAGTTAGAATCCAAGGAAGTTTTATCTGATTTCTACTCAGATATTTCTACACTAGCTATTACAAGTGCTAGGATTTTAGGCATGCGCCAATGTGCCCAGCCTACTTTTCAGCTTTATGAAACTCGGACATTTCAGAATTATCTCAAGGAATTTAAAGATGTAATATGACTAAAATATTAAATTGCAAATATTCAGGGCTGGGCATCGAGGTGGTAGTGAGCTATGTGGTTGTGCCACTGCACTCCACCCTGGACAACTGAACAAGACATCTCAAAAAATGCAGATATCCAATAAAGAGCCATATATGCTATCCTCTTAGGGCTTCTGTAATAAAAACATCATTCATTAACCTATAAACACTGAAATTGAGAGATTTAACTAATTTTTTTCTGGTGAAGCTCCCATATTCTAGAGCTCAGGGGTCAGTAAACTTATTTTTTGTAAAGGACCAGATGGTTGTAACTACTCAACTTTCCTGTTGTATGAAAGCAGCCATAGACAGTATATTACCAAATAAGTTTGTTGCTCTGCTTCAATAAAACTTGATTTACAAAAATCAGGCAGCAGACTGAGTAGCCTGTGAATTATAGTTTACTAACCCTTATTCTAGATGAAAGCACCAGGGAGCACAGCTAGCACTCTTTAAATTGAGCTGTTAGCTATCTCCCTTTTTATAACAACAAATGAGGAAAATGGCTATGGTAAGTAATTTTTACTTTGCTTTTGTTATAAACTTAAGAAAAAGAGAAACTGAAATGTTTTCATGTGTTTGGTATTCCGAAGACAACCAATAATTGGTGTTAAATAGAAGGGAATGCAGCTATAGAATATATTCAAGTACTGCTTAACAAATATCCTGGATCAGATTATGAGAAGACAAATTCAATAAAATTCTCAAACTTTCTGGGTTCACATGTGGAACTTCCAGAATTAGAAATGATATACATTTCCTTTTTGCCCTTATTTTTGGAGAGTTTCTTCATAAATTAAGTATTGGAGACCTGCTGGATTCATAGTGTCCCCCACAAATTCATGTCTACCTGGAACCTGTGAATGTGGCCATATTTGGAAATATGGTCTTTGCAGATGTAATCAAGTTAAGGTGAAGTCATAATGGATTAGGGTGGGCTTTAAATTTAGTAACTAGTATCTTCATAAGAAGAAGGGAACATGGACACAGATACATAGGTCATGTGATCACAGGCAGAAACTGGGGTGATGCAGCTGCAAGCCAAGAAACACCAACAATTGTTTGCAGGTAACCACCAGAAGCTAGGAAGAGCAAGGTTTCCATAGAACCTGCAAAGGGAACATGGTTCTGCTGACACTGATTCTGGACTTCTAGCTTTTGGAACTATGAGAATAAATTTGTTTTAAGCCACCCAGTTATTGATCATTTGTTATAGCAGACCTGGACAACTAATACAAAGTCCCATTCATTTATTATTCTACCACTCTTCTAGTAGAAGAAAGGTAGTACAGCACTTTAAGCTGATCAGTTAAAGATTTATGAGTTGGGATAAGTGAGTTGTAAACACTCCCACCCTGAAAACTGGTGCAGATGTGAGAACTTGGGTAATTCCCAAGGCTCTCCAAGGCCTCTTGCCATAGAACAGATTAGGTTGTATTGAGCTCCTGGACTACAAATGGGGAAGGTGAGTACATTAATCACAATTTCCCAGCCATGTTTTTTCTATTACTTGCTCAAAAGGGTTAGTAAATGCAAAGTAAATGGGATGGTAGTGTCAGCATTTAAAACTCCAGTGGAAAAAGAAAAGCCCTAAACTGGGGATGGTGGTAAATGCCTGTAGTCCTGGCTACTCAGGAGGCAGAGTTGAGAGGAAGGCTTGAGCCTAGGAGTTCAAGTCCAGCCTGGACAACATAGCAAGACTCCATCTCTAAAAATTAAAACTTGGAACTCATTCATCACTAGTCCTCATAATAGGATACCACTTCTGATGTAATTCCATAAGAGCAGGGTTAGACAATGAAAAATTATTCTGATCTGATATGCACTGGAATTTAACATTTTTGCTTATGCTGGGAAAAGTCTAAATTGTTAGAATTTATAATTTCTGTGTAAGCCATTTTACTGACAAAAAAGTGAGTGGCAGGAACATTCTACATTGTTTTAGCATTTCAACAAAATGTACTTGTAACACTTTTTAGCGTTAGTACATCAACTTTTATTTTTAATTAAGCCACTAGGTAAAGTCTGAAGTCTACTAAACTAGTAAATTTTTTCCCTTTTCTCTCCCCAACTATCAAGACCATATTAGGAAGTATGTCACTCTACCAAAAACGACTGAGTTGTGTTGGGCCTGGAGAAAAAGTCAGGTAAAAGGTGCCTCTCTTGGGGCTGCTGATGGTTGGGCTCATCCACCACTGCACTTCGAGCTCGACTGGAATCACTGTGGGGTTTCTGCAAAGGAAATGAAAGTTACAGAAACAATTAACACAGTAACTGCCACACCAGAAAAGAAATTTTTTTCCCCTTGAGGCCATGGTGTTTTATTATGAAAATAGAGTTAAAACTGTGAAAACAAAAATATCTTAAAATATCCATGAATAAAAAAAGTAATATAAAAACTTAATGATATAAAAAGTACTGTGTAAATTTGAAAAATAGTTATAAAAGTGTTGTTCTTGACTTGTCAGTCTTAAGTGTAATTTAAAGGTAAACAAGTAGAAAAACATAATTTATTGACTTCTCATTCTAGAAGAATTTTAGATCTGAGTTTAGTTTTTAGAATTAAATTGTCAATATTGATTCTAACAATAACAGTAAGAAAGATTTTCATGAATCAAGTGCAGGGTTTTGCCCCCCATTATGTAACATGTAAAGTTAGGAGACCTGTGAATTATATATCCTTCCTGAGAACCTGGGCTCCAGACCAGCGTGAGTTAAGTATAACTCACACCGCAGTTAATGTGTTAAACTATTAGTAATGGGAACTGTGCGTGTCCTGCGTCAACCTAGGCAGGTGTGATAACTGCAGGCAAGCAGCTCCAATTCCATTGTCAAAAATTAGTGCTCAGTTTGTACTTGTGTGGATAAAATAAAGTATAAATCAAGACCAGAGCACAAATCTTACAGAATTACTGCCCATGAGGTTTCATAAGAAGCACAAGGAAGGACAACATGAAAGAGACATACCGTTTGCTTTTGTGGCCCCACAGTGCTCAGCTGTTCAACTTCAGCTGTGCCAATAGGTGGCAGCAGGTTATTTCGACTGAGGGGCATTGGTGAGGGAGAAGAGAGGGAGTCGGCTGCCACTGGCCTGTAGATCCCACCAGGGAACACCAAGGTATGAAAGCATTAAGTTATAACAATACCAGCAAATTGATAAGAAATCAAATAAATAAAGAAAATGAGTTTAATAATATTTTCTGATTTTTAAAAGGCTCTATCCAGGGCATGTAAGAGAAGTTGACTCTCACAGAATTGAAATGATAAAATAATTTTCCCTATCTGGTGTTGTACTTCTCTGTCAATTTAGGGTCTGTAAATTCACATCTGATCGGATTCTCGACAGTTTGAACCTTCCAGTTGTCCTTTACCTAATAACTGCAATTCATAAGTAGAGGGGTTTTTTTTTGAGACAGAGTCTCACTGTGTCACCCTCGGTCAAGTGCTGTTGCATCACAACTCACAGCAACCTCAAACTCTTGGGCTTAAGCTATTCTTTTGCCTCAGCCTCCCAAGTAGCTGGGACCACAGGTGCCTGCCACAATGCCCTGCTATATTTTTTGTTGTTGTTGTTGCAGTTGTTTAGCTGGCCCAGGCCGGGTTCGAAGTCGCCACCCTTGGTATATGTGGCTGGTGCTGTAACACTGTACTATGGGTGCTGAGCCACAATTCAAGTTCTTAAACTTTCATTCCCTTCAAAGGGATTTGGAATGGCTTTTAGTGTCACTTGTACCTAAGACAGTAATTGAAATGGAATGAAATTTTCATATTCCAGAAATAACAGAGCAGGGAACACTAGCAAAAAAAAATAGAAACAAGCACTATCAGAATGAGAGATTATACATCAAAGCCACTCATCCTCAAATGAATGAATCTATAGCTCTGTTGGTATAGGTATGCTACAGCCACAAAATAAAGAAGCTGAGAAGGTGAGAACATTGGTGGCCTGACAAAGATTTTTGGTGGTTTGAGAAATCATTTTTTGTGAATTTGCTGGGATAAATTTTAACAAACTGGAAAATCAAAATCAAGAAACAGCAACTTAGGAGAGCAATATAGCAGTACATGCTTAACTTAGAAGCTGAATTCAGTACACAATACCTTAATATCCTTGGTCATAGTCTTAGAAATCCAGCATGCTAAGATTTTGTAAATCAATAACTAAAAGAATTCTAAATATTGGCCTCTAGGGGC
>NW_003852403.1:12278813-12281772 GCF_000181295.1 Otolemur garnettii
GCCTCCCAAGTAGCTGGGACCACAGGCGCCCGCCACAACGCTTGGCCATTTTTTGGTTACACCCATCATTGTTTGGCAGGCTGGGGCTGGATTTGAACTTGCTACCTTAGGTGTATGTGGCTGGTGCCTTAGCCACTTGAGCCACAGGTGCCGAGCCAAAAAGAAAGATTTTAAGTGTTAACTTCCTAAGCAGTGCTAAGGGATGATTTTCTTGGTATATAAGCATCTACATATCTGAGGTGTATAAAGTTTTCATTGCCAGTGGAATAAGCAGATCTCGATGGTACAGAAAAACATTAAAAGAGTTTAACTATTATTTTGGAATGAATTTCACTCAATATGTTCCCACATACTTAATAAAATATGTATGTTCTTTATTCCTTTCCTAAATCCCACTGACGTATTCTAATCAACGTATTTAGAAATAGGAATCATTGCTACCCAAATCAACAAAAAGATTCAATATCTGTATTTCATTAAAATGTAACCCCATTTAAAAATTTTGTATTGGATATTAACCCCATGTGTAATCCATCATAAGAATACTTAATGATTAGTTTCTAGGCATGAATTTCAACCTTGTATTTAATTCTTTATGCAAGATTTACTAGTTTTAACACAGTTTCTAGAAATTCTGCTTTTGGAACCTACATTCGGGATCCTCTGAGGATTTCTTCCACAGGTCTTGGCGTTCCAGCACGTGAATGGCTTGTGCTGATCGGGTGAAGGGTACGTGGTGGGGGATTGCGTCTCCTGGCTGACTGCACTGTATATGACATACATGATGTACTAAACTCCATAGCTCGATTTTGCCAATTTCGGGTTGAAAGGATGGTACTGGATCCAGGCCTCATAAGTAGCTTGTCATCAAGATCTCTAGCGGCACAATTAGAAAAACACAATGAAATAAAATAAAGATTATTATGTACAGGAAAACAAGACTCAGGTTAAAAAGCTTTAGACTATGAACTATATTCAGGGGAGGAAAAAGCAAAAATAAAAATTTTTCAATAATCAAGTTTCTAGAAGGTAATCTAGCTCAGACATGAGACTCTGTTCTTTTTTTTTTTTTTTTTTTTTTTTTTTGAGACAGAGCCTCAAGCTGTCCCCCCTGGGTAGAGTGCTGTGGCATTACAGCTCACAGCAACCTCTAACTCCTGGGCTCAAGCGAGTCTCCTGCCTCCGCCTCCCAAGTAGCTGGGACCACAGGCGCCTGCCACAACGCCCGGCTATTTTTTGGTTGCAGCCGTCATTGTTGTTTTGCAGGTCCGGGCTGGGGATTCGAACCCGCCACCTTAGGTGTACGTGGCTGGCGCCTTAGCCAGTTGAGCTATAGGCACCGAGCCGAGACTCTGTTCTTAAAAGGAGGGCACCATTTCAATCATAAAGATTATTTATGGAGATTTGGGAAAGCCAAGCCCCCATCTGCCACCATGGTCCCTTGTTCAGTCACTAGTGGAGGCAAGCCCAAAGGCCACCTACTCTAAAGTGCTTTCTAAAACCTTGCCACTGGGGCTGAGATTCCTATTATATTTGAGGCATTCTTCAGTGCTGAAGGACTGTCACCAAAAGAAAACTGGAAGGCAAATGCTGCTTGAGAGTAGTTGTGGCACCAGCATGGCTCCCACTGCAGAGATTCAAGTGCTGAGCTAGTTGGAGCCTGCAAGAGTTGGGGTGCAGATTTGGGTTCCTTAAAAAACCAGGAGCATGCAAAGGGTCCAGGCCTGTGCTCCCCAGTGCAGTGGGACTACAGTAGCCCTACTGGCATAAACAACTGAGAAACACACCTCTTGTTCATCCTCTGATAGATAATATCAACACCACACCTAAACAGTTTAGTAGCTTTAACACAACTACCCTACAAATTTAGGGTTTGGTTTGTTTTTGTTTTTGTTTTTAAAGCAAATGAGTCCAGAGCTCCTGGGGGAAAAAAAAATGAAGCTGATGAGAGGATGTTTGACTACTGTCCAACATTTAAGAGAGCATTTGCAGAATGAAGTAGAGTAGAAGTGAACAAAGCAACTAAGCTCTGTCACTTCCTCTTGTGCAAGTTTCTCAACCTTTCAGGCCACTTCAGTGCCCTTTAGTGCAAAACATGCCTCAGTATTTGGAGAACTCTGAAGGGAAGATGCCCATCAAGGAATAGGGCTAACCTTTGAGAATTAGAAGGGTATTTCTGGTCTTCCTGCCTGCCTAACCATTCACTTTTCCCTTACACCTTTTTTATTTTTCATGCTCTAATTGCTTTCTAAATACAAAAGGTTTAGACTTTAGCTGCTCTATATGTTCATCTTTATTTTGTTTTGTAAACTCATTCTGGATTCAATAATCACCTCAAGCCAGACAACTTTTAGTCTCCAAAACTGATCTCTCCCACATTTCCAGTCAGATGATCCATCACTGTAAATATACCCCCAAAGAAACTCATCGTTCCCCCCAAAACACCCTTGAGCTTGAAACCTTAGAGCTGACTTTGACTTCTCTATTTCTGTGTAATTTCATCTCTTTTACAATAACTCTTAGAACAGCTCTTTTCCTTTTCCTGTGCTATAGCTTGAGTACAGACCTTTAGCAAGCTTGTGTATGAACTCCTGAACTAGACCCCTTGGCTTTTAGTTCCTCCTGCTTTAATCTATGTTCTATCACTGCCAAATTGATCTTTCAAATTCCTGTATAATGTGTTCCCCAACTGAAATTCATACATAGCTGGTACAAGTGTAAAATGGTACAAATACTTTACAAAATCGTATGAGAGGTCCTCAAAAAGTTAATGGAAAATACATACATAAAAACAGTACATGGATTTCAAAATTTTTTGCACCAAAATAAACTTGTACTAACTTGTTATAACATGTCTGAACAGAATTTAGTTTGAGGCTCTAAGAGATCAGTTTGAAAAGAGCTCCTATCAGGGCAGTGCTTGTGGCTCAAAGGAGTAGGGTGCTGGCCCCATATACTC
>NW_003852403.1:12281792-12282058 GCF_000181295.1 Otolemur garnettii
AACAAACAAATTTATGATGGTGCTTGAGTAGAATAGTGAAAAATCAATGATGCTTTTTGAAAATCTTATGGAGACAATGCCCTAAAGTAATTAGCAGTTTATGGCGGCACTGCAGATCACTGGGTAGGGCGCTGGCCACACACACCAAGGCTGGCAGGTTCAAACTTGGCCTGGGCTAGCTAAAACAACAATGACAACTGCAACAACAACAACAACAATAAAATAGCCCTGTGTTGTGGCGGGTGCCTGTAGTCCCAGCTACTTGG
>NW_003852403.1:12283155-12287529 GCF_000181295.1 Otolemur garnettii
GCTTGAGCCACAGGCGCAGAGCCGTACTAGGCTGTTTTGATCACTATTTCTATGTGGGCAAGAGACTTGAACAGAAACTTCTCTGAAGAAGACAGGTACATGACCTACAAACACATGAAAAAATGTTCATCATCTTTAATCATCAGAGAAATGCAAATCAAAACCACTTTAAAATATCATCTGACTCCAGTAAGCTTAGCCCACATAACAAAATCCCAGAAGTACAGATGTTGGTGTGGATGCAGAGAGAAGGGAACACTTCTATACTGCTGGTGGGAATGGCCTTTTTGGAAAGAAGTTTGAAGAATACTCAAAGAACTAAAAGTGGACCTACCATTTGATCCTACAATCCTTCTATTAGGTATTTACCCAGATAATGAAAAATCATTTTACAACAAAACATTTACACAGAATGTTTATTGCAGCCCAATTCATAATTGCTAAGTCATGGAAACAGCCCAATTGTCCATCGACCCATGAATGGATTAACAAATTGTGGTATATGTACATCATGGAGTACTATGCAACCATAAAAAGATGGAGACTTCAGCCCGGCATCGGTAGCTCAGTGGCTAGGGCGCCGGCCACATATACCAGAGCTGGTAGGTTCGAATCCAACCTGGGTCTGCCAAACGACAACTACAACCAAAAAACAGCCAAGTGCCTGTAGTTCCAGCTGCTTAGAAGGCTGAGGCAAGAGTATTGCTTAAGCCCAAGAGTTTGAGGTTGCTGTGAGCTGGGACGCCCATAGCACTCTACCCAGGGCGACATAGTGAGACTCTGTCTCAAAAAAAAAAATAAAAAAAAAAAAGCAAAAACAGAGTATGAATGTCTTACCACAACAAATAAGCAAGGAGATAAGTTATGTTAATCAGTTAGATTTAAGCATTTCACATTGTATATCAAATCAGCACATTGTACCTCATAAATGCATTAATAAAGAATTAAAAAAGAATAGACCATATGATGCTGAAAATGAAGCCTGCAGTGGTAGACCATCCACATCAATTTTCAAGGAAAACGATCTCATTTATGCTCTAATGGAATAGGATGGATGATCAATGGCGAAAAATAATAGCCAATGCTATTAGCATTTCAATTGGTTCAACTTACACAATTCCTACTAAAAAATTAAAGTTGAGCAAATGTTCTACTCAGTCAGTACCAGGACCCTTGCACTCAGATCAGCTTCAGAGAAGGGCAGAGCTTTTTTTTTGAGACAGAGCCTCAAGCTATCCCCCTGGGTAGAGTGCCACGGCAGCAACCTCCAACTCCTGGGCTCAAGCGAGTCTCCTGCCTCAGCCTCCCAAGTCGCTGGGACCACAGGCACCTGCCACAGCACCCGGCTATTTTTTGGTTGCAGCCATCATTGTTGTTTGGCGGGCTCAGGCTGGATTCAAACCCGCCACCTTAGGTGTATGTGGCTGGTGCCTTAACCACTTGAGCCACAGGCACCGAGCCAAGGGAAGAGCTTTTAACAGAATTTTGAAATGCAAGATCCTGAAGCATTTCATCAAAGAAGTATAACAGGAGATGAATCATGGCTTTACCAATATAATCCTGAAGACAAAGCACAATCAAAACAATGGCCACATCAGATGATGAAATCACCCAGAATAGCTGGAGTTATCAGATGATTGTGTAGTGGGGAGCCTATGGTTTTCTGAAGATATCTTAAAAAGAAAAAAAATGGCCACCAAGAGGTAGAAGTGGTCAAGTCAAAGCAAAAGTGGACCAAAAGAACAAAGGTCATGGCAACAGTTTGGGAGGATGCTCAGGGTATTTTGCTTGTTGACTTTTTGGAAGGCCAGAGAACTTTAACACATGCTTCTTAAGAGAGTGTTCTGAGAGTTAGCCAAAGCTTTAGTGCAAAAATGCACGGGAAAGCTTCACCAAAGAGTCCTCCACCAGAACAATGCTCTGGGCTCATTTGTTTTATCAAACAAGGGCAGTTTTGCAAAAATTTCAGTGGAAAATCATTAGGCATCTACCTTACAGTCCTGATTTGGCTTCTTCTGACTTTTGTTTTCTAGTCCTAAAAAAGTCTTTAAAGGACACTCATTTTCTTCACTTAAGTGAAAAAGACCGCATGGCTGGTATCATCATTTACAAAAGTGTTTTGAACTTGATGGAGCTTATGTTGAGAAATAAAATTTATATTTTTTATTTATATGGGGTCTCACTAAATCACTCAGGCTTATATTCAACTTCTAGGATCAAAGGACCACCCCCTTCAGCTTCCCAAATAGGTGGGATTATAGGCTTGAACCACTGTACCTGACTTATTTTTGTCTTTTTTTTTTTTTTTTTTTTTTTTTTTGAGACAGTGGCTTCACAGATCACAGCAACCTCAAATTCTTGGGCTTAAGCGATTCTCTTGCCTCAGCCTCACAAGTAGTTGGACTACAGGCACCCACCCCAAAGCCCAGCTACTTTTTGTTTGTAGTTGTTGTTTGTCAGGCCCGGGCTGGGTTGGAACCCGCCAGTTCCAGTGTATGTGGCTGGCACCCTAGCTGCTCAGCTACAGAAGCCAAGACAGTAAGATAATTTCCTTATGGTCAGTTTTTACATAGAAAACCAGAGGGGAAAGTCAGAGTAATAGTTTTAGGTTTTATGGCTGGCTTTGGGAAAAATGGGTTCTGGTTTCTATGACCTGCCTTAGAGAGGAGGGATTTTAGTTTTTATGGCTAGCCTCAGGGAAGAATGGGACTGAAGGACAGGAGGGCAGTGAAAGGTCAGAGCAAAACTTTTTTTTTTTAGACAGAGTCTCACTATGTTGCCCTCAGTAGAGTGCTATGGCTTCACAGCTCACAGCAACCTCAAACTCTTGGGCTTATGCGATTCTATTGCCTTAGCCTCCCAAGGAGCTGGGACTACAGGCGCCCACCACAATGCCCGGCTATTTTTTTGTTGTAGTTGTCATTGTTGTTTGGCAGGCCCAGGCTGGGTTTGAACCTCCCAGCCCCGGTGTATGTGACTGGCACCCTAGCCACTGAGTTACAGGTGCCCAGCCTTATTTTCGTCTTTTAAATCCATTTTTTCCTGTAATCCCAGCTCCTTGGGAGGCTGAGGCAAGAGAATCACTTAAGCCCAAGAGTTTGAGGTTGCTGTGAGCTATAATGCCATGGCACTCTACCTAGGGCAACATAGTGAGTTTCTGACTCAAAAAAATCCATTTTCCACAAACTTTTTGAAGTCCCATTGTATATGAACACCGATTAAATTTCTCTTTATTTCTTAGTGATCTACTTATACTCTATAGTCTATTAAAATTGTATACTTCTTACAGGAGCTTGTCCATTAGGGAGAGATTTCTTGGCTGTAGAGGCATCCCATGAACCAAGAGACCATTCACATTTGGCTGATGACCACTTGCTTGACAGAGATTCATCTACATGTCAAAAGAAGATGTTACTCGTTGATTGGTGAAGATACCTGTTTAGTTTCCCAACTCTGCCATAAGTTACTATTTCCAATTTGGTAATTGATACATTTTCCCTGTGTCTTAACTTGTATAAAGTCTTAGCCAGTAGTCCTAGCTAGGGGCCATGTCCACTTTCAAGATGACAGAGTCCTTTCTTTCCTCCATTTCTAAATGACAGCAGGTAAGGGAACCCTGATCAACCTGGATGAAAGTAATCTTCTCATAGAGGAGAAGAATATTATTATTTACATAATATTACAAATAATATTATTTACATTACAATAGAAAACTCATTAAAATATAGAATAATAGAAAAGATAAGGGTAAACTCTAACAATCTCTTTAATCATCACATAATCCTGCACTCTGCACAAACTAATCCTTTCTCTTTCACTGCCCATGGAATAGTCAGCTCTCAGTGATAAAATAAATCCTGAAGACTGTTACCTAGGAATTAATCTTATTTGTTCTAATGTTAGCAGGAAATATAATCTTACTTGGACTGGCATTGCCACCTGAGAGACCTGTTTGTTTCTCTCTCAGGTCATCAATTCAGTGCCTTTTCTGACCATCTCCTCCTCTACCACAGAATATATTTTACTTCCTCTTTTTTTCAAAGAATGTTTGAATTAACTCTTCTTCCTTTGGCTACTAAGAACCAGAATTGTACAGGGCTTAGGCTACTTTAACCACAGCCAGACCAGATCAGCATGCAGAAGTGTCATATCACCATCAAAGGACCATTAGTTTACCTGGTTAATCCTCATGTAATTAAATTATGAGCCTTGTTGATTTTATTTTTAAATATTCATTTTATAAATCTAGCTACATAATATTTGGCCAGTATACCAACACAGCTTTTGACTAGATCTGGTAGGAAGACCCAGGGTTGATAAGTATGGCCCAAGGATTGTAATTCTTTTTCTTTTGTCCCTCTCTCTTTTTTTTTT
>NW_003852403.1:12287561-12298786 GCF_000181295.1 Otolemur garnettii
GGGGGGGGGGCGGGGCAGGGGACAGGGAAGGCAGGGCCTGACAACAATGCAAACTTTGATAAGCAGTTCTTGATAATCACTTTTGAAATCACTTTTCAACAATTATTTGTTATTATTACAATTTAACATTATAAAATTAACAAAAATAATATAAAACTCATATTCTGGTAAAATAGCCACATGGCAGCCAAAAAACGTATATTCCCTTCCTGTTCTCCCGCCTATTGGTGCATTCTTTCCAAAAATCAGGACTTTTTAAAAACGCCACAGAATGGGGGACAAATTGTTAAAAAGCAGGACATCTGGTCACCCTAGCTATAAGTAACCTAGGAAATTATCATGTAAGAATTGGACTGGAAATACATAAATCCTTACACAGGGATAAGACCAAGCTTGCCAGCCTCCTGCAAGAAATGCTATCTTTGTATTTGTTCATAGACTCACTTGAGATAGGTTTTCTCTTTGCTTTGGTTTTATTGTCTACTTGACTTTTGAGTACTAAACATCTAGAAGGCAAAAAAAACCCCAGATTCAAATATTAAAAAACAAAACAGGCTGAGTGTGGTGACACACCTGTAAATCCCAGGAGACTTGGGAGACTGAGGTAGAAGGATCACTTAAAGCCAAAAGTTTGAGACCAGTCTGAGCAACAGAGTGAGACCCTGTCTCTACAAAACCCAGAAAAATGGACTAGCAAACAATACAGTTAAGATGCTAAAGGTAACTCCAAGAAACCAAAGGGCAAGATGTCTGCCTATGCCTTCTTTGTGCAGACATGCAGAGAAGAACATAAGAAGAAAAACCCAGAGGTCCTTGTAAATTTTACAGAATTTTCCAAGAAGTGCTCTGAAAGGTGGAAGGCAATGTCTGGGAAAGAGAAGTCTAAATTTGATGACAAAGGTGGATAAAGTCCACTATGATCGGGAAATGAAGGATTATGTACCCACTAAAGGAGCAAAGAAGAAGGACCCGATTGCTCCCAAGAGGCCACTGTCTGGATTTTTCCTCTTCTGTTCAGAATTCTGCCCCACGATCAAGTCTACAAATCCTGGTATCTCTATTGGAGATGTGGCAAAAAAGCTGGGTGAGATGTGGAATAACTTAAGTGACAGTGAAAAGGAGCCTTACAAGGCAGCCAAGCTGAAGGAGAAGTATGAGAAGGATGTCGCTGACTGTAAGTCTAAACAAGGAAAGTTTGATGGTGCAAAGGGTCCCACTAAAGTTGCCATGGAAAAGGTGGAAGAGGAAGATGAAGAGGATGAAGATGAATAAAAACCTGTTTATCTATCCAAAAATACCACAAAAAACAAAAATTAGCTGGGCATGGTGGCTTGCACCTATAGACACAGTTAATTGGGAGGCTAAGGAAGGAGGAATACTTGAGCCCACGACTATGACTGCAGTGAGATACAATGAAGCCACTGCACTCACCTTGGGCAATGAAGTAAGAGCAAGACATTGTAAAACAAAAAACAGGGTAGGCCAAGGTAAGTAAAAGGGAAGAAGTTAAAAAGGAGTTCAAAGAACAATGTTAAGGCCATAGAAAATTGGAGATTAGTTCCTCTTTTCATCATAAAAGTATCCTCTGTTCTTCCCCAAACAGACTTAGGCTGGCTACATAGTTGATTCTAAATTGCACAATTTATGGATTCCTCTGTAAGAGTTTACTGGGAATTATTTATCAACCCTAATTTGTTATTGTTCAAATTGAAACAGATCAATGCAAAAAGTCACGATTATGATAAACACATAACTACTGAAAAATATTAAGTCAAAAATAATATAATGAAAGCAAACAACTCTGAGCAAATTTCCTGCGGCAAGAACAGCTCTAGGGCCTCCCAGTGATCCCCTTTGGGGCTTACCGGATTTGAGGTGATGGACAGCACCTTAGATTGTGGCACTCTCGGCAACACCAAAGGGTGTGGTTCACTCAGCACACAGGGACTCTCTGAATCCGGTCTGGTTATTGCAACATTACTCTCATCATCTGGGCAAAGGAATAAAGTCTATTATTCATGGATATTTTCTGATGCACAGCAACAATACTGTGAAAAAAAACTCCCTTGAGAATTCATAATCTCGAGGCTTCACTCATTTTTGAAGCCCAATTTCATATCATCTGCATGGTTCAAAAGCACCTCTCAAAACAAGAGTAGGTTTCCCAGGCTGGTGATGCCTACTGGTGCCTGGCAGAAGGAAGAGCAAAGATCTCTAGAGCAAAGCTGTCTGTCAGAACCTTTGGAGTTAATGGAAATGTTTTACATCTGTGCTGTAAAAAATGGTAACCAGTAGCCACATGTCTGTAAAGAGCACACTTAAAATGTAGCTAGTGACTAAAGAACTGAATTTTTTTACTTAATTTCAATTTTAACTTAAATGGCCAATCATGGCTAGTGACTATTCTATTAGATGTTTTATCTCCAGGGGAACCTTCAGATCATTAATCCAGACCTCAATTCTCACAGGTAAAGTTACATGATTGAAAGTCTATTAAAAATCACATAATCTACAAAGAAGGCACCTTGGAAAAGGGTAAGCAGAACAACATAATCAGATCAGCAAATGCTTCAGAAACTGGGGGGAAAGGGGGGGAGGAGGAAGGAGGATTGATAAACTCTTACCTAATGGGCACAAGGTAAGGGTATACACACACTCCCTGGGTGAAGGGCTCAACTACAACTTGAACTTTAACCAATGCAAACAATGTAACCTAATCATTTGTATCCTCATATTAATCTGAAATAAAAATATTACCTAAAGTGAAAAACTCAAAGGTGGGTTAACAGCAGAAATAGTGGACTAGAGCAAAAAGATCTGAAGAAATTATCCTGAATTCAAGAGAAACAATGAGATGAAAAATACGAACTGAACATTTTTTTAAAGTTTTACTTGGGCTCAGCGCCCGTAGGTCAGTGAGTAGGGCGCCAGCCACATACACTGAAGGTGGCAGGTTCGAGCCTGGGCCTGCTAAATAACGACACTGCAACCAAGAAAATAGCCAGGCGTTGTGGTGAGCGCCTGTAGTCCCAGCTACTTAGGAGGCTGAGGCAAGAGAATTGCTTAAGCCCAAGACTTTGAGATTGCTGTGAGCTGTGATGCCACAGCACTCTACCAAGGGCGACACTGTAAGACTGTCTCAAAAAAATAAAAATAAAAAAATAAAAGTTTTACTGTGTGTAAATTATACCTTGATTGTGAAATTAAGAAAATGCAGAAAATAAAATCAGAAGAAAACACCCTTTTACACAATGACAAAAAATTAAACATTGAAGAGCAGTGAATGTTGAGACTGTAAACACAGGAACTTGTATACTGTTAGTGATTACATAAACTATTAACAATCACTTTGAACAATTTGATATAATTAGTAAAGTTGAAGGTGCAGGTTCCCTGTGATCCAGCAATTCTACTCCTCAGTACATACCCTAAAGAAACTCCTACACATGTGTACAGGAGAAATGTTCAAGAATCTTCACAACATCACTGGTTACAATTGCCAAACACTGAATTTTAGTATTTGTAAAACATTGGGATTTTTAACACTTCTCACCATCATTTATGGATTCAAGACCAAACTCGAGAAATCATGTTTCTGAGAAAAACTAATATGCACTCTTTTGGTCTTCATTGTTTATAAATCACTTCCATTAGCACCATTTGGTTTACTACTATAGATTCCTTTAGAGAATGTACATCTTTTCCTAAGAAAAATGACGAGTGAAACTTGTTTCCCCATTAGCAAATTAGGATCAAAAATGATCATAATAAAAAATAATCACTTTTTGTTTAGACTTTAAAACTATCTTGATTAAAGATTAAAATGATGGCTGGGCACCAAGGCCTGTAATCCTAGCACTTTGGGAGGCCAAGGTCGAAGATTACTTGAGGCTGGGATGTCAAGACCAAACTGGGCAACATAGCAAGATTTCATCTCTTCAAAAATAAAAATAAAGATAAAAGATTATAAAATAAAAATAACAAGTTACAAAGAAATGATTACATTTACTCAGAGTTTTATACACTTTGGGGCTACTGCTTACAATTTTAACCCAAGTTATCCTTTGTAGCCCTATTGCGTACACTGTACACTAGTATGCAATTTGGCTTTCTTCCTCACATAGAAGTAGAAAAACTCACTCTGCTTTGTGCCACCACCTGTCAGTTTGCTCCAGCAATAAACAACTAAATGCCCATCAACCCAGGAATGGATTAACATGCTATGGTATATTTATATCGTGGAATACTATTCAGCCATTAAAAAAGACAAAGACTTGGGAGGCACCTGTGGCTCAGTGGGTAGGGTGCCGGACCCATATACTGAGGGTGGAGGGTTTGCACTTGGCCCCGGACAAACCGCAACAAAAAAATAGCTGGGCGTTGTGGTGGGCGCCTGTAGTCCCAGCTGCTTGGGAGGCTGAGGCAAGAGAATCACCTAAGCCCAGGAGTTGGAGGTTGCTGTGAGCTGTGACAACACAGCACTCTACCAAGGGTGATAAAATGAGACTCTGTCTCAAAAAAAAAAAAGAGAGAGAGACAAAGACTTTACATCTTTTGTATTAACCTGGATAGAGCTGAAACACATTCTCCTTAGTAAAGTATCACAGGAATGGAGAAACAAGAATCCAATGTACTCAATTCTAATATGAAGCCAGCAAATGATACCCACATAAGAGAAAAAAATCACTTCAAGGTAGGGGAAGGGTGAACAAGGTAGTTGGGAGGAGACAAGGGAGAGGGGATGGAAGGTTACAATGTATGGCAGACCTTTTGGGGAGGGATACAACTATAAGAGGGACTTTACCTAACAAATGCAAGCAGTATAACCTAATTCTTTTTTTTTTTCTTTGAGACAGAGTCTATGTTGCCCTTGGTAGAGTGCCATGGCATCATAGCTCACAGCATCCTCAGACTCTTGGGCTTAAGTGATTCTCTTTCCTCAGCCTCCCAAGTAGCTGAGAGTACAGGTGCCCACCACAACACTCAACTATTTTTTTTGTCGCAGTTGTCATTACTGTTTAGCTGGCCAGGCACCGGGTTCAAACCCATCAGCCTGGGTGTATGTGGCTGGTGCCATAACCACTGTACTACAGGTGCTGAGCCTAACCTAATTCTTTGTACCCTCAATGAACCCCAAACCAAAAAGAGAAAAAAAGAAAAAAGAAATTCAGCCCTTGGCTGGGCACAGTGGTTCACGCCTATAATCTTAGCACTCTGGGAGGCCAAGAGACAGGTGGATTGCTTGAGCTCAGGAATTCAAGACCAGCCTGAGCAAGAGTGAGACTGTCTCTACTAACAACAGAAAAACTAGCTGGGCATGGTGGTATACATCTGTAGTCCCAGCTACTTGGAAGGCTAAGGCAAGAGGATTTCTTGAATCCAAGAGTTTGAGGTTGCTGTGAGCTTTGTGCATACCTTGGTACTGTATCCAGGGTGAAAGAGTGAGACTAAGAAGGAAGGAATGGCTTGGTGCCTGTAGCTCAGCCGGTAGGGTGCCAGCACATACACTGGAACTGGTCAGTTCGAATCCAGCCCAGGCCTGCCAAGCAACAATGACAACTACAACCAATAAATAGCCGGGCGTTGTGGTGGGCATCTGGAGTCCCAGCTACTTGGGAGGCTGAGGCAAGAAAATTGCTTAAGCCCAAGAGTTGGAGGTTGCTGTGAGCTGTGACGCCATGACACTCTACCGAGGGTGACATAATGAGACTCTATCTCAAAACAAACAAACAAACAAACAAAAAACCTCTTGGGCTTAAGTGAAAAAAAAAAAAAGAAGAAGGAAGGGAGAGAGGAAAGGAGAGAGGAAATTCAGCCCTTAATAAAGTAAAATTCACAATATCTGAAACCTAATCAAAGATTACAAGACAGAAAATTAATCATAATAAAGACAATTTCAATAACTGAAACTAACCTAGAATTCATGTAGATGTTCAAGTTATTCCACATTTAAAAAAATTAAATAGAGACATGGAAGATATACTAGTTCCCAAAATCCTATTTTAAAATGAAATGACAGTATCTGAGATGAAAATTACACTAGATGAGCTTAACAGTAGATTTAATATTGCAGAAGATTAATGAACTTTAAGGCACAAAAATAGAAATTATCTAGAATGAAATACACAGAGAAAAAATACTGAAAAAAAATTTTAAGCATTGATTATCAGAGGAATTAGTGATCAAATGGGCTAATTTATGGGTAACTGGAGTCCTGACAAATGACAGGGGACAGAAAATGTGTCTGAAGAAATGATGTCTGGATACTTTTCAAATAATAAGTCCACAGATCCATGAAGTTCAACAAACTCCAGGCAGAAGAAACATGAAGAAAACTACATTAAAGCACATCATAATCAAATTGCTAAAAATCAGTGCTAAAGACAAAATCTTAACAGCAGCCAGACCAAAAAAAAGACATATAGGAACAAAGATAAGGATAACACCAGATATCGTTTCAGAAACCAAGCAACAAGAAAATGGACATCTTTAAAGTACTAGGAGACAAACTGTCAACACAGAATTCATAAAACTACCTTGTAAAAATGAAAGCAAAGTAATTATCATATCTACAAAAGAAACAATTCCTCACCAGCAGAAACATGCGCAAGAAATGTTAAAGGACGTATTTTAGGCTGATAGAAACTCATAAAGGTTTTACTAAGATTCATATTACAAAAAGTTCACCATTTTAAAGTATACAATTCAGTGGTTTTGGCACATTCACGATGTCGTACAATCATCACCATTATGTAATTTTGAAAAATTTCCATTGCTCCAAAAGAAATGCTTTACCTCCCAGTTTCCCTCTTCTTCCATCCCCTGGCAACCACTAAACTACTTTCTGTCTCTATGGCTTTGCCTATTCTGGATATTTCATATGAATGGAATCATATAATATGTGGCCCTTTGTGTCTGACATTACTCTCAAGGTTTATCCATGTTGTAACATGTATCAATACTGAATTCCTTTTATGGATAAATAATATTCCATTGTATGGCATATTAGTCTACTAGGGCTGCTATAAGAAAATCAACTGCAGACTGTAAAGCTGTAGCTCACATAACAGACATTTATTTTCTCACAGTTCTGGATGGAGGCTTCAAGTGCAAACAAGGTGCTGTCAGGGTTGATTTCTGGTGAGGCATCTCTCCCTGGCTTATAGGTGGCCACCTTCTTGTGTTCATACATGGCCTCTTCTCTGTGCATGTGTGGAAATAAAGAGATCTCTGAGGTCTCTTCATTTTATAAGGAAACTAGCCCTACTGGATTAGGGCCCCACTTCACTTCACCTTAATTATCTCCTTGCTCTGTCTCTAAATACAGTCACATTGACGGTTAGGGATTCAACACGTGAATTTTGGCAGGGAGACAATTCAGACCCTAACAAATGGCAATGCCATTCATTTGGTTTATCCATTCATTATCTGCTAATGGGCATTTGGGTTGTTTCCACTTTTCGGTTATTATAAATAATGCTGCTATGAGTATTCATGTGTAAGTTTTTTTTTAATGTGTGCATGTATTTTCAGTTCCTTTGGTTATATACATAGGAGTGGTATTTTCTGGGTTATATGGTAGTCTATATTTAATATTTCAAGAAACTGTCCATCTACTAACTAAATGGGGAAGAAAAAAATAAGCATTTTTAAAACCCTGCATTTTGAGGAACTGCCAATTTGTTTCCACAATGGCTGCACAACTTTATATTCCTACCAGCAATATATGAGGGTTCGTTTCTCCACATCTTTACTTGTTATTTTCCCTTTAAAAATTAAAATTTAGGCTCGGCGCCTATAGCTCAACCGGCTAAGGCACCAGCCACGTACACCTAAGGTGGCGGGTTTGAATCCCCAGCCCAGACCCGCCAAAACAACAATGACGGCTGCAACCAAAAAATAGCCGGGCGTTGTGGCGGGCGCCTGTGGTCCCAGCTACTTGGGAGGCGGAGGCAGGAGACTCGCTTGAGCCCAGGAGTTGGAGGTTGCTGTGAGCTGTAATGCCATAGCACTCTACCCAGGGGGACAGCTTGAGGCTCTGTCTCAAAAAAAAAAAAAAAAAAAAAAATTAAAATTTAGGGGGTGGAGGAAGGGGAGAGCAGAGAGAGAGAAGGAGCGAAGTGGGTAGGGGAAAGGAAGAGCAGAGAGAAGAAAGGAGGGAGGGGGGTGGTGTCTCAGTGTGTGACACACCTGCCACAATTGTAAGAGGGACTTCACCTAACAAATGCTATCAGTGTAACCTGGTTTCTTGTACCCTTAATGAATCCCCAACAATAAAAAAAAAAATTTAATTAAAAATATATACATATAGCCATGTGGTTTTGATTTGCATTTCCCTAATGAATAATGATGTACAGCATCTTTTCATGTGCTTATTTTTTTTTTTTCTGAGACAGAGCCTCAAGCTATCCCCCTGGGTAGAGTGCCGTACCTTCACAGCTCACAGCAACCTCCAACTCCTGGGCTCAAGCGAGTCTCCTGCCTCAGCCTCCCAAGTAGCTGGGACCATAGGTGCCCACCAGAACACCCGGCTATTTTTTGGTTGCAGCCGTCATTGTTGTTTGGCAGGTCCGGGCTGGATTTGAACCCGCCTTTTCATGTGCTTATTTGCCATCTGTCTATCTTTGGTGAAATATCCATCCAAGTCGTTTGCCCCCACCTTTTTTTGTTCAGAGACTAATTCTTGCTATGTTGTGAATGGTCTTAAAATCCTGAACTCAAGCAATCCTTCTGCCTCAGCCTCCTGAGTAGCTAGGACAACAGGCATGTGCCACCAAACCTAGCTTATTGCCTATTTTAAAATTGGATTGTTGGCTCAGTGCCCATAGCTCAGCAGTTAGGGTGCTGGACACATACACCAGGGCTGGCAGGTTGGAACCCAGCTGGGTCTGCTAAACAACAATGACAACTACAACAAAAAAATAGCCGGGCATTGTGGCAGATGCCTACAGTCCCAGCTACTCAGGAGGCTGAGGCAAGAGAATGGCTGAAGCCCAAGACTTTGAGGTTGCTGTGAGGTGTGATGCCACAGCACTCTACCCAGGGCAACACAGTAAGACTGAGACTGTGCTGTCTCCCCCCAAAATTGGGTTGTTTGTCCTTTTATTATTGAGTAGTTGTAGTTGAGTTGTAGTTCTCTACTCTGGATATTGGTTCCTCTTTTTTTTTTTTTTTTAAGACAGAGTCTTGCTTTGTTGCTCTGGCTAGAGTGCAGTGTCATCATCATAGCTCACTACAACGTCAAACTCCTAGGCTCCAGCAATCCTTTTGCCTCAGCCTTCCGAGTAGCTGGGACTACAGTTATATGCCACCACACTTGGCTAAATTTTTTTTTTTTTTTGTAGAGACAAGTTTCTTGCTCTTGATCAGAGCTAGTCTTGAATGTCTGGCCTCAAGTTATCCTCAGCTAGCTTCTCAGGTGTGATCCACTATACCTGGCATCCAGAGCCTTTTTATGTTGATTTGTAAGTATTTTCTCCCATTTTGTAGGTTGCTTTCACTTCCTTGATAATGTCTTTTATAGCATAAAATTTTTCAATTTTTTTTTTGCAGTTTTTGGCTGGGGCTGGGTTTGAAACTACCACCTCCAGCATATGGGGCTGGCGCCTTACTTCTTTGAGTCACAGGCACTGCCCCAAAATTTTTATAAAGTCCAGTTTATTTTGTTCCTGTGTTGCTTATATTCTTGGTGTCATAACTAAGAATCCATTATTTAATCCAAGATCATGAAGAGATACTCCTATGTTTTCTTCAAAGAGTTTTACAATTTTAACTCTTAAATTTAGGTCTTTCATCCATTTTGAGTTGATTTTTGTATATGGTGTGAGGTCAGGGGTCCAACTTCATTTTTTTCCATGTAGATATCCACCTGTGCCAGCACCATTTGTTGAAGAAACTATTTTTTCTCCCATTGAATGATCTTGGCACCCTTATTAAAAATCAGTTGGTCATAGATGTGTGGGCTTATTCCTGGACCTTTGGTTCTATTTCACTGAACTATCTGTTCTTATGCCAGTTCCACATTGTTTTGATTACTTTGTTCTTTTTAAGTAAGTGTTTGGGTTATCTAGTGCCCCTTACATTTCCATATGAATTTCAGGATTAGCTTGCCCATTTCTGCAAAAAAAAAAAAAAAAAAAAAGGCACATAGAATTTTGATAAGGACTGCACTAAATTTGTAGATCTGTTTGGAGAGTATTACCATCTTAACAATATTTAGTCTTCCAATCCATGAACGTGGGGTAAATTTCCATTTCTTTAGGTCTTTCCTTATTTCTTTCTGCAATATTTTGTAGTTTAAGCACAGCCAAGGAAGTGTTGTACTTCCCTGTTAAAGTTATACCTAACTCTTTTATTCTTCTTAATGCTACTGTAAGTGAATTGTTCTATTAATTTCTTTTTTTTTCTGGTCTTTGTTTCTTGGGGTTTTTAGTTTTGTTATGCTGAGATATGACCTTACTTTGTTGCTCAGACTGGAGTACAGTAGCGTGATCATAGCTCACCACAGTCTTAAATTCCTGGGCTCAAGCAATACTCCCATTTCAATCTCCTGAGTAGCTGGGACTACAGGTACATGTTATCATCCCTGGCTATTTTTTGAATTTTTTTGTAGAGCTAGGGTCTCACTATGTTGGCTAGGCTGGTCTCAAACTCTTGGGCTTAAGCAATCCTCCTGCCATGACCTCCCAAAGTGCTGGGATTATAGGTGTAAGCCACTGTACCTGGCCTTGTTTTCTTAATTTCATTGTCAACTGTTCATTGATAGAGGCTTGAAGAATTCTGAAAACCATGATATAGAGAAGGCATAAATTGCCTTGAACAGACTAATAGTAGAAATCTAGATTGGGAGCACTGCAAGGGAAGGCTCAGAAGAAAATGATGAACATGTTTTTGGCAACTAGCGGGAGATGCTTGTTATTTCATGGCAGAAAGCTTAGTTAAATGGAAAGCATAACCTGTAAGTGATTATCTTACAATCTATGTATTAAAGATGAAGCCTAAGTTTTTCTTACTATTTAAAATGCAAGATGAGAGAGATAAATTGAGGGGAAAACCCTCAATTTATAAAACAAAATAAAATAAAACTTAATGGTTTTGAAAATTCTCAGTATCTCTATAGAGGGCAAAAGATGTTAATATTGCACAAAGTAGGCTCGGCGCCTATAGCTCAACCAGCTAAGGCGCCAGCCACGTACACCTAAGGTGGCAGGTTTGAATCCCCAGCC
>NW_003852403.1:12299048-12307469 GCF_000181295.1 Otolemur garnettii
AAAAAAAAAAAAATTGCACAAAGTAATCTAGAGGAAAAGATTATAACTATACAACTTTTTATTCATACTTTGGAAAGATCAAAAGGTTATTCACTTACACAAAGAGTCCTTTCCCGAAATTAAGGTTATATCTCAAACATGCTCTTAATCAAATCATAGAGCTTTTAAAAAGCCTAAGGGCACTGTCTGTCAGCCAGCCAAGCAAGAGCTCAAGAAAGAGAAGAGATTATGTGAAATAATCTAGATGTGTGACTTTTGTCTAATGTGATACACACCACTGATATTCACAGGAGAGCCGCAAAGTTTTTGAGAAAACCATTTTAGCAGACACGCTGCCAACTTGGACTAAAGGGACAGAGTGAGTACAAAATGAAGAAAGCTTGTCAGACTTCCAAAACTCTACGGGCAAGAGGCAGCCTGATAAAATGAATTAGCTACAACCCATGCTTTCATAAAAAAAGGAAGCATGATTCAGAGGACGAAACCAGGAGCCCAGAGAATGGAGCAGTGAGCTGCAAAAGATTATTCCCAGGTCTTGAAACTTAATCAAGGAACTCCTCATATTTACCTCGCTGGATTCCAGAATTGCTATAAACTGTGTTTTTTACACCTTCCATCCACCTTCCTTTTAACCATAATGTCCTATAATAATATATAATTTATACTTATAACATATAATTATATAATACATATAATAGTAACTTATCTTTTGCCTTTCCCACTGTTTTATGTTAGACGTGTTGGGGAAAGATAATTTGTCTCGTCTGTAGATGGAGAAAAATTGTGCCCCAGGAGCACAAGTGTACTAAGTGGATTATATCTAGGAACATAATCCACACCAGGAACCAATTTAGATGATTAGATTTTGGAGTTTTTAGGTGATGCTATAATGGGATGAGACTCTAGGAAGCCTGAGGAGGGAAATGAATATACTTTGCATGTGGGAGAATATGTGTGGCAGACTGACTCTAAGATGGCCCCTGCATGATTCCTACCTCTTTGTGTTCATGCTTTTGTGTTCCCCTCCCTTTGACCATGGACAGGACTGTGACTTCCTTTAGAACAGGAGATAACATTAAAAATGATGGGACGTCACCCCTTGATTATGTTGTTACATAAGCTTTTGACTTGCTAGTGACTAGTTCATATAGTCTTTCTTGCTGGCTTTGAAGAATAAAGCTTCCATGAATACTACAGCTACAAAGAACTGTGTGCTTCCAAGTATAAACAAAAGGAAAAGTGGCCCCCTCCCTAGTTGAGCTTCCAGCTGAGAGCCCACTCCTGGCCAACACCTTTATGGCAGCCTTGTGAAACCCTAAACAGAACAGTAGCTAAACTATTCTGAACTTCTTTTCTTTTTTTTTTTGAGACAGAGTCTCACTATGTTGCCCTGGTAGTGTGCCATGGCATCACAGCTCATAGCAACCTCAAACTCTTGCGCTTAAGTGATTCTCTTGCCTCAGCCTCCCAAGTAGCTGGGACTACAGGTAGCCATCACAATGCCTGGCTATTTTTTGGTTGCAGTTGTCATTATTGTTTAATAGGCCCAGGCTGGGTTCGAACTGCTAGCTTGGGTGTATGTGGCCAGCACCCTACTCACTGAGCTATGGTACTGCCTGTTCTGGACTTCTGACTCACAAATGTCTGAGGTAATAAATACATACTGTTTAAAACCACTGTTTGTGATGATTTGTTGAGCAGCACAGTTAAATATACATTTAACCATATAACCCAGCCATTCCACTACTAGGAATATACCTAAAAGAAAAAACAAATTTCCCCAAGCTCTTATACATTAGCGTGCATAACAGCTTTTCATATAATATCCCCAAATTGACAATCCAAATGACCATCCACAGATGAATGAATAAACAAATTACAGTACAACGGATACTTCTCAGCAATAAAAGGGAATAAATTATCAATATACACAATGACACAGATGAATCTCAAAATTACTATATTGGGCTGGGCATGGTGGCTCACATCTGTAATCCTTTTTTTTGGAGGGGGGGAGACAGAGTCTTACTTTGTCACCCTTGGTAGAGTGCCACAGCATCACAGCTCACAGCAACCTCAAACTCCTGGGCTTAAGTGATTCTCTTGCTCAGCCTCCAGACTAGCTGGGATTATAGGCGCCTGCCACAGTGCCCAGCTATTTTTAGAGGCAGGGTCTCACTCTGGCTCAGGCTGGACTCAAACCTCTGAGCTCAGGCAATCCACCTGCCTGGGCCTCCCAGTGTGCCAGGATTACAGGCGTGAGCCACCATACCCAGCCCACATCTGAAATCCTAATACTCTGGGAGGCCAAGGCAGGAGGATCACTTGAGGTCAAGAGTTTGAGACCATCATGAGCTAGAGGGGGACTCCATCTCTACTAAAAATTGAAAAATTATCTAGGTGACATGGTACTTGGACCTATAGATAGGCACAGGAGGACGTGTAGTCCCAACTACTCGGGAGGCTAAGATAGGAGAACTGCTTGAGCCTAGGAGTTTGAGGTTGCTGTGAGCTAGGCTAAGGCCATCATAGAGCAAGATTTTGTCTCAAAAAAAAAAAAAAATCATTATGTTGAGTGAAAGAAGCCAAAGAATACATATTGTATGATCCTATTCACATGAAACTCAACAAATGCCAACTAATCTATAGTGACAGAAAGCAGATCACTCTGTCTGATCACTTTGGGGATGGAGGGATGGAGTCAGGCAGAAGCAGGAGTGAGGGATCACAAAAGCCATCTATTTTGGGAGGTGATGAATATATTCATTTCATGGACTGTGGTAACAGTTTCATGGTATATACATAAGTCCAAACTTGTTGAATTGTACACTTTAAATGTGTCATTTATTGTATGCCAATTAATCTTTAACAAAGCAGTTTTAAAATATATACGTGCCACTTGCACATGGTTTTCCTCATAAATCATTATATTCTTTTTTTTTTTTGAGACGGAGCCTCAAGCTATCCCCCTGGGTAGAGTGCCATGGCATCACGCTCACAGTAACTTCCAACTCCTGGGCTCAAGCGAGTCTCCTGCCTCAGCCTCCCAAGTAGCTGGGACCACAGGCGCCTGCCACAACGCCTGGCCATTTTTTGGTTGCAGCCATCATTGTTGTTTGGCAGGCCCAGGCTGGGGATTCGAACCCGCCACCTTAGGTGTATGTGGCTGGCGCCTTAGCTGCTTGAGCCATAGGTGCCGAGCCAAATCATTATATTCAAAGAAAGCACAAGCTCTAATCATCATAGACTGGACCTTGTTCTTCATCCACTCATTCTCAAATATTTACCAAATACCTACTGTTTCTGTGGGAAATATAAACATGAATCAGACCCACTGATATTATTCATGTGTTATAATAATAAATATATATGTGGTCTCTGCTCCTGGTTCCTGGTGCACAGCTCTTAAAACTGTTGGAATATCCAAAGTGATAAGTTTTCTTTTTGTATACTAATGAGATGACTAGTGGGTGAGGGCTTCTGGCTAGTCTTCAGGATGGTGTGAGGGGGGTGAATGCCAGGGGAACCAACTATATATTTGGGTTGGAAGCTTTTCATCCCTTCCCCTTGACCTTCAGAGAGACAAGAGGGCTGAAGGTTGAATGGATTAGCAATGGCAATGAGTTAAATCAGTTATGCCTTCAAAATCAAGCCTTCATAAAAACCCAAAGGACTAGGCTCCGTGAGCCCTGATTTATAGCTGGTTGGTCAGAAGCAGGGGACAGACATACACACACAAAGGAAGATAAAGAAGAAAAAAAAAAGCAGCAGCACAGGTCACAAGTTGAGGCTTGCAACTGGCATCTAAGGCAAGGGGCAGTCTTGTAGGACTGTAGGCTTAACCTATGGGATCCAATGCTATCTCCGGGTAGACAGAGTTGGGATTGAACTGAATTAGAGGACGCCCAGCTAGTATCTGTTGGATAATCTGGTGTCAGATTTGTTTGGTATGTGGGGGAAAAAACCCTACACATTGGTGTCGAACATTTGGGTTTTTCCTATGTTTCATATCCACCTTTTGCACTAATGTAGTACATAATCTAGGTTTGGAAATCATAAACAATTACTTTTTACATTGTCTTCACAAAGATCCTTACCAGAAGCAAAACCCTCCCAGTGACTACGTGTCAACTGCTCCATACAGCCCACAACCTTGCTCCACACGATGTCAAACACATAAGCAAGGACATCCTCTTTCATGCAGTAAAATGGAACAATGGGAGGATACCCTAATTTCTGTTTCTCTGTAGCTGCTTCTGATTTCTTTCCATGAAATCCCTCTTCCCTGTAACAGAAGCAAGAGGAAAAGACTTCATGATTATTCTTTGCTAAGTGTCCGCCACTGTCCTTTGTGCTTCGTAGGAGTGCAACTGTTACCCTCCAAAAAGCCTCCTTGTTACCCAGCATATGCAGCACATGTATGAAGCTGCCTTGGGAACTAAGAGAGTGCCCCACAGAGAAGACTGCATTGCCCTTTTTACCCCTACCTCATCCCACTGCTCTGCCAAAAAAATGAAGCAAAAGAAGCCTGTGAATTAATGAACATATTTTAGCTTTAAACAGATGAATATTATCAGTTGGACAATCAGCAATAACAATTATAGAAATGATCTTTGCCATAACTGGATAATTGGATAAAATTCAGATTACTATTAATGTGACATTTAACAATGTACATGGAATTGTGCATAATAATTTAATGCAATGATTCATTAGAAAACATTCCACATAAATTATTAAAATTAGTATACATTTACTAAAACAAATAAGCATTTGCTAATAGGCTAAAAAGGAAAAGGAGAGAAATTAAACAGCACAGAAGCTCTTCTTTGGCTTATTTATAGAGACGCTTGTGTCTGTAACCCAGAAACTCTCAGTTAGCCAAGTGCTTCTCTGGCAGGGAGTACCAATAGTCCTGGGGGTCTTTGGGTAAAAAATCTGGTTTGACAGATGGCTTAACTTATAATAGATGTATTATATAAGCTAAGACAAAGTAAATTCTGCAACTGGCTTGGAATAGTGAGAAGTATCGCCAGGCCTCTATGGTGAAAGTTACCCCTAGGGCAGCAGAGGTCTCAAGAATTAACTAGGAAATTGTAGGCAGGAAAGAAAGGTACAAACAAACTCAGAAAAGTAAATGCTGCAAGAATATGTCACCAGTAGACCAGCCCTCCAGGAAATGCTCAACGATATCTTAAAAATGGAAATAAAAGGTCAATATTCATCATCATGAAAACATATAAAAATAGAAAACTCAAAGGTCTAATAAAATAAATAATCACATAAAGGAGGAATAGAAAGGAATTAAATGGCAACATGACATAAGGTCAGCAAACCACAAAGACAAAAAGAGAAAAAGAAAGAAAAAGAATTTATAAAAGTAGAAATCAACTAACAATATAACAAGAACAAAGCCTCACATATCAATATTAACCCTGAATGTAAATGGATTAAATACTCCTCTTAAAAGATATAGATGGATTGGCAGAATGAATTTAAAGAAACCATGATCCAGGCCACCTGAGACGGCTCACATCTGTAATTGTGAGGATCACCTGAGCTCCCAAGTTTGAGACCAGCTTCAGCAAGAGCAACATCCTTTCTCTACTAAAAATAGAAAAACTAGCTGGGCATAGTGATACGTGCCTGTAGTCCCAGTTACTCACGAGTCTCAGGCAAGAGGATTGCTTGAGCCCAGGAGTTTGAGATTACTGTGGATACCAAGGCACTCCTCCCAGGGCAACAACAACAAAAAACATGATCCAACTATATCTGCTTACAGGAAACTGATCTTACGCATAAAGATACATATATAGACTCTAAGTAAAGGAGTGGAAAAAGATATTCCATGCAAATGGAAACCAAAAGCAAGCAGGAGTAGCTATACTTAACTTGTATCAGATAAAACAAACTTTAGAAACAGTAAAAAAAGACAAAAGATCATTATATGATGGTAAAGGGATCAATTCAGCCAGAGGATATAATGATCTTAAATATATATGCACACACATCGGAGCACCCAGATTCACAAAATAAATATTACTAGACTTAAATGAAGAGATAGACAGCAACACAATAAAATCAGGGGATGTCAGCACCCCACTCACAGCACCAGATAGATGATCAAGATAGAAAATGAAGACCTGGCGCAGTGGCTCACACCTGTAATCCTAGCATTCTGGGAGGCCAAGGTGGGTGGATTGCTTGAGCTCACAAGTTTGAGACCAGCCTAAGTGAAAGCAAGACCCCGTCTCTACTAAAAATAGAAAAACTGAGGCAAGAGGATCGCTTTAACCTGAGTTGGAGGTTGCTGTGTGCTATGATGCCACAGCACTCTATCCAGGGTGATAGCTTGAGACTCTGTCTCAAAAAACAAACAAACAAAAAAAAAAAACAAGGATAGAAAATCATTAAAGAAACATTGAACTTAAATTGGACTTTACAACAGATGTACTTAACATTTACAGAACTTTCCACCCCAAAACTACAGAATATGTACTTTTTTTCTTTTCTTTTTTTTTTTTATTGAATGGTAACTATGTACATTAATGCACTTCTGGGGTACAGTGTGGGGTTTTCACGTACAATCCGAAATACTTTTTTCATCAGTACATGGAACATTTTCTAAGCGAGGCCACATTTTAAACTACAAAATGAATAACAAATTTTTAAAAAATCAAAATCATATCAAATAACTTCTCAGACCACAGAATAAAGCTAGAAATCAGTACAAAGAGGAACTTCAAAAACTACACATACATGGAAATTCAACAATATATTTCTGAACCATCACTCAATCAATGAAGAAATAAGGACAGAAATTTAAAAATTTTTGAAAGCACGAAAATGAAAGCACAACATACCAAAACCTGTGGGATACAGCGAAAGTGGTACTGAACGTACAGCATCAAAAAAATATTATAGGAAGATCACAAATTAATAATCTAACATTGCATCTTATGGAACTAGAAAAACAAATCATGCCATAAGTTGGCAGAAGAAATAAAATAACAAAGAGCAGAACTAAATGAAAAAGAGACCAAAAAACAATATAAAGGATCAACAAAAGTAAGTCGGTTCTTTGAAAAGATAAAAATCAATAAACCACTAGCTAGACTAATCAAGAAAAAAGAGATACAAATAAACCTAATCATAAATGAAAAAAAGAGACATTTCAAGAGGTACCATAGAAATATAAAAGATAAGCCTGGTAACTGTGGCTCAAACAGCTAAGGCACCAGCCACATTTCACCTGAGCTGGAGGGTTCAAATCCAGCCTGGGCCCTCCAAACAACAATGACGGCTGCAAACAAAAAATAGCCCGGCACTGTGGCAGGCGCCTGTAATCCCAGCTACTTGGGAGGTGGAGACAGGAGAATTGCTTGAGCCCAGGAGTTAGAGGTTGCTGTGAGCTGTGATGTCACAGCACTCTACCCAGGGCAAAAGCTTGAGGCTCTGTCTCAAAAAAAAAAGAAAAAGAAAAAGAAAAAGAAATATAAAAGATAATCAGAAACTATCGTGCTGTTATTAACAATTTATGCTCAGAAACTAGAAAATCCAGAGAAAATGAATGAAATCCTAAAAATATACAAACTCCCAAGATTTTTTTTTTTGAGACAGAGTTTCACTTTGTCACCCTCAGTAGAGTGCTGTGTCGTCATAGCTCACAACAACCTCAAACTCTTGGGCTTAAGTGATTCTCTTGCCTCAGCCTCCCAAATAGCTGGGACTACAGGTGTCCACCACTACACCTGGTTATTTTTAGAGATGGGGGTCTCACTCTTGCTCAGGCTGGTCTTGAACTTGTAAACTCAGGCAATCCACCCACCTTGACCTCCCAAAGTGCTAGGATTATAGGCATGAGCCACTGCACCTGGCCAACCTCCCAAGATTGAACCAGTAATAAATAGAACTGCTGTATAGACCAATAACAAGTCATGAGATTGAATCAGTAATTAAAAAGAAAAATCTCCTAATAAGAAAAGCTCAGGAGCAAATGGATTCACAGCCAAATCTTACTAGATATAAAAAGAAGAACTGGAATTGTTCCATAAGATCAAGAAGGAGTGATCCTCCGTAACTCATTCTACAAAGCCAGGATCACCCTGATACCAAAGCCAAGAAAGAATGCAACAACAAAAAAAGAAAACTTAGACCAATATCTCTAAGGAACATAGATATAAAAATCCTCAACAAAATACTAGCAAACTAAATCCAACAGCACATCAAAAGGATAATCCACCACAATCAAGTGGTTTTTATCCCATGGATGCAAGGATGGTTCAACATATACAAGTCAATAAACATTAATCACCGCATAAACAGAATTAAAAACAAAAGTCATATGATCATCTCAATAGATGGAGAAAAAACATTCAATAAAATCCAGCATCCCGGCTCGGCGCCTATAGCTCAACCGGC
>NW_003852403.1:12308759-12321672 GCF_000181295.1 Otolemur garnettii
TTGAGGCTCTGTCTCAAAAAAAAAAAAAAAAAAAAAAGAAATAAATCACAGATGATAAAAACAAATGGGAAGACATCCCATGCTTATGGATCAGAAGAATCAATATTGTTAAAATGTCCATATTGGACTGTAGTCCATGCAACAGAGCAATGCCTTTCACACACAAAAAGTGGGCAAATGACATGAATAGGCATTTTTCAAAAGGAGATATACAAATGTCCAAAAACATATGAAAAAAGTTCAATATCACTAATCATAGAAATGCAAATTAAAATCACAATGAAATACTGTGTTACTCCATTTAGAATGGCTATTATTAAAAAGTCAAAAGCCAATAGACGTTATGCATACGGTGAAAAGGGAACACTCACATACTATTGGTGGGAAGGTAAGTTTGTACAACTTCTATGAAGATCAATATGGAGATTTCTCGAAGAACCAAAAGCATATCTATCATTTGATCCCATAATCCTACTTCTGAGTATCTACCTTGAGGAAAAAAAATCATTTAATCAAAAAGATACCTGGGCTGGGCATGGTGGCTCATGCCTGTAATCTAGCATTTTGGAGACTAAGGCAGGAGGATCACAGGAGGCCAGGAGTTTGAGATCAGACTGAACAACACAGCAAGACATCATCTCTCTATGAAAAATTTAAAAATTAGCTGGGTGTGGTGGCATGCTGTAGTCATCCACTACTTAGAAGGCTGAGGCAGGAGGATCACTCAAGCCTAGGAGTTTGTAGTGACAGTGACCTATGATGCCATTGCACTTTAACCTGGGCAACAGAGAGAGACCATGTTTTAAAAAGAAAAAAAAAAGACGAGACCTGTACCTCTATGTGTATCACAACACAATTCACAATTGCAAAGATATGGAATCCGCTTACATGCTCATCAACCAATGAGTGGATTAAGAAAGTGGTGTGTGTGTGTGTATCATGGAGAACTACTAAGCCATAAGAAAAAATGAAATACCATATTTTGCCATGTATAATTTGTACCTATGTTTATGGCCCAAATGTTCAGGAAAAAAATGATTCATTTTAATTTTTAGTGTAAATTTTTATTTGTTTGTATTTAGTTACTTGTTTTTGTATGATAAAGGAATTTTAGCACTTATTTTTTTTTTAACATATGATACATGGGTCACTATAAAAGTTTTGAGACAAGGGATTTTATGTTTCTTGATTTTTGTGTATTTCAAAATTTTCTTAATGATGCAAATACAAGAAATTTTATGTAACAAATAATTGCAAAACACAAGAATGTTTATATAGATACAGAATTAGTACTACCCATGTATAATGTGCATCCTTATTTTTCCCTTAAAAACTTGGGCAAAAGGCTCGGTGCCTGTGGCTCAAGCGGCTAAGGTGCCAGCCACATACACCTGAGCTG
This sequence comes from Otolemur garnettii, assembly GCF_000181295.1. NCBI lineage: Eukaryota > Metazoa > Chordata > Mammalia > Primates > Galagidae > Otolemur > Otolemur garnettii. Next base: position 12,310,159 of record NW_003852403.1, read on the forward strand.
GCGGGTTCAAATCCAGCCTGGGGCTGCCAAACAACGATGATGGCTGCAACCAAAAAATAGCTGGGCTTTGTGGCGAGCACCTGTAATCCCAGCTACTTGGGAGGCAAAGGCAGGAGAATTGCTTGAGCCCAGGAGTTGGAGGTTGCTATGAGCTGTGATGCCATTGCACTGTACCAGGGTGATAGCTTGATGCTCTATCTCAAAAAAAAAGAAAAAAAATTGGACAAAAAAGTGTACATTATACATGGCAAAATACTGTAATGCCTTTTGCAGCAACTTGAATGGTACTGGAGGCCATTATCATAAAAGAGTGGCATAATGGACACTAGAGTCACAGGGAAGGGCAGGAGAGGTGGTAAAGGATGAAAAATTATCTGTGGGGTACAATGTACACTATTCAGGTGAAGTGTATACCAAAAGCCCAAACTTCACCTCTATATAATATATAGACATAACAGAATTCAACTTATATCCCCTCAATCTATTAAAATAAAAAATAAATAAATAAGAAAAGACAAAGAGGCTTATGTGGGACAGCTACTCTACCTTCCCAAGGAAGAGATGGCCTGGCATTAAGTTGTAAGTTGACTAATACTAATTTTATTTAAATTTATATTTTTATTTATAAATTTACATGATTTCACCAGTCACATTTTTTATCTATATGTGAGTTTTTGTGTTTTTTTTTTTTTTTTTGAGGCAGAGTCTCATTATGGTGCCCTCGGTAGAGTGCCATGGCGTCACAGCTCACAGCAACCTCAAACTCTTAGGCTTAAGTGATTCTCCTGCCTCAGCCTCCCAAGTAGCTGGGACTACAGGCACCCACCACAACACCCAGGTATTTTTTTTATTGTTGTTGCCATTGTTTAGCAGGGTTAGGCTAGGTTCAAACCCACCAGACCCAGTACACATGGCCAGCACCCTAACCACTGAGCTATGGGCACCGAGCCACAAAATTTTTTCTCTTTTTGAGACTTTTGGACAGTCTTGAGTACGGAAGTATAATCATAGCTCACTATAGCCTTGAACTCCTGGGCCTTAGCCATCCTCCTGTCTCAACTTCTCCAGTAGCTGGTACACAGACATGCACCACAACACCTGGCTAACTTTTAAAACATTTTTGTTAGCTGAGCGTTGTAGCAGGCACCTGTAGTCCCAGCTACTAGGAAGGCTGAGGCAAGAGAATTGCATAAGCCCAAGAGTTTGAGGTTGCTGTGAGCTGTGACGCCACTGCACTCTACCAAGGAGGTCACAGTGAGACTCGTGTCTCAGAAAAAAAAAAAAAAAACATTTTTGGTAAGGACAGTGTGGACCAAGTTGGTCTCAAACTTCTGGCTTCAAGCAATCCTCCCACCTTGGCCTTGCAAAGTGCTAGGATTACAGATGTAAGCCACCACAGAATGCCCTGAAATTTATTTACTTATTTATTTACTTATTTTTTTTTTTTTTTTTTTTTTTTTTTTTTGAGACAGAGCCTCAAGCTGTCCCCCTGGGTAGAGTGCCATGGCATTACAGCTCACAGCAACCTCCAACTCCTGGGCTCAAGCGAGTCTCCTGCCTCCGCCTCCCAAGTAGCTGGGACCACAGGCGCCTGCCACAACGCTTGGCTATTTTTTTTTTTTCGGTTACAGCCGTCATTGTTGTTTGGTGGTCCGGGCTGGGGATTCGAACCCGCCACCTTAGGTGTACGTGGCTGGCGCCTTAGCTGGTTGAGCTATAGGCGCCCCCTATTTTTATTTTTTTGAGACAGAGCCTCAAGCTGTCACCCTGGGTAGAGTGCTCTGGCATCACAGCTCACAGCAACCTCCAACTCTTGGGCTCAAGTGATTCTCTTGCCTCTGTCTCCCAAGTAGGTGGGACTACAGGTGCCTGCCACAATGCCTGGCTATTTTTTAGTTGCAGCCGTCATTGTTGTTTGGTGGGCCTGGCTGGATTCAAATCCGCCAGCTCAGGTGTATGTGGCTGGTGCCTTAGCCGCTTGAGCCACAAGTGCCGAACCCTGAAATTTATTTTTATGGAAAGAATAAGTTAGGAACCTTATTTGTTTTCCAGGTTTTTTCCATTTGCCTAAAATCATTTGCTCTAATTATTATGTAACTTAATTTCCTATGGGTGTTTTAATTTATTTTTCAACCTTCCATCTTTTCATTTAGGAACATTTTAAAGATCCAATCATTCTGTCATTTTATAAGATATCTTGGTGATATCTCTGAAGAGAAGTCTGCCCGTCTGCCTTCCTTTCTGTCTCTTCCTTCCTCTTTTCTCTCTCTCTTTCTTTCTTTCTTAGAGATAGTATCTTACTCCATTGCCCAGGCTGGAGTATGGTGGCATTATCACAGCTCACTGTACCCTTAATCTCCTGGGCTCAAGTGATCTTCATGCCTCTACCTGCTGAGTTGCTGGGATTATAGGTGTGAGCCACCAAACCTTTCTAAAAATTTTCCCTGTATTACCTGAAAATTAATCTGGATTGATTATTAGAAAAAGGGAAAGAGATGACCTGGGGATACCTATCAGACATTAACTTAAACCAAGGGAGAATATATTTGATTGAGGAGAAATGGAAGACAGAAAACATTGGACGTAGGCCAGGAAAAGTGAAGGGGAAGGGGGTCTACTAGCTCATTCTAGGTTCTAGAGCAGTGGTTCTCAACCTGTATTAAAGAGCCACAGCATTAGGAAAGTTGAGAATCACTGTTCTAGAGCAAAAAGAACCTATGTTCTAGCTCAGTGGTGTTATGTATGGAAATCTGGCTTGTGTTATGATAGGAGTCAGGAGACTTTACGCAGGGACAGGGAAACATGGCTGAGACAAGAAGGGGAGTCAGTCAGCAAGTCTGGAGGGAACCCAAGAAGAGGTTTGTTTCATGGACACCACACAGAATGCCTAAGTGACCTGTGTCTATGACTATCAATTCTGGAACTTTTAGAGGCTTAGAGAATAGTTTAAGAAGTCAATATTTCAGAAAGCAAGCACAGAATAGTGAACAGAGCGCTGGATTTAAAATCATATGAATAACTTTTTGGATGTATTTTTACTTTAGACAAATCATTTACCACTCTGATTCTCATCTATCTTATAAAGAAGACAAATAATATCTATCTCATAGAAGTACCATTAGAATACCATAAGGGTAGACATAAGATAAGGGTGCTAAGATAAGGTTTTTTTTAAGACAGAGTCTTATTTTGTCACCCTTGGTAGAGTGTCATGGCATCATAGCTCACTACAACCTCAAACTCTTGGGCTTAAGCAATCCTCTTGCCTCAGCCTCCTGAGTAGCTGGGACTATGGCACCCACCATAATGCCCAGCTATTTGTAGAGATGGAGGTCTTCCTCTTAGGCTGGTCTTGAATTCCTAAGCTCAGGCAATCCATCTGCCTTGGCCTCCCAGAGTGCTAGGATTACAGGTGTGAGCTACCACACCCGGCCTCAGGCATAATGTTTTAAATAAACTGTCTATACCTTTTTAAAATATGATTTATAGAAACAAAGTTGACACCTCTTTTTTTTTTTTTTTTTTTTTTTTTATGAAGCACTCACTCTGTCACCCTGGATAAAGTCCCATGGCATCATCATAACTCACAGCAACCTCAAACTCTTAGGCTTAAGCAATCCTTTTGCTTCAGCTTCCTGAGTAGCTAGGAGCACAGGCACAATTCCCAGCTAGTATTTCTATTTTCATTAGAGACAGGGTCTCCCTCTTGCTCAGGCTGGTCTTGAACTCCTGAGCTCAAGGGATCCACCCACCTCAGCCTCTCAGAGTGCTAGGATTACAGGCATGAGCTACTGCACCTGGCCAAGTTCACACCTCTCCAAATACCATTTAAAAAGGTTTCCACTGGTGATAAATTGCAAACAGATAAAATCGAACTATGTGGGAAAAAAATTAACTCATTTTAAAATCTCTAATCTAATGAAGAAGCAAAGGATGTATGAAATAATAAAATACAAAAAGAAGCCTATGGAAGGAAGAACTAAGATTATAAACTTTGGATACTTGAGAAGTAATAGAAAATAAGAGAAACTGGCATATATCCAATTATAGATAATACTGATAGCATAGTTTAGAAAAATAGATATTACTACATGAAATACAAGAGTAAAAAGCTTAATAGACATAATACTCACATATCTGTGTGGTCAAATGCTAGGTATTCCTCAATTATTCCTTCTGAAATTATACAGTCTTCCTCTTCTCTTTCCATAGAGTACAAGCTGGGGGATTTGGCAATGGGAAATGCTTTATGAGCATAAGAAGATGAAAAATGTAACTTCTTTCCCCTTATACCAAATCTGGGAGAGGAAATAAAGCAAATATTAATTATGTATGATATAAACTGTTCTCATGGCAATAATCATATGAGTTCTGGCTCAAACCACCCTTGCCCTGGCAACACCTTCCTAGACTATTATTCCAAGCCTTTGATGACCTGCTATTTCTCAGAACAAAAAGATTAAATTCTGGCCATAGACCTATTCTGCCTAGATGCACTATGCTCTATCTCATACTCCTTATTATTCTCCTTATTATTTTTTCAGATGCAAACAGGTATAACTATAAAATAAGTTTTAGAAATCTAAGAATATTCACATTCATAATTACATCCTTAAGGTACTTTAGGAAGTTATATGCTTATTTCAGTAACTCCATCATTGCTCAAAATTCATGCTTCTTAAAGGAAGCAATCTTCTTGGTTTTTTCATTTCTCTTCCTACCCAGGCATTCAATATGTTATGACTCATTCATTTCAGCAGTTTACTTTAAAGAAAGTCACTCAACCTGAGCAATACAGTTTTTTGTTTTTTTGGGTTTTTTTGAGACAGAGTCTCACTTCGTTGCCCTCGGTAGAGTGCTGTGGCATTGGCATCACAGCTCACAGCAACCTCCAGCTCTTGGGCTCAGGTGATTCTTTTGCCTCAGCCTCCTGACTGGGACTACAGGCGCCCACCACAACACCCAGCTATTTTTTGTTGCAGTTTGGCCGAGGCTGGGTTTGAACCCACCACCCTTGGTATATGGGCCTGGTACCCTCACTGCGCCATGGTGCCACCCAGCAACACAGTGTTTTAAATGGCTGTCAGTTTAACCAAATATTAAATATTACCAACTTATGCTTTGTATTATTCTTTATATGTTGCTGTGCCTTAAGTATTTTACTTTAATGAGGAAAAAAAATAAACTGATGGTACTTTTCAATAAGATTGATGGGAAAATCTTATTCAAAGACATTTGGGAAATATGTAATAAAGCCGTAATTACATATACCTTTTGATTCAGTGGTTTCATTTGTACAGATTACCTTTAAAGATATGACTTATAAGACTTAGCCATAGGGACCGGGTGTGGTGGCTCATGTCCGTAATCCCAGCACCTAGGAGGCCAAGGTGGGTAGACTGCTGGAGCTCACAGGTTTGAGACCAGTCTGAGCCAGAGCGAGAACCCATCTCTAAAAATAGCTGGGCCTTGTGGCTGGCATCTGTACTCCCAGCTGCTTGGGAGGCTGAGGCAAGAGAATCGCTTAAGCCTAGGAGTTTGAGGTTGCTGTGAGCTATGAGGCCACCACACTCTACCACAGGTGACAAAGTGAGACATTATCTCAGAAAAAAAAAAAAGACTTAGCTATATGAATTTCATCACAGAATTGTTTATAAGAGCCAAAAATAAAAACTAGCCCACCTGTTTCAAAATAGAGGATTTGGGAATGGGTTGCTTAAATAATCAGATATTCACGCGAGGTAATACTATGAGGTCATTAAGTTAACGTTGGAGAAAATGGAAGATGTCCACAATAAAATGTTAAGTATAAAATAATTATAAAACATATAATTTCCCAGCTACTTGAAAGGCTGAGGCAAGAGAATCACTTAAGCCCGAGAGTTTGAGTTTGCTGTGAGCTGTGACGCCACAGTACTCTACCAAGGGCAACATAGTGAGAGTCTGTCTCAAATAAACAACAAAACAAAACATGTAATTTCACAAAAACAACATACATAAGTAGCAGAGAATGCTAAAACGCCCCTCAATATCCATTACTCCCTTTCTTCCTAGTAAAAACATTCCAATTTAATTCAGGAGAACAAACACCTACCTCAAAGACTCCATTTCCTAGCTACCTTACAGCCAGATATAGTCATTAAGATATTAGCAGAATTATGATGTAGGACTCTGGAAAGGCTGTGTAAAGGGAACTGGCTTGGCAACGAGGGGTGCACTTTTGCCCTTCTGCCTTTCTTCCTGTCTGCACCCTGGAAAGTGAATGTCATATTTGGAGCTCTATCAGCCATCTTAGAGCATGAAGAAAACTTTAGAGAAAACACAGGCTAGCATAATATAGCAGAAACATGAAAGGAATGCTGGCCTCTGAAAACAACATGCTACCACTTTAGATTGCTTTCTTCCAGTCTTCTTTTACATGAAAAGAAATAAGCTTCTCTCTTATTTAAGCAATTAATAAAGTACAGAGGTCATAGGATGTGGTTGGAAAGCTATGGTGAAGCAAGGCTATAAAATACTTTTTGTATTAAGTTGGCTGATTTATACTAATGGAAAGTTTTAAAGAAGAGGAATGGTAAGATTCTTGCTGTGGGTAGTGAAGAGAATAATGTGGTTAGGAGGCTTCTGTAAAAGATGGAGCAAGAGTTGGTAAGTGGATAAGAGCCTGAATCAAGGCAGGAGGCATTGGGACACAGAAATGATAAGAGATGAGAAAATTAGTTTAGAGATCCAAAATACCTAAACCAGCTAGTATTACTATTTATAAAAGTCTTTAAATTTGACACATGAGGTTAAGTTTCTCTTCTGAAATTCTAAAACAATGGTTCTTAAATTCTCGTCAACAGATTTATGCCAATCTATGAAAACTTTCACTGATGTATCACAAAATTAGCAAAATGAGGACAATACCCAGTAAGACTGCCAAATATCCTTTCTTGATAAGGATTCTCCTTTTTGAGATTATATACCTCATGCTTTTTTGTGTTAATATTTCTTTTCTTTTATAAAATAGTGGTAATGGGGGGGGGTTAGCATAAAATGACAAAATTCGAAGCTGTCAAACACTGCATAGCCAGCATTCCATTTGTTACTGTGCTATTGTATTATTCCATTTATATTAATAACCAATCATAGTTTTAGTGGGTGGTAACTAATGGAATTCTTTTTTGTTTGTTTTATTGTTTGTGATTCATTGAGAGTACAAAGAATTGGGTTATACTGATTGCATTTGTGAGGTAAATTCCCTCTTATAATTGTGTGCCACCCCCAATCCCCTCCCTCTGCCCTCTCCCCACGCCTTCATTCCCTTACCCCCCACCATGTATTAAGTCATCTGTTGTCTCCATATTAGAATTGAGTACAATGGATGAATTCTTTCCTTTGAAAAAATAAAAAGAGGCCAGGCATGGTGGCTCACACCTGTAATCCTAGTGTTCTAAGAGGCCAAGGCAGGTGGATTTCTTAAGCTCACAAGTTTGAGACCAGCCTGAGCAAGAGGAAGATCCCATCTCTAAAAACAACTGCTGGCATTGTGGTGGGCACCTGTAGTCCCAGCTACTTGGGAGGCTGAGGCAAAAGTAAGAGGTTGCTATGAGCTATGATGCCATAGCTCTCTACCTAGGGTGACAAAGTGAGACTGTCTCAAGATAAATAAAATAAAATAAATAAATAAAAAGGTCTTTCTAACTGCTAATAAAAGAAATTTGATGGGAGGCTGAGGGAGGAGGATTGCTTGAGTCCAGGAGTTCGAGGTTGCAGTGAGCTATGTCCATACCACTGCACATTAACTCAGGTGAAAGAGTGAGACACTGTCTCAAAGAAAAAAAAAAAAGAAATTTGAGCCAGATAAAATGGAAAAATGTTCCCATTGCCCCTAACCTGCAGCAAGAAATAACACAGTAATTTAACCATTAACCTATCTTTGCAAATGTTATTTCTAACAAAGGAATCTTTAAAACTATGGGATTTTGGAGACTACTATGTCTGAAAAATAACCTTTAAATTCTAAAATGTGTCTAATTCTTCTATTTAATAAAATAAGAGGTCAGATGCAGTGGCATGTACCTGTAGGCCTAGCTACTCAGGAGACTGAGGTGGGAGGATAGCTTGAGCCCAGTCAGGATGTTGAGGCCAGCCGGGGCAACATAGCAAGATCCTGTCCTCTAAAAAAAGAAAGAAAAAAAAGAAAAAAAAAAGGAAAAGAAATAATTATAATAGTGGTCTTATCTAATAGTATGTTGCCCTGGTAGTAATATTTAAATTGAAATCTGTTTTCTTGCGAGAGAAAAAAATCACTAGCACTTTCCCCCCCTTCCACATGCAGTGAGGATAAAATGACTTTGCTAGCTTTCTTATTTATACAAAGAGTTAAATCTGGAACCAGCCCTTTTAGGTGTAGGCTTTAGAGGTAGAGTTTTGTATCTTTAACAGAGGTGATCACTCACTGCAAGGCCCTCCAGGGTGGCAGAGAGGAACAAGTAGCCAAGAGCTAGAACCTGGAAAACATAGCTAGCCATTCTCAGCTCCATTTCAGACTAACCTTATGTCCCAGGGGAACACTAGAAATTACTGAAATAGACAATCACATGAACATGTGATCTCATGTGACAAAAGGAAGAAAACATCACTCTGGAAAAGGAAATATAATGTGGATGGCTCTGTGAAGAACTGATAGAGAATATTTCCATGGCTTTGGAGAGCTTCAGAAAGCTCTTTCTATCTTAAAAAAATAGTCTTATTTAGGGCAGCACCTGTGGCTCAAAGGAGTAGGGCGTTGGCCCTATGTGCCGGAGGTGGCGGGTTCAAACCCAGCCCTAGCCAAAAACTGAAAAAAAAAAAAAAAAAAAAAAGTCTTATTTGTAATTAGCTTCACTGGCTCTTGTATTTAGGACAGTAGTAAAAAAGAAAGAAAATGAAAGCAAAAGCTATACTTTGTAATGAGGGAAGAGAGGGAGGTGGACTTAGGACAAACATTAGTAGCACTTTAAAAACTGGGGTGGAATTTATAGCATTTGATTTATCATCTTAACCATTTTTAAGTGTACAGTTCAGTAGTATTCACATTGCTGTGAAACAGATCTCTGTAACTTTTTCATCTTGCAACTGAAACTAACACTCATTAAATTCTAATTTCTCCTTTAGCCAGTCCTTGACAACCAACTTTCTACTTCCTGTATCTCTAACTTTTACTACTTTATATGCTTTATTTGAGTGGAATTATACAGTACTTTTCCTTTTGTAACTTGTTTCTTTTACTTAGCACGTCTTCAAGGTTCATCCATGTTGTAGCATGCAGCTATGCTAAATGATGCTGCACTGAATGTGGGTGTTCAAATATCTTTTTGAGATCCTACTTTCAATTATTCTGGAAAAGGGATTGCAGGATCATATGGTAATTCTATTTTTAATTTTCTGAGGAGTCTCCATACTGTTTTCTATAATGCCTGCATCATTGTATATCCCACCCGCAACACACAGGATTCCACTTTCTCTGCATCCTGTCAACAATTTTTGTTCCTTTAAGAGAGGCCATCCAAATGGAAGTAAGCTGTGATATTATGGTTTTAATTTGAATTTCTCTTATGAGTAGTGATGTTAAGGATATTTTCACATGCTTCTTGGCCATTTGTATATCTTTGGAGACTGTCTATTCAACTCCTTTGTCCATTTTTTTCAATTGGGTTAATAATTTTTTTGTTGTATAGCTGCAGAAGTTCCTTACGTATTCTTATATATTGTTATGCTGCCAACATCTTTTTTTTTCTTTTTAAGAGACAGAGTCTCACTTTATCACCCTCCATAGGGTGCCGTGGCATCACAGCTCACAGCAACCTCCAACTCCTGGGCTTAGTGGTTCTCTTGCCTCAGCCTCCTGAGTAGCTGGGACTACAGGCATCCACCACAACACTTGGCTATTTTTTTTTTTTTTTTTGACAGAGCCTCAAGCTATCACCCTGGGCAGAGTGCCATGGCACCACAGCTCACAGCAACCTCCAACTCCTGGGCTCAAGCGAGTCTCCTGCCTCAGCCTCCCAAGTAGCTGGGACCACAGGCGCCCGCCACAACACCTGGCTATTTTTTTGGTTGCAGCCGTCATTGTTGTTTGGTAGCCTGGGCTGGATTCGAACCTGCCACCTTAGGTGTATGTGGCTGGCGCCTTAGCCACTTGAGCCACAGGCGCCGAGCCCACCTGGCTATTTTTTTTTGTTTTGCAGTTTGGCCAAGGGTGGGTTCGAACCTGCCACCCTTGGTATATGGGGCCAGCACCCTACCCACTAAGCCACAGGTGCCGTTCTCTGCCACCATCATCTATTGTGTGTGTGTTAAAGAGATGGGGTCTTCCTATGTTGCCTAGACTGGTCTAGAATTCCTGGGTTCAAGTGATCCTGATGCCCTTAGCCTAGGATTATAGGTACAAGCCACTATACTTGGACCATCCTCTTCTTCTTTCTCTTTTTTTTTTTTTTTGTCTCCATTTGTTGCCCCTGTTAGAGTGCCATGGCATCATAGCCCACAGTAACCTCAAACTCTTGGGCTCAAGTGATCCTCTTGCCTCTGCCTCCCAAGTAGCTGGGACTTGAGGTACCCATCACAAGACCCAGCTATTTTTAGAGACAAGGTCTCACTCTTATTCAGGCTGGTCTTCAATCTGCACTCAAGCAATCCACCCCCCTCAGCTTCCCAGAGTTCTAGGATTACAAGTGTGAGCCACTGAAACTGGCCCCCTTTTTTTAAATTATGAAAATATATTTTTTTACTTTCAAAAATAAAATAGTTTCATTTTAAGTAAACTGTTAACAAGATGTAGTTGGTATCTAGTTAACCTCATACAGCATTACTGTTTTGTTTTCTCAAAAATACTCAAATACACTTCTATTGCATCCTTTAGAAAACAGAATTATGGATTCTACAGATTCTACAACATCCATGTTTTTCCTGATGCTTGAAATATTAAGTTAAATGTCAGCCTATCTCTTGAAGAAAAAAATAACACAATTAAAATCACTGATTCTCTAATTTTTAGTTCTGTCTCCACTTTTCACAATGAGAAAGCAGAAAATAATTTAGTATCAAAAAGCACTAACCTGAAGTTATTTATCCCCTTTGTCAAAAGATAACAGATTAAGTGTAGGAGATCAATATAATGATAGTCACTATTTACTTTCTAGCATTTAACTCTGGTTTAGAAAATAATATGGTATAGCTCCCTCCACCTGGTCTTGGTGGTGGTATACTAAAAAAAAAAAAAAAAAAAAAATAAAATCAGCCGCATCAAAATAAGATTAGGGAGGCATTACAGAGATTAGCCAAAAACATCTGTTGTTCATTAAAAAAAAAAAAAAAAAAAAGAATAAAAGCATACAAAAGAGTTAGTTTAGTTCAGTGGTATAAAGGGGGAGTATATTGTAAACAAATGTTTGTTTTTTTTTTTTTAGTCGGAGCCTCAAGCTATCCCCCTGGGTAGAGTGCCATGGCATCACAGCTCACAGCAACCTCCAACTCCTGGGCTCAAGC
>NW_003852403.1:12321817-12327273 GCF_000181295.1 Otolemur garnettii
CCTCCACCTCCCAAGTAGCTGGGACTATAGGCACCTGCCACAACACCCGGCTATGTTTTTTTGGTTGCAGCTGTCGTTGTTTGGCGGACCCAGGCTGGATTCAAACCCTCCAGCTCAGGTGTACGTGGCTGGTGCTTTAGCCGCTTGAGCCACAGGCGCGGCCCCAGAAACCTTTTAAAAAGCAGGTTAGTGTCTATTTCCCAAAATGTGACATTACATAATTCTAAAGACACATGGGGAAAAAAGTTGAAACATTTTTTACCTTCACACATATTACTCCCCACCTCCAAAATTCAGATGAAACAGTTTTTGCAGATCACTTCTATTTTAAATACATTTCAGTTAATTCACAAGGATTTTTCTTTGAATATCTCACTTTGGGGAGGACCAAGATGATTTTGAAACCACTAAAGATTTTCACCAATAAGGTAGAGATGCAAGCCCTTCTCATTCTTCAATTTTCCCCTTTTCTAATTTGGAGGCCTCTCATAATTTCAGCTGTTTTTCTACTATATAGATAGATGGCTTTTTTCCTACTGCATGGATAGATGGACTTTTTTTCCCCATCCTGCACTTTTTCCCTTTGGTGCTTTAGGCACAGTGACATCCTCATGGCCACAGAAGACTTCCACACTCTAGACCTGGGCAATCTCACTAATTGCAGCAGCAGCAGCTCAAACAAATATCCAGGCCCAAACACACCTGGAATAAGCTGGTACAGACTCTCCATCTTCTATTAAATTCCTGGAATTTCATTTTGACCTAGACACTCATTTTTTTTTTTGATTGATAACTCTGTTTTGCAACCATAACTTCAATTTATACATTAATTCATTTTGGTGTATAACGTAAATATTGTCTGCTTTTTATTTAGTAAAAAAGAAAAGAAGAAAGAAAGTTGGATCAGGCGCAGTGGCTCAGGCTTATAATCCTAGCACTCTAGGAGGCCAAGGTGAGCAGATTGCCTAAGCTCAGGAGTTTGAGAGCAGCCTGAGCAAGAGAGAAACCCTGTCTCTACTGAAAATAAAAAAACTAGCTAGGCATCCATAGTCCCAGTTACTCAGGAGGCTGAGGCAAGAGTCCCAGTTACTCTTGAGCCTAAGAGTTTGAGGTTGCTATGAACTATGACCCCAGGGCACTCTACTCAGGCATCAGAGTGAGACTGTCTAAAAAAAAAGAAAATTGAATGCTATTCATCTTCTAGGCTCTGTGCTAGGTATTAGAGATACAATACAATTACTTGGGAGGCTGAGGCCAAGAGTTCAAGACCAGCCTGAGTAAAAGAGAACTGCCATTTCTACAAAAAAAAAATAGAAAAATTAGCTGGGGATGGTGGTGTACTCCTGTACTCCTGGCTGCATGGGTGGCTGAGGCAGGAGGATGGCTTGAGCCCAGGAGTTTGAGGCTGCAGTGAGTTGTGACGACACTACTACATTGTATATTAATATATAATATATGTATTATTGTGTTGCTTATTGTACCACTTTCCTATGGTCCAAGAACTCCTCAAGAACTGAACCAAATACCTAGTTTAGTACATGTGAGACCTGAAAGAAAGCCAGTGCTGGAGAATTAATGAATGAAAGAAAGAGTGACACGAGGTAGAGAAGTAAGCAGGGGACAGTTAATGATATCATTTTAGATTTTTATCTTAAATTCGGTGGGAAGCTATTCAAAGGTTTTTAGTGGGAGACAGAAAGGATCAACAATAAATTTTTATTTTTTATTTTTTTGAGACAAGGTCTTGCTTTGTCACCCCAGCTATAATGTAAAATGTTGTCACAACTCACTGTAGCCTCAAACTCCTAGGCTCAAGCCATCCTCCTGCCTCAGCCACCCAAGCAGCCAGGAGTACAAGAGTACACCACCATCCCCAGCTAATTTTTCTATTTTTTTGTAGAAATGGCAATTCTCTTTTACTCAGGCTGGTCTTGAACTCCTGGCCTCAGCCTCCCAAAGTGTTAGAATTACAGGGTTAGCTACCATGCCCAGGACTAATTTTTTCAAAAAATATGATTTAACCTGGAGAATTGAGGTGAGGACTTTAGGAGGTGATTGGACATGTGGGCTCTGCCTTCATGAATGGATTAATCCATTTACTGATTACTGGAATAATGGGTTATCAAGGGAGAAGAACTGGCGGATTGTAAGAGGAAAAGAGACCTGACTTAACACATTAGCACTCTCAGCCCCTGCCATGTGATTTGATGTGTTGCCTTGGAAGTCTGTGGAGAGTCTCCATCGGCAAGAAGGCCCCACCAGACACTGTCTCTCAGCTTCAGACTCTCCAGAACTGTAAGAAATAAATTCCTTTTCTTTATCAATTACCCTGTTTCAGGTATTCTGTTAAAAGCAACAGAAAACAGACTATTTCTTTTGTACAAAAAAACATTTTTTTAATATACACAAAGACTACAGCCAATCTTACAGAATTTGCTGTTCTTTACAAAATACCAATTAAGTTAGAAGAAGTATTCTAATCCCTTAATAAAACTGGTAGGATATAATATTTACATATTAGGATACTGAAATGTAACAGAATACTTACATAGTAGAATCTCTTTCTTGAGACAAGGGTGCTTCATATGAAGCTGAAACAGTAGGAGATCTAGGATAAAATCCATCATCTTCACTTGGCGCAATTATCTGCCTACCTAGAATCCTTCAAAATAACGAAACACACAAGTCAAGCATCTCCATCTGGCTATACATATAAAATCTGTATTTTTGAACCAAATTTTATGGTTCTACATAGAAGTTCAGGACATAATTAGTCTGATATTAATTAAGAATGAAATAGCTGGGCATTGTGGCATGCACCTGTAGTCCCAGCTACTAGGGAGGCTGAGGCAAGAGAATCACTTGAGCCCAAGAGTTTGAGGTTGCTGTGAGCTATGACGCCACAGCACTCTACTGAGGGTGACAAAGTGAGATTCTGTGTCAATTAAAAAAAAATGATTCTTGAATTACTGCCAATATGATAGAGGGAAAACCAAGGAGCTCTGCAAGACCTTCAATGTCAAAAACAACTTTACTGAAGAATAGGAAGCCCAAGCACACAAAGAGAACCAGTGTTGTGGAAAGCAGTGAAACTGTGTCTGACACCGTAACACTGTTAGGTTATTCCAAACACTATTTGCACTGCTATTGATAATTGTTAATGTTAGATAAAAAGTAGACAAATGCAGTAGCAAGTCTGTATTAGCAGAATATTTTCCTCACTGCATGTATAGATTGAGTATAGATTCCAAGCCTATGGCTGACTTTCTTCTAGTATGATCAAAAGATTTTTTTTCCCTCAACTCCATGTTCCCCCATTCACAATACAGACCAGGCATGGGGCCTGGGCTGGGGTGTACATAGGGTAGGTTTTCTCTGCCTCCTCTTTCTATAAGTCAGTGTAAGAAAACAGCCTGTGGTAAGCACCAGGAGGTGGAAAGTTTCTTTTTTCTTTGCTCTGAATAAAACTGAACTGTGGGTTCTTTATGGAAAAAAAGGGGAAGAATAATTCTCGAGAGAAAATGTGAATCCAGAGCCTTACTATAGGTATATTTCTCTTCCAGAGAAATAAAAGTAAACATATAGCCCAGGAATTTTAAAAAATCCAAGGAAACTGAGTAAATGTTTCTAATTTGCCCTTTATCCCCTACAGTAATCCTCATTACAGGCTCAGCACCTGTAGCTCAGAGGCTAGGGCGCCAGCCACATACACCAGGGTTGGTGGGTTCGAACCTGGCCTGGGCCTGACAAATAACAATGACAACTACAACAACAAAAAAATAGCCAGGCATGGGCAGTGCCTGTGGCTCAAGGAGTAGGGCGTCAGCCCCATATGCTGGAGGCGGCGGGTTAAAACCCAGCCCTGGACAAAAACTGCAAAAAAATAAAAAAATTTTAAAAAGCGAGATGTGGTGGCAGGCGCCTGTCTTTGAGCAGGCACCAAGTCCCAGCTACTTGGGAGACTAAGGGAAGAGAATTGCTTAAGCCAAAGGGTTGGAGGTTACTGTGAACTATGACACCATGGCACTCTACCAAGGGTGACATAGTGAGACTCTGTCTCAAAAAAAAAAAAAAAATCCTCATTACATTAGCCAAAACAGGATTAAAGCCCAGGCAAATTAGTGAAAACTACGCATTATATTCTTACAGACGTGAAGCTTGATGAATTTTAAGTAAGCAGTAATATTGTGCTTTCTGAGGGAAGCTCCTGAACAGCCTATGTCTACTTTCAAGAATTTAATTATAGACAACAATGGAAACAAATATATTTTCTGACCATCTTGTTCAAAAGAAGGGGTCTTTGGACAACCGTGACACCCAGACCTCAGCTACTGGTATAGAAATTGTTTTACTCACTCTCTCTCTCTCCCGCCTCTCTCTGCCTTTCTTCTCTGCTCTCTCTCTTTCCCACCTCTTCCCCCTCGCTCTTCTCTACTCTACTCTCTCTCTTCTCTTTCCCACTCTCTCCTTATCTCTCTCCCCTCTTTTCTCTTCTCTTTTCTCTCCTCCTCGGTGCTGCTCTGCAGCCTCCCTCTCCCCACCAATAAAGACCTTTCGTACAAAAAAAAAAAAAAAGAAGGAAATTGTTTTACTCAATTAGGGTGACATATTACTAATGGAATACAAGCTACTTATGGAACTTCTACCAACTTGAGGTTTCTTTCAACTGAGGATTTATACCACATGATTCATTAAAATCATACCCATAAAAGTTTTAGAAAACAAGCTTTTTTGAAGTCAACATCTTAAATTTTACATCAGTCATGAGTACAAGTCAACTGTAGGGTTTCGATACCTGAGGTGGGGAAAGCTAGCTGTCCACTGTTGGCACTCTTCTTGTAGAATCTTTGTATGCATACTCAATTTCTGTTCATATAAGAGCTCATCAATGGCTGTGAACATTGCCTGGACTTTTTCAGTGGCACTTTGGTCAAGTTCCTAGAAGAAAATATCCCCCCCACCAAATATTTAGGGATTACAACACACTTCCTGGGTGAAGGAAACAGCTACTTGGACTTTACCTTACAAATACAATGTAACTTTATCCTGTATACCCTCATAATAATCTGAAATTTAAAAAATCCAAACAATTAGTATACAGAACCCCCCAAATTATAAAAATGGAAAGCAGTAAGATTTTTTTTGTTTTACATATTAACAAAACATTTTTTTTTGCTTTATGCATTTACTGCTATGTTTCCATGAAAGAAAAGTTGGTAAATTTTCTGATCTCAGAATTTTCAGATGTCTTCTCTATTCATATTTTTAAAAAATTTATGAAAATTGCTGTCTTGAAAAAGTAACATTTTCAGCTCGGCGCTTGTGGCTCAAGTGGCTCTAAGGCGCCAGCCACATACACCTAAGGTGGCAGGTTTGAATCCCCAGCCCAGGCCCGCCAAACAACAATGATGGCTGCAACCAAAAAATGGCCAGGCATTGTGGCGGGCGCCTGTAGT
>NW_003852403.1:12327691-12328827 GCF_000181295.1 Otolemur garnettii
AAAAAAAAAAAATACAAAAGAGTATCATTTAAAAAGTAAAAATTACTTATAATTCCATCACTTAAAAATAACAATTTGCTAATTTTAGTAGAGCTGCTTGGTTCCAAACAGTTGTCTTTTTTTTTTTTTAAGAGTAAAAGGGAGATAGACATTCCTTTATGTATTACTTTGTATTCTATATCTTATACTTGACAATTTATATTATATTCCTGCCCCTATAATCTATCCCTTATGAGCAGTCAGGGGGATGGCTATAAAACAGAACTCTGGGCTCGGCGCCCATAGCTCAGTAAGTAGGGTGCCCGCCACATACACTGAGGCTGTCGGGTTGGAGCCTTACCTGAGCCTGCTAAACAATAATGACAACTACAACAACAACAAAAATAGCCAGGCATTGTGGCAGGTGCCTGTAATCCCAGCTACTTGGGAGGCTGAGGCAAGAGAATTGCTTAAGCCCAAGAGTTTGAGGTTGCTGTGGGCCATGACAACCACTGCACTCTACTAAGGGCAACATAATAAGACCCTGTCTCAAAAAGAAAAAACACAACTCTGATAATGTTATCAGACTGCCTGTTTACTCTGTACTTGATCTGCATTACGTACCCCTTTAGTCCAGTGGAAGAAAGATTATGCTTCCTTTTAAAAGTATAAAATGAAAACTATGAATTTTCACTCAAAGAATGAATGTCAGTCTCTACCCAGTAAAAATTATATCTACCTATCTGTGAGTGATTTTTAAAAAATTTTGTCCCAATGGACATGGTGGCACTACTCTGAGTAGGCCCAGCTACTTGGGAGGCTGAGGCAGGAGGATCACTTGAGCCCAGGAGTTCAAAAACTTTAGTGCATTACAATCACACCCATAAATGCTCAGTGTACTGCAGCCTGAGTAACATCACAAGACCCTGTCTCAAAAAAAAAAAAAAAGTCTTTCACTTGATGTACTTTTTTGACATGTCTTTCTTCATTCCAAAAAAAAAAAGACAATCAGTGATTATTTTTTAATATTGTCTCTTTCCCATTCACTTTCTAAAACTTTTTTTAGAAATATACTAGTTTCCTGGCTCGGCGCCTATAGCTCAACCGGCTAAGGCACCAGCCACGTACACCTAAGGTGGCAGGTTCGAATCCAGCCC
>NW_003852403.1:12329079-12330341 GCF_000181295.1 Otolemur garnettii
AAAAAAAAAAAGAAATATACTAGTTTCCTAAACCATCTTTCATGTCTCCTAACTATTCCTTAAATTCTGTCTTCTCTGATTCTAAGTGATTTTCTTTCTTTTTTTTTTTTAGAGACAGAATCTTACTTTATTACCCTGGGTAGAGTGCCATGACGTCACAGCTCACAGCAACCTCTAGCTTTTGTCTTAGGTGATTCTCTTGCCTCAGTCTCCCGAGTAGCTGGGACTATAGGCACCCACCACAACACCTAGCTATTTTTTTGTTGCAGTTTGGCTGGAGCCGGGTTTGAACTTGCCACCCTTGGTATATGAGGCTGGCGCCCTACTCACTGAGCCACAGGTGCCCACCTCTAAGTGATTCTTAGTTCTATCATTCAATTCACTAGTATTCTGTTTCAATGGGTTCAGTTTACCTTGTTTATTGAGGTATTTCAAATGCTATTCATTTACAAGATTTGTAACTGGTTCTTCCTATCTACCTGTTCTCAAAATCTTTACCTACTTCACTTAAAAACCTCCAATAATTTTAAGGGATGTCATCTTGTGCTTTAACTCCTTTAGGATTTTACATTTATCAACTTTAATGAATAATAATTTATATAAAACACATTTTAAGTGTATAGCACAATGAGATTCAACAAATATATTCATCTCAGTAACTACTATTCCCTTCCAGATGCAAAACATTTCTCTTCATACCCCTTTGTAGTTGAAGTCTCCCAAAATGACCTATGCAAGGAAGCAAAAAAATACTGATTTAAGGTTTGTTATTGTTAGAGACAAGGTCTTACTCTATCACACAGGTTGAAATGCAGTGGTATAATCATAGCTCACTATGTCCTTGAACTTCTGAACTCGAGCCATCCTTCTGCCTCAGGCTCCTGAGTAACTGGGAAAAAACACATGCACCATCCTGCTCTGCTAATTTTGTTATTCAGAGAAGGGGATCTTATCTTGTTGCCTAGGTTGGTCTTGAACTCCTGGCCTCAAGCAATCCTTCTGCTCAGCCTCCCAAATTGCTGGGATTACAGGTGTGAGGCTCAGTGCCCAGCCTGATTTCATTTTTATCACTATAAGTTAATTTTGCATACCAGTAATTTATATAATTGGGATCATGCCAGATGTACTTTTTTGTGTTTGGCTTCCATCAATCAATATTCTGAGGTTCATTTATATTGTTGCATATATTAGAATTCATTACATTCTATTGCCAAGAAAGTATTTAAGAATATAATTTGTGGCTCGGCGCCTATAGCTCAACC
>NW_003852403.1:12331376-12344137 GCF_000181295.1 Otolemur garnettii
TTTTTTTTTGTTTTTTTGAGACTGTCTCACTATGCCACCCTCAGTAGCATGCCATGGCATCAAAGCTTACAGCAACCTCAAACTCTAAGGCTTAAGCGATTTTCTTGCCTCAGGCTCCCAAGTAGCTGGGACTACAGGCACCCACCACAACGTCTGGCTATTTTTATTTTTGTTGTTGTCATTGTTGTTTAGCAGGCCCAGGCTGGGTTTGACCCAGCCAGCCCGGGTGTATGTGGCCAGTGCACTAATCACTGAGCTACAGGCACCAAGCCTACTTTGGCAATTTTAAATATGCATTTCCCTGATAATTAATCATAACAATAATTTTTGTATACACTACTTGGCCATTTATGTATTTTCTTTCATGGAATGTCTATTTAAGTCTTTTGCCCATTATTACCACTGGTTTTTCTCCTCTTCCCGCCCTCCCCCCTCCCACTTTTTTTTCCCTTTTTGAGACAGAATCTCAAGCTGTCACCCTGGGTAGAGTGCTGCAGAGGCACAGCTCACAGCAACCTCAAACTCTTGGGCTTAAGCGATTCTCTTGTCTCAGCCTCCCAAGTAGCTGGGTCTACAGGTGCCCACCACAATGCCCAGCTATTTTTTTCTTGCAGTTGTCATTGTTGTTTTAGCTGGCCTGGGCTGGGTTCAAACCCACCAGCCTTGGTGTATGTGGCCAGGTATATATTAACCAGTGTGATGTAAGCATTCCTAATTCTATATGAAATCAGCACATTGTACCCCATAAATGCATTAATGTATACATGATCTATGTGTTTATGGGGTACAATGTGCTGATTTCATATAGAATTAGGAATGCTTACATCACACTGGTTAATATATACCTCATCTCATTTACTTATTGTGTTAAGACATTTATATTCTATACTAACAGATCTGGCATGTACCCTTGCATTATGCACCATTGGTGTGATCGCACCATTCACCCTCCCTCCATCTGACCTCTCCCCTGCCTTCCCATTCTCTCCTCCTCCCTCCTTTATCTTGGGCCATAGTTGTGATCTATTCTTCATACGAAAGTATGAGTGATTGTAAATTGGTTACATAATAGTGCTGAGTACACTGGATATTTTTCCTTCCACTCTTGAGATACTTTACTAAGAAGGATATGTTCCAGCTCCATCCATGTAAACGTAAAAGAGGTAAAGTCTCCATTTTTTTAAAGGCCCCATAATATTCCATGGTATACATATACCACAATTTTTTAATCCATTTATGGGTTGATGGGCACTTGGGCTTCTTCCATGACTTGGCTATTATGAATTGAGCTGCAATGAACAATCTGGTGCAAATATCTTTGTTATAAAGTGATCTTTGGACTTTTGGATATACACCTCATAGAGGAATTGCAGGATCAAAAAGCAGGTCTACTTTTAGATCCCTGAGTATTCTCCATATTTCTTTCCAGAAGGGGCATATTAGCTTGCACTCCCACTAGCTAGAGCAGAAGTGTTCCCTTTTCTCCACATCCATGACAACATCTGTAGTTGGGGGATTTTGTTATGTGAGCCAGATTTATGGAAGTTAGATGATATCTCAAAGTGGTTTTGATTTGCATTTCTCTGATGATTAAAGATGATGAGCATTTTTTTCATGTGTCTATAGGCCATGCACCTATCTTCTTCAGAGAAGCTTGTGTTCAAGTCCCTTGACCACAATGAAATGGGATTACTTGTTCTTTTCTTATTAATAAGTTTGAGTTCTCTGTGGATTCTGGTTATGAAACCTTTGTCAGAAGCATAATCTGCAAACATCCTCTCCCATTCTGAGGGCTGTCTGCTTGCTTTACTTACTGTGTTCTTGGCTGTGCAGAAGCTTTTTAGTTTGATCAGATCAATACCAGTAATGTATTTTTGGTGTTGCTTCAACTGCCCGAGGGGTCTTCCTCATAAAGTAGTCTCCCAAGCCAATTTCTTCAAGTGTTTCTCCTGCATGCTCTCCAAGAAAATTTATAGTTTCATGTCCTAAACTTAAATCCTTTATCCAATGAGCCAATTTTTGTTAATGGTGAAAGATGTGGGTCCAGTTTCAGTCTTCTACAAGTTGCCAGCCGAGTTTGCCTTCTACAAGTTGTCTCAGCACCATTTGTTAACTAGGGAATCTTTCCCCCAATTTATTTTTTTGATAGGCTTATCAAAGATCAAATGACGATGTGTCTGGGTTCATCTCTTGGGTCTCAATTTTGTTCCATACATCTACCTCTCTATTTTTGTGCCAATACCATGCTGTTTTGGTCACTATCGATTTATGGTATAGTTTGAAGTATGGTAGCATGATTCTTCCTGCTTTGTTTTTATTTCTGAGTAATGTCTTAGCTATTTGAGGTTTTTCTGGTTCCATATAAAACAAAGTACTATTTTTTCCAGATCTTCAAAGTATGACGGTGGTGCTTTGATAGGGATTGCATTAAATTTGTAAATTGCTTTGGGTAATATGGACATTTTAATAATGTTGATTCTTCCTGGCCATGAGCATGGTATGTTTTTCTATTTGTTAACATCTTCAGCAATTTCTTTCCTCAGTGTTTCATAATTCTCTTTATAGAGATCTTTCACGTCCTTTGTTAGGTAAATTCCCAAATATTTCATCTTCTTTGGCACAACTGTAAAGCAGATAGAGTCCTTGACTTTATTTTCGGCTTGACTATTATTGATGTATATATAAAAGCTACTGCTTTGTGAGTATTGGCTTTGTATCCTGAGACGATACTGTATTCCTTGATCACTTCTAAGAGTTTTGTGGTTGAGTCCCTGGGGTTTTCCAGGTATAAAATCATATCTGTGAAGAGTGAAAGTTTGATCTCCTCTGACCCTATTTGTATACCCTTGATCATCTTCTCCTGCCTTATTGCGATGGCTAAGACTTCCATTACAATGTCAAAAAGCAGTGGAGACAATGGGGAACCTTGCCTGGTTCCTGATTATGAGTGGAAATGTTTTCAATTTTACCTCATTCAGTATTATATTGGCTGTGGGTTTGCTGTAGATGGCTTCTATCAGTTTAAGAAAAGTCCCTTTTATACCTGTTTTCTTAAGTATTCTGATCATGAAAGGATGCTGGATATTGTCAAAAGCTTTTTCTGCATCTGTTGAGAGAATCATATGGTCTTTGTTTTCTAGTTTGTTTATGTGATATATTATATTTATAGATTTATGCATATTGAACCAGCCTTGAGACCCTGGGATAAAACCCACTTGGTCATGGTGTATAATTCGTTTGATGTGTTGCTGGATTCTGTTTGTTAGGATCTTATTGAATATTTTTGCATCTATGTTCATTAAAGATATTGGTCTATAGTTTTCTTTTTTGTTGGGTCTTTTCCTGGTTTGGGGATCGGGGTGATATTTGCTTCATAGAATGTGCTGGGAAGTATTCCTTCTTTTTCAATGTTTTGGAAAACGTTAAGTAATATAGGTACTAGTTCTTCTTTAAAGGTTTGGTAGAATTCTGATGTGAAGCCATCTGGTCCTGGACTCTTATTTTTTGGGAGATTTCATACAGTTGATTCTATCTCAGTACTTGATATAAGTCTGTTCAGCATTTCCAATTCTTTCTGATTAAGTCTAGGAAGTTGGCATGCTTCCACGTATTGGTCAATTTCTTTCAGAACTGTATTTGGGTTGGGTCGTGCTAGGGTTCTGAAACTATCTATTATCTGAAATTCAGTGTCTCTTCCCATGCTTGGGAAGTTCTCCTCAATTATCTCTTGCAGTAGAGTATTTATGCCTTTCAGACCACCCTCTTCTCCTTCAGGGATTCCTATGAGGTGAATGTTTGCTCTTTTGGAGTGGTCCCACAATTCTCTCAGGGAATGATCCGTTTTTGCTCTCCACTTCTCTTCCTCTTTGAGCATTTGGGAGTGGTCAAAAGTTTTTGTCTTCAATGTCTGAGATCTTTTCTTCTGCCTGCTCCATTCTGTTACTAAGAGATTCTACTATATTTCCCAGATCTTTGAGGGCTGCAAGTTCTTGCCTCGATGTGTCAAAATCTTTGGTGATTTTGTCTTTGAATTCACTAAATTATTGAGACAACTTTTGAATTGCTCCTTGAATTTCTAATTCCATCTTTGCGTCCATTCTGTTATTCTTATTTGCAATCCAAATTCAGAATTCGATTTCTGACATCTCAGCCATTTGTTTATGAATGGGATCTTCTGTTGTGACTCCTTTGTCATTCCTGGCACAAAGGGGAGCTGATGTACTCTATTTATTCATGTTGCCAGAGTTTTTCTGCTGATTCCACCCCATGATTATTTTTCACTGTTTGGCTAGAGAAGCTGGCAAGGTGAAATTGAAATGAAGGCTCCTAGAGTTGTAATTGACTAGCCCTTTACCGAAGAACTGAGACTGGTAATTGTGGCTTTTCCCTTATAGCTTTACAAAGGTCCCATTCAGAACTACAGCCTAAAACTCTGGGGACCTGGTTGGTGTGGTAGGGCTAAATGGCACTGACTGGTATTCAGCTAGTCTCTGCCCAATCCTAGTGAATCAGTGGCTTTGGGCTGAAATCTCAGCTGTAGAGATATATGTAACCTCAATGCAACTTCAAGTGCCATTGACTTATGTTTGAAGAAGCTTTCTCAGAGTCCACATGATATTCCTTTAAGACCCTCTGAATTGATTAGACAGCTAATCATGCAGGAGGCAGACCCTGAAAGCAGAATCTGGCTGTCTCTGGAATGTCCTGGGAAGGACCTTGAGAGCAGAGAAACAAGATAAGTTAATGTGCATTTCAGTTATAAGTTGCACCTGTTTTCTCAAATACTTGAATAAGTTTTTGTGATTGCTCAGTATGGTTTCTTTGTACTCTTATCATATAAACCATTGGCTGCCAATTAGTTTTATTAATAGAATGTGTACATGCAGAACTTAGTATTGTTAGGACTATATAAGCTTGCAAGAAATAAAGTTAGGTGCTGTCGGCCTGAGCAAGCTGTAGTCTCCCCTCTTAAAAACATTTCAGTACAGAATATTCCTCTGCGGCACCGATTCACGCAATTCACACAATTGGGACTGGGACTGGTGATTGTAGCTTTTCCCTTAGAACTTTACAAAGGTTCCATTCAGAACTACAGCCTAAAACTCTGGGGACCTGCCTGGTGTGTATAAGTTACTTGTATAAGTAACTAAGACACCACACACACACAGGCGACAACTGGCAGGGGAGAATCCCACACTCTCACAACACAACCAGAGTACAATGTTGGTGGGTCCCTGGGTGATTGACCCAGATCAAGAGTACCAAGCCAATTGTTCCAGTCAACACAAACACTGATCTGATGGGAGAGATCAAAAGGTCTTCAGGATCTAGGCAGCAGGGCTCCCCTGGCATCTCAATTTGACCCCAGTGGGAGGGACCATGGAGCCTCCACCACTGTCAGGGGTGGTGCCTTTGGTCTGGGGTTGCCACCGGCCACAAGGGTCACAGGAGCAGGACAGGGAACTAGAGGGTGGAGCTGCTGACCCCAGGCCTCAGGCCACAGGAGCCAGGAGGGAAGCCAGAGGGCAGAGTCATGGGCCTCAGGGGTCACAAGAGCCAGGCAGGGAGCTGAAGGGTAGAGTCACAGGCCATGGGCTGCATGGGTTGCAGGAGCCAGGTGGGAGTCTCTGATGCACCATGAGTCGCAGAAGCCGGCAAGAGTCGCTGGCCGGGAGTTGCCGGCTGTGGGCTGTGGGTAGCAGGAGGCAGGAGGGGAGCTGGAGGGCAGAGTTGCAGGCCATGGGCTACAGGGGTTACAGGAGCCAGGTAGGAGTTGCTGGCTGGGAGTCACTAGCCCCTGGCTGCTGGACCCAGGTCGCAGGAGCCAGGCAGGGAGATGAGCCACTCATGGCAGGATGCTCAACTGGGGTCCCAGTGGACCACAGTCCTGGTGGTCAGTAGCACGCATCCTGAGGTATATTCTTTCCAACACGGGGCAAGTCTCTCTCTCCTTGTGACTCCTTGCCTCTATTAAAGTTATAGTTTCAGCACAACTGCCCCACAGCTCATGACGTGTCCTGCCCTAGCAAGAATCTGCCAAATGCTCAGGATTTTGCAGGTGGTAGTCTACCAGAACACCATGAGAGGTGGGAGAGGTGGACTGGGAGTTCAGGAAGGTAGGGAGAATACCAGATCAACTTTTGGCCCAGGCAAGAGACTGCCTGGGCTTGCAGTGGTATTTCTCCATAGAGGGAGTCCTGGCCCTCAGTGTTCTCTCCCCTTTGGTGAAACAAAAGATCCTCTGTTTTCTGCTTGCCTCAAACTGCTCTCCTGGGGGTAGGAGGGGAAGGATTCCCGCCCTTTTTGGGATGGGTTTTATACCTAAAATTTGTTTCCTTGGAGTTCCAACTTGTCACAGCAGGGGTGCTGGTAAACCTATAGATCCTCTCCCTCAGCTCAACTCCCCATCTTCCACTTTATTGGGTTATTTCTGGCCATTACTTCTCCCTCTGGACCCGAGCCTCTGCCGAAAGCTGGCTTTGGTTGGCCATCTTGCCTCCCTCCTCAGTTTGCAGATTTTAAAACTGTTAAATTTTTTAGCAATTTGAGTCCTTTGATATTTTAGGCACTGTACTAAGTGATTACACCGGTGATGTACGCTGAGGCCAGGCAGCTGATTGTGTGCATGTCCCAGCTTGAGACGGCCCCGTGGGACCATTTATACCACAGAAATCAGCAAATGCTGGCCCCTCCCTTTTTAAAGACAGAGTCTTACTCTGTTGCCCAGGCTAGAGTGCTGTGGCATCAGCCTAGTTTACAACAACCTCAAATTTCTGGGTTCAAGCCATCCTTCTGCTTCAGCCTCCCAAGTAGCTAGAACTACAGGTGCCCGCCTACTAGTTTTTTTCTATTTTTAGTAGAGACAAGGTCTCACTCTTGCCCAAGCTAGTTTCAAATTTCTGATCTCAAGAGATCCTCCTGCCTTGGCCTCCCAGGTTTCCTCTTTTTTAAAAGGACTTTTAAAAGCTTTTTATATATTTTGGATACAAGTTAGATACATGTACTGCAAATATTCCTCCCAATCTCTGACTTGACCTTTCATTTCTTAATAGTTTATTTGAGAGCGCAAAAGAATTTAATTTTTATGGAGTCACATTTATCCATTTTTATATGGCTTATGCTTTTGATGTTTCCCATCTATTAACTTTTTGCCTACCCCCAGGTCTTGATTTCATTATATATTTTCTTCTAAAGGATGTGTAGATTTGCTCTTACATGTAAGTTTATAATTTGAGTAACTTTTTGTATAAGGGTATAAATTCACATTTTTTGCACATGTATATCCAGTTATCTCAGAAACATTTGTTAGAAAAAAAATCCTTTCTTTATTGAATTGCTTTTGCATCTTTGTCAAATTTCAGTTGACCCTAAATGTAAGGGTTTATTTTATTTTATTTTTTTTTTTGAGACAGAGCCTCAAGCTGTCCCCCTGGGTAGAGTGCCATGGCATTACAGCTCACAGCAACCTCCAACTCCTGGGCTCAAGCGAGTCTCCTGCCTCCGCCTCCCAAGTAGCTAGGACCACAGGCGCCCGCCACAACGCCCGGCTATTTTTTGGTTGCAGCCGTCATTGTTGTTTGGCGGGTCTGGGCTGGGGATTCGAACCCGCCACCTTAGGTGTACGTGGCTGGTGCCTTAGCCGGTTGAGCTATAGGCGCCGAGCCAGGGTTTATTTTTTTAATTATTATTTTTTTTTGAGACAAAGTCTCACTATGTGGCCTTCAGTAGAGTGCAGTGATGTCACAGCTCACACCAACCTCAAACTCTTGGGCTTAAGTGATTCTCTCGCCTCTGTCTCTTAAGTAGCTGGGACTACAGGTGCCTGCCACAACGCCCAGCTATTTTTTGTTGTAGCTGTCATTATTGCTCAGCTGGCCCAGGGTGGGTTCACTCTCAGTAGAGTGCCAGGGCATCACAGCTCATAGCAACCTCAAACTCTTGGGCTTAAGCAATTCACTTACCTCAGCCTCCCAAGTAGCTGGGACTACAGATGCCCTCCACAATGCCTGGCTATTTTTAGAGATGGGGTCTCACTCTTGCTCAGGCTGGTCTCAAAGCTGTGAGCTCAGGTAATCCACTCGCCTTAGGATTACAGGCGTGAGCCACCACACCCGGCCCTATTGTGAATTTATTTTTTATTTTCATTTTTGGAATATTCCTCTGCCAATATGTAGAAACATGAAAGATTTTAAAATTTAGATATAATTCATATGCCATGAAATTAATCCTTTTAAAGTGTCCGGTACAATGCTTTTTAATTATGCAACCATCACCAATATCTTAATTCTGTAACATTTTGATCACCTACAAAAGAAACCCTTTTTTCATTAGCAGTCATTCCATTAGCAGGCCAGCCTCTGGCCATCACCAATCTACTTTCCATCTCTATGGAACTGATCTTCTGGACGTTTAAGTGGAATCATACAACATATAATATTTACTGTCTGGCTTATTGCATTCAGCATGATTTCAGGCTTTTTCCAAGTTGTAGCATATATATGTATTACTTTCCTTTTTATGACTGAGTAATATTATACTGTATGAAAACCACATTTTTGTAAATTGATCTTGTATACTGTGACTTAACCTGAACCCATTTATTACTTCCAATAGATTTGAAGGGTGAGGGACTGTGGAGGGAGTGTGAATTTTTAAGGATTTTCTACATCATGACATCTGTGAATAAAGAAAGTTTTACTTCTGCCACTCCAGTTTGGATGCCTTTAATTTTTTTTTATCTTTTTGCACTAGCTAGAAGCTCCACTCCTGAATAGAAGTGGTAAGAAAGAATGAATATCCTTACCTTGTTCTCAGTCTTAGGGAAAAATATTCAGTTTCTTCTCACTACGTTATATTAGTTGTAAGTTTCTCCCAGATACCCAAGCTTTCAGGTCAATTAAAATCGCTTTTATTTCTAGTATATTGAGCAATATTATCATGAATGGGTGTTAGATTTTCGCTAAATGCTTTTAAAAAATTATTTATTTTTATTTTCTGAGACAGAGTTTCACTATGTCACCCTCGGTAGAGAGCTGTGATATCACAGCTCACAGCAACCTCAAACTCTTGAGCTAAAGCGATTCTCTTGCCTCAGCCTCCCAAGTAGCTGGGACTATAGGCACCCGCCACCATACACAGCTATTTTGTTGTTGTTGTTGCAGTTGTCATGATTGTTTAGCAGGCCTTGGTTAGGTTTGAACCCACCAGCCCAGATGCATATGCCTGGAGCCCTAACCATAGACGCTGAGCCAAATGCTTTTTTATGTCTTTATAAGATAATTGTGTCATTTTTGTCCTTTATGTTATTGCTATAATGTTAAAATTAGTTGTTTTTCTTTCCTTTTTTTTGGAGACAGAGACTCAAGCTGTTACCCTGGGTAGTGTACCATGATGTGACTGCTCACAGCAACCTCAAAACTCTCAGGTTCAAGTGATCCTCTTACCTCAGTTTGTCTATTTTTAGTAGAGACAGGGTCTCACTTTTGCTTAGGCTAGTCTTGAATTCATGAGCTCAAGCAATCCATCCTCCTTGTCCTTCTAGAATGCTAGGATTAAAGGCGTGAACCACTGCACCTAGCCAAAATTAGTTGTTCTTTTAATGTTGAACTAGTCGTGCATTCTTGGGATAAACCCCATTTGGGAAGAAAAATAATCCTTTTATGTTGCTGGATCTGGTTTGCTAATAATTTAAAAGATTTTGTGTCTCATTTCAAGAGGGATATTGATTTATAGTTTTCTCTTCTTATGACTTTGGTAAACTGGTTTCACAGAATGAGTTACGAAAGATTCTCTTTCATAGAATTTGTGAAGGATTGGTGTTATTTCTGCACTTAAGTGGACATAGAAATAGAATTGAGGGATCTTTATTCTAAAGGTTTCTACACATTAAATATATCTGAGGTGGGCCCAGTGTCTCACAGCTGTAATAGCACTCAAGGAGGCCAAGGCAGGTAGACTGCCTGAGCTCAGGAGTTTGAGACCAGCCTGAGAAAGAGCAAGACTCTGTCTCTAAAATAGTAGCCAGGTGTTGTGGCAGGCGCCTGTAGTCCCAGCTACTTGGGAAGTTGAGACTAGAGGATCACTTGAGCCCAAGAGTTTGAGGTTTCTGCGAGCTATGATGCCACAGCACTCTACCAAGGGTGACAAAGTAAGACTCTGTCTCAAAAATAAATAAACAAATTTGTACCTCTTTCCTCATTAAAAAAGAGAAAGAAATACAATTGATTTTTGTTTCTTGGTTTTTTTTTTTTTTTTTGGAGACAGAGTCTCACTTTGTCACCCTTGGTAGAGTGCCCTGGTGTCATACCTCACTGCAACCTCCAACTCCTGGGTTTAAGTGATCCTCCTGCCTTAGCCTCCCAAGTAGCTGAGACTACAGGTATGCACCACCATCCCTGGGTAATTTTTTTCTTAATTTTTTTTATAGAACTGGGATCTCACTATGTTGCTTAAACTCCTGGTCTCAAATGATCCTCCCACTACAGCCTCCCAAAATGTTAGGTTTATAGGGGAGCCACTCTGCTAGGTGAGATGGTTATATTTGAATATATTTTTTAAAAAATCTGTTACACAATAAGTACC
Organism: Otolemur garnettii; assembly: GCF_000181295.1. Classification (NCBI taxonomy): domain Eukaryota; kingdom Metazoa; phylum Chordata; class Mammalia; order Primates; family Galagidae; genus Otolemur; species Otolemur garnettii. The sequence continues at coordinate 12,341,958 of NW_003852403.1, forward strand.
AAGATGAGAGCAAGGGAATAGAAACATCTACAATGACATTTATAAAAAGATACTAATCACAATATAGAGCTGATGGAAATACACAGTTAGTACACTAAGTCCTCCTGATAAGGCATCAAATTAATTAATTCCCTTAGAATAAAATGTAAATTCTTTTTTTTTTGGAGACAGAGCCTCAAGCTTTTCCCCTGGGTAGAGTGCTCTGGCATCATAGCTCACAGCAACCTCCAACTCCTGGGCTCAAGTGAGTCTACTGCCTCAGCCTCCCAAGCAGCTCGGACCACAGGCGCCCACCACAACACCCGGCCATCTTTTGGTTGCAGCCGTCATTGTTGTTTGGCGGGCCCAGGCTGGATTCAAACCCGCCACCTTAGGTGAATGTGGCTGGCGTCTTAGCTGCTTGAGCCACAGGCGCCGAGCCAAAATGTAAATTTACCATGGCCTGCAAGGCCCTATATGATCTAGTCCTGCCTACCTATCTGGTCTTATTTGTGCTTTTTGACTGGGTTCACCATCCTACAATTTCCTTGAAGTTTTTTCAGTTTTAAGAACATACCCACAACACCTTCCCTTAGAAACACGAAGCTCTTCTCCTCCTAGGGGCTTTTGCCTATGCTGCTCCTTACCCGTCTAGAAAGCTCTTTTCCTCACTCCTCACATAGATAGCTCTTCAATCTTCAAGTCTCAAATCTACCCTACCTGCAAATCCTACCTAAAGTGAATCCCCTTATAGTCTTCCATTTTAGCACATCTTCTTCCTTAGAGCACTTTAATATCCTTTTAGGATTTTTTTTATCCTTTTTTGTATTTTATTTGCTTTTATCAATCTCCCGCAAGACTACTGAATCACATTAAGTCTCACTCGCCCTGTATTTCCACGACCAAGTACAATAACAACAAAAATATTCAATAAATATTTGTTGAATTAATTAAAGAAAAAGTGAAAACTCCAGTTATCAGACAATAAGGGAAAGCTCTAATTAGGATATATTAACATAGAAAATATATAACCATTCAGATTGACAGGAATAGAGGTAGTAGAAGAAAATGTCTACATGTAGTAATGGTAAATGAAAAAAAGTAGGCCAGGGCAGCGCCTATGGCTCAAAAAGTAGGGCGCCGGCCCCATATACCAGAGGTGGTGGGTTTAAATCCAGCCCCAGCGAAAAACCGCAAAAAAAGGAAAAAAAGAAAAAAAGTAGGCCACAAAATAGTATGTGTATATATCATGTAACTATGTCAGTAAAGCATGTATACATTGGAAATGATTGGAAAACAAGTCATGGTAGCAATAAAAGGTTTTAGCAATTAGCAGGCTCTCTATAAAGAAAGTAGGCTGCTAACAACAATACTGTATCATCAGAATTATGGGAAACGTGCTTATACGTGATACTAAGCAAAAAATAGAGCAAATACTGGATGTATACCATGATTATAACTAGGCCAAACTAACTACAGATCAAAAAAAGATACAGAAATAAAAATACCTATTGCATCAAGGTAGTAACATTACACATAAGACACGTCTTTTAATGTTTTTGACATTATTGGTCATCTTTGCCATGCAGGGTGGCTAATACCTGTAATCCTAACACTTTGAGAGGCTGAAGTGGGTGGTTTGCTTGAGCTCAGGGGTTCAAGACCAGCCTTAGCAATACCAAGACCCCAACTCTGCTAAAAACAGAAAAAAAGAAAATAGTTGGGCACTGTAGCAGGCTAGCAGCTCCAGCTACTCAGGAGGCTGAGGCAAGAGGATTGCTCAAGCCCAAGAGTTTGAGGTTGCTGTGAGCTATGACACCACAGCTCTCTATCCAGGGTATCAGAGTGAGACTCTGCCTCAAAAAAAAAAAAAAAAATTATTAGTCTTTTAAAACTAGTATTTTATGGCTAGGTGCGGGGCTTATGCCTGTAATCCTAGCACTCCGGGAGGCCAAGGCAGGTGGACTGCTTCAGCTCAGGACTTTGAGACCGGCCTAAATAAGAGCAAGACCCTGTTTCTACTAAAATAGAAAAACTAGCCAGGCATATTGGCACACACCTGTAGTTTCAGCTACTTGGGAGGCTCAAGCAAGAGGACTGCTCAAGCCCAAGAGTTTGAGGTTGCTATGAACTCTGATGCCACGGCACTCTGTCCTAGGACAACAGAGTGAGACTCTGTCTCAAAAAAAAAAAAAAAAGGC
>NW_003852403.1:12344906-12348624 GCF_000181295.1 Otolemur garnettii
AAAAAAAAAAAAAAATATTTTAAACAGCAGGGTAACATTAATGGTAGAGATGCACATTAGTGGACTGAGCATGGTGAAAGGACCAGAGAACAGATCCATGCTAACCTCCAACTGTAGGTTGAAAACTTAAGCATCTCTAAGGCTCAACTACCATATCCCTAAAACAAAACAAATACTGAAAGATTTGATGCTTCTTTTCAACTATTATAAAATATGGTAAATGTAAGCATTGTGATGTAAAGAAACCATGCAGGTGAGTGAAGAAATGAAATATATTAATAAATCCTAACTTCCAGAATATTCTTCCAAGCATTCCACCAGACTGACAACATACAACTCACACCATATCCCCACGAGAAGTCGGAGCTGCCTTCGGTAGAAATCCCTGTGCCTGTATAACTTGGAAAAGCAGACCTTGAATTCCCAGTGTCAGATGATGTAAAAGGTGATTCTCGTGTGACGTCAGATTCACTAAATGCACAAGTTTGGGAGGAGGAGAGAAAACAGAAAAATCCTCATATTTCTGCAAGTTTTTGCAGCGTTAACTTATCATCAACTTACTGGATGATAACCATGTATACAAATATATCCACAAAGGCAAAAATAAAAGAACTTAAAAGTCAAGCATCACAATAAAGTCCTACCTAACTAATTCCTATAGAATTGGTGGCAGCTAGTCCAAATAATTCCAGTCAGAGTTTGCAATGAATACTTTAACCTCCCACCTATAACATACTCTTGACAACTAAAGACATTTCAGAATATCGATAGTAATGTCTGAACTTGTATGGTACTTTTACATTCTACTAACCATTTTTACAGATTTATCTTTATAACACCTAGTGATGTAGAATACAATTAACTCCATATAAAAAACAAGCAATCGGAGGTTTAATTACAGGTTTTAAAACATGTTTTATGATTATATAATTTTTCTATACTAACACATTGCTTCTCAGAATTCTCTTTGATGTTCTGAGACTGAAAAACAGTACTCTCTGTTCTATTTTTTAAAATAATAACTGCATATTGATTATAGACTAAGCATTATGCCAAGTTTCACATACTTTATATCATTAATATTCAGAACACCCTATAAGAGATATTATTATCAAGTAAATAACTTGCCCAGTGTTACTCAACTAATAAGTGCAGGACCAGGTTTAAAAATCAGATGTCAAACTCCTCCTAAGTCTCTGTTCTTAACTACTTCATAATACTAATTCTCAGAGGTTATGATAATAAGTACTATGTTGTTGCCATCAGCTGTTTCAGCATGAAAACTGAATGGTGCTGAAAAGTGATTAAAAATTCTTGTTTTGTTTCATTAGCACAATGCTTAATACCAATGCTAAGCCAAAAAGCCAAAACAAAACTTCTGCCATTAGCAAGTGCAATAAGCAAGTAAGAACAGTTTGTGTTATTACCTTTGAGAACTTGTGTCTTTTTCATGGTTGTCACTGGTATAGGAAATTTCATCCAGTTGCTCTGGAGGGGGATGATTAAGAGCATGTTTTGTTATTCTTTTCCTGTAACAGATAAAGAGTTATATTTTCTACAAAGAAAATATATACCTTTCAAAGACAAACTATAGAAATTAGTCACCTACTTCCTGCTGCTCTGGAACTGCACTGTTGTGCCAGCCACTAGCAGTTAAACTGTGGCTAGTGGCTGGTATGGTGGCTCATGCTAGTAAACCCAGCAGTCTGGGAGACCAAAGAGGAAGGACTGCTTGAGGCCAAGAGTTGGAAACCAGCCTGGGAACACTGTGAGACTCCATCTCTAAAGTATGAAAAATAATTAGCCAGGCTCACTGGGGCAAACCTATAGTCCCAGCTTCTCAGGATTAGGATAGGAGGATTGCTTGAGCCCAGGAGTTCGAGGTTACTGTGATGGTGCCACTGCATTCCAGACTAGGCAACATCGTGAAATCCTGCCTCAAAAATAAAATAAAACAGGCCACATGTGGTGGCTCATGCCTATAATCCTAGAACTCTGGGAGGCCAAGGTGTGTGGACTGCTTGAGCTCAGGAGTTTGAGACCAGCCTGACCAAGAGTGAGACCCCATCTCTACTAAAAATAGAAAAATATAGTAGCCTATAGTTCCAGCTACTCAGGAGGCTGAGGCAAGAGGATTGCTCAAGTCCAAGAATTTGAGGTTGCTGTGAGCTATAATGTACAGCACTCTATCCAGGGCGACAAACTGAGACTCTATCTCAAAACTGGATAAATAAATAAATAGAAAGATAAATCAACTATCTACATTACAAAACAAACAAAGAAACCGTGGCTAGTTGGAATTGATTATGTGTTAAGTGTAAAACACAGAATTTCAAAGTCTTAGTACAAGAATGTATAATATCTCAATAATTATATTATCTTGACTACATACTATAATGATAACATTTTAGATATATTGGGTTAAACAAATATATTCTTAAAATTTATTTCACTGCAAATTGAAAACATAGTAAGATATAACCACACACCTATTACAATAGCTAAAATAAGAAACAGTGCTGGGCTGTGCCTGTTCCTCAGTGGGTAGGGCACCAGCCCCATATACCAAGGGTAGTGGGTTCAAACCCAGCCCTGGCCAAACTGCAACAAAAAAATAGCTGGGCATTGTGGCTGGCGCCTGTAGTCCCAGCTACTTGGGAGGCTGAGGCAAGAGAACCGCCTAAGCCCAGGAGTTGGAGGTTGCTGTGAGCTGTGTGAGGCACTCTACCAAGGGCAATAAAGTGAGACACTGTCTCTACAAAAAAAAAAAAAAAGAAAGAAAGAAACAGTGCCAACACCAAATGCAGAAAAGGATGTGAAGAAACTGGAAGTCTCACATACATTGCTGGTAGGAATGGCAAATGGTACAGCCATTTTTGGAATAGTTTTACAATTTCTAATAAAACTAAACACATGCATTTACACAAGACCTAGCAGTTACACTCTTGGGCACTGAACCTAAAGAAATGGAAACTTATGTCCACACAAAAATCTATACATAAATGTTCATAGCAGCTTTATTTATCATTTAAAAAAACCTGAAAACTCAAATGTCCAGTGTGTGAAACTAAACTCTCATCTATCCACACAATGGAATATTATTCAGCAATAAAAAAAAATTGAACTGTTGGGCAGCACCTGTGGCTCAGGGAGTAGGGCGCCAGCCCCATATACCAAGGGTGGCAGATTCAAACCCGGCCCCGGCCAAACCACAAGAGAAAAATAGCTGGGCGTTGTGGTGGGCACCTGCAGTCCCAGCTACTCGGGAGGCTGAGGCAAGAGAATTGCCTAAGTCCAAGAGCTGGAGGTTGCTGTGAGCTGGGACACCACAGCACTCTACCAAGGACGACAAAGTGAGACTCCGTCTCTAAAAAAACAAACAAATAAAAATTGTACATGCAACAACTTGGATAAATCTCAAGAGCATCGTGCTCAGAAAAAAAAAAGCCAAAGCCAATCAAAAAAGCTTATGTACTGGCTCGGCGCCTGTGGCTCAAGCGGCTAAGGCGCCAGCCACATGCACCTAAGGTGGCGGGTTCAAATCCCCAGCCCAGGCCCGCCAAACAACAGTGATGGCTGCAACCAAAAAATGGCCAGGCATTGTGGCGGGTGCCTGTGGTCCAAGCTACTTGGGAGGCTGAGGCAGGAGACTCGCTTGAGCCCAGGAGTTGGAGGTTGCTGTGAGCTGTGATGCCATGGCACTCTACCCAGGGGGATA
>NW_003852403.1:12348644-12352490 GCF_000181295.1 Otolemur garnettii
GCACTCTACCCAGGGGGATAGCTTGAGGCTCCGTCTCAAAAAAAAAAAAAAAAAAAGCTTATGTACTACAGTTGATCCTCGAAGAACACAACTTTGATGTGTCCAGGTCTGCTTATCCGTGGAATGTTTTCAAAATATATATTGGAATTTTTTTTAGAGATTTGCAGCAATTGGAAAGAAACTCAGATTAACCATGCACCCTAGAAATATCAAACAGAAAATTGAGAAAAAGGTACGTCATGAATGTACAAAAATACATAGATACTAGTTTACCTATGTGTTAAAGCACAGTTTGTGTTATTGGTAAGGCCTCTGGTCAATAATGACTATTAGTAGTTAATCTTGGGAGAGGCAAAAGTTACACATGGAGTTTTGACTCTATACGGGGTAAGTGCCCCTAATTCCTGAATAATTCAAGGGACAATTGCATATGATTCCATTTATATAACATTCACAAATAACAAAACTAAAAACTATAGAGGTGAAGAATAGATTAGTAGTTGCCAAGGGATGGAGACAGGAGAAGACATAACTGTACAGAGATTCACAAAGAAGTTCTTTTGTGGTGACACTACATAAAATAGCTGTCTATATTGATTATAGTGGTAGTCACAGCAATCTATAAATGGAACCAAATCACACAGAAGAACTATGTATACCCATACACACACACGGGAGGGGATATAAAAACTGGTGAAAACTGGAAAAAATGTGTAGTCTAGTTAACAGAATTGTGCCAATGTCAGTTTCCTGGCTTTGAAATTATACCACAGTTACCTAAGATGTCATCATTAGGGGAAGCTGGGTAAAAGGTTCATAAGACTCTCTGTACTATTTCTACAACCTCAATTATGAATCTATAATTATTTCAAAATAAAAAGGTAAAAATATAATTTCACCTGTTTTTTATGTGACTAGCTGAAAATTTTAAATTATATATGTGGCTTGTATCATATTTCTATTGAACACTGTTGCTCTATAGAATTCAGCATGTACATTGGAATAAACTATGGCATCAGTTACTATATGTTCCAGTCCTTGAACATCTACGATAGACTTTCCTTTCCCACAAATTCCGTATTCAAATAAATTTAGGAAACATGATAGGTTAAATATATTTACACAGATTTCTTTACAAGAAGCCTTCCCCTTTAATATGCTAATGTGTATCTTAAATCTCTGATACTTTTATTTCATAGGCAAAACTGGGGCATAGAGGGATTAAGTACACTATTTAAGGTCATATAGTTAGCAAGTGATAGAGCTGAGATTCAAATCTAAGTAGTCTGGCTCTCAGAGGAAATGAAGAGTTTGAGATTTGGTGTACTACACTATTTTTTAATATAAGGATCCTGTCAGTGGAGCTTACACTACATATTATTTTTCTAATGGTAGAGACGGATTTGTGCAGGGCTAGCTGTACTTCTCTGATTCAGTGATGCTACAACTACAAGCTTGTCTTTAACATAGTGATAGTGATAAAAAATAGGAATTCCAGCTATAAAATAGAGGCTAACGATATTTTTTAGTCTGGCAAGGAAATCTAACTAAAAGGTAACAACTAGATAACAAAGAAATATTATTAAATTTGATACTAGCATTGGGATTACATAAGAAAAATGTCCTTAATTTTTAGAGATGTATAATGACATATAGGGGTGAAATGATAGTGTTTAGGGTTTTGCTTTCCTTTTTTTTTTTTCTTTCTTTCTTTTTTTTTGACAGGGTCTCACTCTGCTGCCTAGGGTAGAGTGCAGAGGCAGGATCATAGCTCTCTGCAATCTCAAACTCCTAGGTTTAAGCAGTCCTTCTGCCTTAGCCTCCCAAGTAGCTGGGACTATAGGCACATGCCACTATGCCCAGCTAAATTTTTGATGGGGTCTAGCTATGTTGCCCAGGTTGGTCTTGAACTCCTGGACTCAAGAGATCCTCCCACCTCAGCTTCACAGAGTGCTAGGATTAGTGGCATAAGCCACCATGCCTAGCCTGCTTTTCTTATTTCGGAGAGGCACAGAGAGGATAAGAAAAAAAGATAAAGGGCCAGGTGCAGTGGCTCATGCCTATAATCCTAGCACTCTAGGAGCCTAGGTGTTTGGAATGCCTGAGCATCACAGGTTCAAGATCAGCCTGAGTAGAGCAAGACCCATCTCTAAAAATAGCTGGGTATTGTAGCGGGTGCTTGTAGTCCCAGCTACTTGGAAGGCTGAGGCAAGAGAATTGCTGGAGCCCAAGAGTCAGAGGTTGCTGTGAGCTACGATGCCATAGTACTCTACCCTGGGGCAATAGAGTGAGACTCTGTTTCAAAAAAAAAAAAAAAAAAGAAGGAAGGAAAGAAAAGAAAAAGAAAAAATGACAAGACAGACAAAGCAAATATATTAAAAATTTGATAACTGTTGGATGAGAGGGTGATGGGTAGTTCATCATACTATTCTCTATAAATTTGTGTGTAAGATTTTTCATTAAAAAATGTTAAGCTCGGCTCGGCACCTTTGGCTCAAGTGGCTAAGGTGCCAGCCATGTACACCTGAGGTGGCAGGTTCGAATCCAGCCCCAGCACACCAAACAACAATAACGGCTACAACCAAAAAATAGCCAGGTGTTGTGGTGGGCGCCTATGGTCCCAGCTACTTGGGAGGCTGAGGCAGGAGACTTGCTTGAGCCCAGGAGTTGGAGGTTGCTGTGAGCTGTGATGGCATTGCACTCTACCCAGGGTGACAGCTGGAGTCTCTGCCTCAAAAAAAAAAGTTAAGCTTGGGCAGTGCCCGTGGCTCAAGGAGTAGGGCGCCAGCCCCATATATCGGGGGTGGCAGATTCAAGCCTGGCCTGACAAAACTGCAAAAAAAAAAAAAGTTAAGTTATAATGCCTCAGCACCCGTAGCACAGTGGTTATGGCGCCAGCCACATGCACTGAGGCTGGCAGGTTCAAACTTGGACCAGGCCAGCTAAACAATGACAACTATAACCAAAAAAAAAGAATAGCTGGGCGTTGTGGTGGGCACCTATACTTTTAGCTACTTGGGAGGCTGAGGCAAGAGAATCCCTTAAGCCTGAGAATTTGAGGTTGCTGTGAGCTGTGATGCCACAGCACCCTACTGAGGGTGACATAGTGAGATTCTGTCTCAAAAAAAAAAAAAAAAAAAGTTAAGCTGTATGTTGTTAATTGTTCTTTTTCCAAACTCTTTTCAGCATCTGTAATTTGTAACTGTTAGAGAGAAAACTCAAGTTACTACTTCAAAGTAGATTATAGGTAATAATAGCTAAAGTAAAAATTGCTTTTAATTTACTGTCCTTTAGATATATTTTATCTTCATTATTCACTTCATCCTGACTTCAGCAAGAGAATCAACTTTTGGAAGCATCAAATCAACAATCAAAACAAGTAGTATAACTATACTGGGTCAACAATTCTGGCCTAGTAAGTGCCTAACAACTTTTTTCACACAAGATTTTTTAAACTTTCAGAATAGTCACAATTATAATAGCAGATTTTAATCTAAACTCTGTTCACTTTTTTGGGAAATGACTGTTTCTTCTTCCTAGTTCCTAAAGAGCTTATTATCTGGATTCCTGCCATATTGATATCCTATTCTTTAATAGATAAAAGGCTTCTACAAAGGCAAGAAGAGATTTGAGAGTTATTTTCTTTGTACGTCTATTTTACCAAGTGAGGAAGGACAAAAAGAAAAAGGATCTACTATGCATACTTGTCAAGCCCTATGCTTTAGATATGTTCTTATTTATTTATTTTTACAGTTTTTGGCTGGGGCCAGGTTTGAACCTACCACTTCCGGTATATGGGGCCCCCTACTCCTAGATATGCTTTCAGATAAGGTCTTTTTTTTTTTT
>NW_003852403.1:12353376-12355311 GCF_000181295.1 Otolemur garnettii
AAAAAAAAAAAAAAGAAAGTGTAATAAACGTAAGACATTATCATTCCTTGCTAAATTAGGAGTAAGAGGTAGGTTTTTAAGCCAGAAATATTTGTTCTCTAAAGTCTTAAAAGCAAAACTGACTCTTATGGATTCTGATGCTTAAATGCAGAGGTGGGGAGGCAGTATGTGTAATGGTTATGGCCACAGGGTTCAGAATCAGATCAATACCAGGTTTGTACCTCTCAGTTCCACCACCTTCTAGGAATGTCATCTTTGGCATACTACAATCTTTAAATCTGGGATCTTTATCTGCAGAATATGCAAAATAATAGAATAGCTTTGCACAATGTGGCACTAGATGCATTCAACTTTATTGTAGCACTCAGCTATTAACTTCTGGAGTTGTATATCCATGGTTATTGACAAAAAGGCCTGAAGCACTGCAGACATTACAAATACTCTAAGAGACCCAGTCCCTGAGTTCAGGAATCACAGCCCAAGAGGCCAGTAAGTCCTAGGATAGACTAAGTGATACGCCCTCAGCTGAAGAGGGAGTGACAAGGGGCAGCGTCCAGCAGGACCAAGAGGAGAGAATTCCCAACCAAATTTTCTCTTCCCAACCCTGGGAAAGAAAAGGAGCGAAGAACTGGTCAAGGAGGGTCCCCAGAACGCCCGCGGCCCGCCTCAGCCTCCCCGGGTCCGGCTGGGGTGGCTGAGCAGTCCACTCACAGCTCCAAGCTCTGTGGCACGGCCTTCCGAGTGTATCTGGAAATCATCCTCCTCCTCCTCCTCCTCAGCCGCGGCCGGGGCGACCACGCCAGGGTGGGGGCCTCCGGGCCTGGCCCTCCCGCCGGCTCCGGCCCGGCCCCCTCCCGCCACCTACCGGCCCCGTCTCGCCCCGTCGCCTAGACTCCGGACCGCCACCTCCCCCGGGTCCCCACCTCTCCAGGACTCAGACCTCCCAGCTTCCCCGCGGGGCGGAAGTGACGGAGGCAGGAGGGCTCCTGTGAAATGCTCCCGCCGACGCGCAGCAGTGACAATATCCAAGGTTCCGGGGACTGAGCCGATTTCAGACTTTCTCCCAGGACTTCCGCTGGCCTTAGATCCCCGGCTGGCGTTGGGACAGAACGTGATCCAGGCTTTTGGCACCTGGTGGCAGTTCTTAACCAGCTCACGCAGTGAGGTGGGCAGCTGAGGAAAGGTGTAACAGCAGAGACGCAAAGGAAAGCCCCAAGAACCGTAAGAGGAATTTCCTTCATTTTGTCAGATGGAAGCAGGGAGCCTAGTCTGAGTGAGGAGCACTGGACTCCAGTTCAGGCCCCTTCTGCTTGGTCGCTTCTCTTTCTGTGCTCTCAGCTTTTTCATTTGTAGAGTGAGGTGTTAGCCTGCGGAATCTCAAAGTCCATTCCAGTCTTGGCACTTTAAATTCTGCATAATGAGATGTATTTGGCGTTTTGGAATGGGTGGGTAAAATTATTGCTTGCCCATCTTGGTTGAAAGGAAAAATGATTTGAAGAGACTATAGTGAATGGGTGTCTACATAGAAGATTCAAGATTCCTTATTAGTGCGTTAGAAAGCTCAGTAAGCATAAGGAAAGAATTGCTGCATTAGGGTGTCTGACCAATAAACTCGTACTATTACTTGTAAGGAAAACCTCTAGGAAATGAAGAGCTATCTGTCACTTCCAGAGGTATGTATATAACTGAGACTTGAAAGGGGGGCAAATTTACGGCAGATAATGTAGGATCAAAAACTGGGCAGAGAGACGGGCGCCGTGGCTCACGCCTGTAATCCCAGCACTGGGGAGACCAAGACGGGAGGATTGCCTGAGCTCACAGGTTCGAGACCAGCCCGAGTAAGAGTGAGACACCCTCCTCCCCATCCCCCGTCTCAAAAAAAATAGCTGGGCATTGTGGCGGGCGCCTGTAGCCCCAGCTACTTGGGAGGCTGAG
>NW_003852403.1:12355811-12359442 GCF_000181295.1 Otolemur garnettii
GAGTCTTCTGCTTCAGCCTCCCAAGTAGCTGGGACCACAGGCGCCCACCCCAGCGCCCAGCTATTTTTTGGTTGCAGCCGTCATTGTTGGTTTGGTGGGCCAGGGCTGGATTGGAACCTGCCACCTCAGGTGTATGTGGCTGGCACCTTAGCCACTTGAGCCACAGGCACCAAGCCCAGAAGTAGGACTTTTGATAGTATTTAAACAGTGGATATTAGTGTAGTGTTTCTCAAAATGTGTTACACACTGCTTTTAGTACAGAAGCAAACATTTAAAAATTTTATTCTTTCATAGTTAATTTGGGAATTTGATACTGGATTTCTATTCACTGTATTATATCAAAATTTTCCTTTTAACATAACTTTAAATATAAAGAACATAGTTTTAAGTATAAAATATCATTAGAAGAATAATATTAAATGTTACTATAGGTGGTACATAGTCAAGGCAAAAACCACAATGATGGTATGTGGATAACAATTTTTGAAAACTCCATGTTGATAGAGTCACCTAGAAGAGAGCAGGAAGTGGCTGTTAACTTCTTTGTTGTTCTATGTGGTTTGTATCTTGAAACATTTCAATGTAGTTTACAAAGAAGAATGGAGGAAACTATGAAACTTGCTACAGTGGAAGACACTGTGGAGTACCGCCTGTTCCTCATACCAGATGAATCAAGAGACCCAGAAGAGCACAAAGAGATTCTTCAGAAGTATATTGAGAGAATAATGACCCAGTTTGCATCTATTCTAGCCCCCTATATCTGGCAGAATCAGCCTTTCAATCTCAAATATAAACCAGGAAGAGGTAAGGCTTTTACTTATTTTAATTAGTGTGACTTAATGTCATTCTTCATTTAGTGTTTTTAGGAACAGATTATATCCTAAACTTTTTAGATTAGTGATGCTTATCTATATTCAGTTAAGCTTTAAACTTTAAAAAAATTTTTTTAATTTATATTAATGAAAACTTTCTAATAGCCATTAGTTAGAAACTAACATGTACTAAGCATTATTAAACGCATGGCTATCCTTTTGAACTTTAGTTACTATACTATGCCATAATGTAACTAAATGCCTATACTAAACAGGTTCTGGCATCCGGCTTCCTTAATTATGGTTCCTTTTGCTATTACCCAGTGTTGCTTATCCTGGTGATGTGCTTAGTAAATTGCTTTGTTTCACATAGTAGTTTGGGAGAGGATCAAAGAGTGGCTCTGCCTGGCTGATAAAGAGAAATAGCATTTTGAAGTTCCTTCACTGATTGTCTATGTTCCTTCACTGATTGTCTGTCTCAAGCACTAAGCTTGAGATCTGATTTCTGAAAAAATAAAGTACTCTGTCCTCTCATTTCTTAGAGCTTTACAAAGATGAGTTATGGATAGTTGTGTAAGGCTCTACTCACACAGATATATGGAGTCTTGTTGAGCATCAGGAGCCTAGCATCTTGGGATGATATCACAAGTATACACCACAAGTTTACACTACTGTGGTATTCTCAGTTTGGTGCTTATCTGTTATCTTTTAACTGGAAATTGCAAAATATCTTCCTTACTGTCAATCATTTTTACCATGTTTTCTCATCTTCTTTAATGGCATTGTCATCTACCTAATTATCTAAGCTAGTTAGTAATTCAAAATCATGCTCAACTCTTCACATCACCATGTTTAGTTAGACATTGAATCCTAATTAGTTCTAAAATATGACCTTTTCTGTATATCTCTTTGGCTTCAATGTAAAATATTTGTGTTATTTTTGAGTATGAGTTCCATCATGGAACCAATGCAGTACAGACAGCTCAAAATATCACTGAAGTATTTTGGTAGAATATGGCTAATGAATGCACAGTATGTGGACTGTATGAGAAGCTCTATCCTGGTTCTAAAAAACTTCAGTGGCTTTCTAACCTACCTCAGGTTCTAACCTATACAATTGCCAGTTTAACTTTTGTAAAACATATCATGATCATGTCACTGTCCTGTTTAACATCCTTCCATAGTTCCCTATTACTTCAGATGAAGTTTAAATTGAAGTCTAATATGTGAGATAGATAAAAAATACTCTTTTTTTTTAAAGACACACCACATTGTCTAGTCTGGAATGCAGTGGCATGATCACAGCTCAGCTCAACGCAGTCTCAAAGGACTGGACTCAGGAAATTTATACTCAGTCCAAAATCCCAGACTCAAAGTGATCCTTCTACCTCAACCTCCTGAGCCTAGCATTACAACCTGGCTAATTTTTTTCATTGCTTATGTTTTTTAGAGACAGGGTCACACTATGTTGCCTAGGCTGGTCTTGGACTCCTGGCCTCACATCATCATCTTGTCTTGGTCTCCCAAAGCACTGGGATTATAGGCATGAGCCACCATGCCCAGCCAAAAATAGATACTCTAATTGGAGTTCTCTAGTTGAAGAAATAAGAGATCTAGGGAGGGGAAAAGAGTTGAGCAGGCTGTTCTTCTTACCTATTTTTTGCCATCGTAGCTCTTGAGACATTCTGCAATAGGGTTTGTTAAATATGAAATATCTGATTTCCTTACTACATTCTAAGTTTGACAGTTGATACCTCTGACATTTTTTTTTAACGGTGAAGGTACATCCTCATTCTTTCAAACATGTGTTTTGCCTTGTAATTATTTCTCAGTTTTTTTAGAGCATTTTTTGTGAAACTGTGGATAAGTAACAAATTTGTTTTATTTTTGAATATGAGCTCCATTGTGGAACCAGTGCAGTGCAGACAGCTTGAAATATTAATGAATTATTTGGGAAGGATGTGCCTATGAATGTACAGTATGTTGATGGTTTCAGAAGTTCCAATCTGGGGATTTGAAAATGAGCCACATGGGCAACCAGAGACAAAGGTGGATAATGATGATCTGAAAGCTATAGTAGAAGCAAATCCATCTCAACCTATGCTGGAATTAGCAGCAAGGTTTGACTTACTATTCAACAATATTAGACCATTTGAAACACGTTGTCCAGGAAAGAAGCTGTCTAGATGGGTCTCGCATGAATTAAATGAATGTCAGAAGAAAAAAATCTCCAAGTTTGCCTTTCTTTGCTGTCATGGCATAAAGGCAAACCATTTTCACACCATATTGTTACAAGAGATGAAAAATGGATTCTTCCTGACAATCTCAAGTGTTTGACACAATGGTTAGATAAAGATGAAGTACTGAAACACAGTGCAAAACCAAATATTCATCAATGAAAGCTAATGGTGTCTGTTTGGTGGTCCAGCACTAGTATAATCCCGTATAGCTTCATGAAACCTGGTCCATCAGTTATAGCAGATGTCTACTGCAACCAATTGGATGACATAATGAGGATGCTTGTGATTAAGCAGCCAACATTGATCAATAGAGATAGGCCAGTCCTCTTGTAGAACAGTGTTGCCAGCTCAGCGCCTGTGGCTCAAGTGGCTAAGATGCCAGCCACATACACCTAAAGTGGCAGGTTCAAATCCAGCCCAGGCCAAACAATAATGACAGCTGCAACCAAAAAATAGCCAGGCATTGTGGCGGGCACCTGTAATTCCAGCTACTTGGGAGGCTGAGGCAGGAGACTCACTTGAGCCCAGGAGTTGGAGGTTGCTGTGAGCTGTGATGCCATGGCACTCTACCCAGGGGGA
>NW_003852403.1:12360256-12362534 GCF_000181295.1 Otolemur garnettii
CTTAGCAGGCCTGGGGCAGGTTCAAACCTGCTACCCTAGGTGTATGTGGCTGGCACCCTGCTGACTAAGCTATGGGTACCACCAGGCATATAATTGATTAATTGTACTCCTTCTTGTTTGAGATATAATAAACTAAACCTTTGATTCGAAATTGGGCATTTCATAATTAATGACCTAATATAATACTTGCTTGACCTTCATTCTGTTAATATGGTTGATTTTCTTATGTTGAACCATCCTTGCATTACAGGAGTAAATCCCATTTGGTCATGGTGCATAATCCCTTTAATTGCTATTGAATTTGGTTTGTATTTTGCTGAGGATTTCTGCATCAGTATTCATCAGGGATATTGTTGGTCTTCAGTTTTCTTATATCATCTTTGTCTGAATTGGTTTCAGATCCTTCTTTAAATTGACACAGTTCTCCAGTAAAACTAACTGCTCCTGGGCTTCTCTGTGTTAGGAAGTTTTAAATTCCCTAACTATTTATAGGTCTGATTCAATCTCCTTACTATTTATAGGTTTGTTGAGATTTTTCTATTTCTTCGTGATTCAGTCTTGATAACTTGACTATTTTTAGGAATTAATCCATTTCTTCTAGTTTATCCAGTTTGTTGGCGTACTATTGTTTATACTATCCTCCTAAAATCCTTTTCACTTCTGTGGCATAGGTTGTACTGTCCCCTCTATCAATTCTTTTTTTTTTTTTTTTTTTTTTTTTTAGCATCACACTCATGGACTCATGGGAAATCGTTCTTTTTTTTCCTCCCCTTCAAATTTCATTTATTATTTCTTATAGCATAACTGTGTACATTAATGCAATCATGGGGGATTTTTTTTATTATTTTTATTTATTTTTATTTATTTATTTTTGGCCAGGGCTGGGTTTGAACCTGCCACCTGTGGCATATGGGATCAGTGCCCTACCCTTTTGAGCCACAGGCTCCACCCTTTAATACATCAATTCTAATTTTAGTTTTTTCAGTCTTCTTTCTTTTATTTCTAGTTAATCTAGTGAAGTTTGTCAATCTTTTTTTTTTTTAAAGTAACCTCAGTTTTGTTGTTTTCCTGTTCTCAATTTCATTTATCACCACTTTAACCTTTATTTTTATTTTTTTATTTATTTTAAAGACAGAGTCTCTCTCACTCAGGCTGGAGTGCAGTGGCCTCATTACAGTTTACTGTGACCTTGATCTCCTAGGCTTAAGGTATTCTCCTGCTTCAGCCTCCTGAATAGCTGGGACTACAGGTGTATGCCACTATGCCAACTAATTTTTTTCTATTTTTTTGTAGAGACGAGGTCTTGTTCTTGCTTAGGCCAAACTGTGCCCAGCCTCTGCTTTAATCTTTATTATTTTCTTCTTTCTGCTAGCTTTGGATTTAGTTTGTTCTTTTTCTAGTTCTTTGAGTATAAAGTTAGGTTGTTGATGTGAGTCTTTCATACTATAAACTTCCCTCTTAGCACTGCGTTCTCTGAACCCCATAAGTTTTAGTATATTGTGCATTCATTTTCATTTGTCTCAAGGTATGTTCTAATTTCTCTTGTGATTTCTTCTTTCCCTCTTATTTTAATGTGTATTGTTTAATTTCCACATATTTGTGGATAGTGTGCTGGTTTGAAAATTTCAGCTCTATCCAAATCTGGCTTTCTGGTATTCCCAAAATACTGTCTGTCATATCTCTATGCCTTTGTACATACTGTTAACTCTTTCTGCTGAGCCTACTTCTGGTCTTTTTTCTAGATAAGCATAGCTCAGATATCATCTCCTTATGCTTACATAGCCTTTATTGCTTATCTCTTTTCTAGGGTTCATCCTCTTGTTTTGAAAAGGTGTGGTTGTCTCTTGTTGTAGCCCATGAGTTCCTCAAGAGTAGGCATCTTGTGTCTTGTTTAGGATTGCAACCTCAGTTCCCATTATAGCACTTGGAACATATTCAGTCAATGAATGTTTATTTAATTGAATGACTACATGTATTTTTATTTGCCATGATGACATTATCTGGTTATATGATTTCTCTTCCCTTGTTTTTAGGAGGTGTTCCTGCTCATATGTTTGGCATGACAAAATTTGGGGATAACATTGAGGATGAATGGTTTATCGTTTATATAATAAAGCAGATTACAAAGGAATTTCCAGAGTTGGTAGCAAGGTATTGTGGTAATTTTAATTATTCTAAAGGAATTTAATTATAAAAACTAACTGCATTTTTTAGTCTGTTAATAATTTTTTTTCCTGTACTCTGATGGGAATTGTACAAATTTGGAATGGATTTATTT
>NW_003852403.1:12363742-12368711 GCF_000181295.1 Otolemur garnettii
GAAAGTTCAACTTCCAAAAGATTTCAAACTACCTACTTATTTTAGATTTTCTTCTTTAATATTCTAATTATGAAAGAACAAATAAACATGAGGAACAAAATTCAAATAATACAAAAGATTTACTGTGCTGCCTTCCCAGAATTAATCACCATTAAATTTCTTGTGGCTCTTTGTACATATATCACAGATTTCTTTTATATGTTTCCCTCTACTAGACCATAGCTATAGCTTTTGAAAAATCTTACACAGAAACAGTTGAAAGAGAAGTCAACAAACAATTGTATAGAAAGCAAAGTAGGTATCACTGCATTGTGTAATTGTTTTTAAAAATGGAAACTTCGGGTAGCACCTGTGGCTCAGTGGGTGAGGCTTAAGCAGTGCACCTGCCTTGGCCTCCCAGAGTGCTGGGATTACAGGCATGAGTCACTGTGCCTACTCTATTTATTTTTTTAATTGACAAATGAAAATTGCATATATTTATAATCTATAACATGTTGTTTTGAACATGTATACATTGTAGAATGGCTAAATGAAGCTCATTAGATGAATTACTTCACATATTCTTTTGCCGTGAGAACATTTAAAATCCACTCTCAACAATTTTTAAGAATATAATATGTTGTTATTGACTATGTTGTACAATAAGGAAATCTTATTTTAAATACTATTACACAAAAATAATTAGCAGTAATGTCTAAATAGTAATATTTTTATTTTTAGACAGAGTCTCACTGCCAGCTGTTTAGAGTGCAATAGTGTCATAATTGCTCACTGCAACCTCAAACTCTGAGGCTCAAGCCATCCTCCTGCCTCAGCCTCTTGTGTAACTAGAGACTCCAAGCCTGTGCCAAGAGGCATGCCTAGTGTTTCTATTTTAAGTAGAGACAGGGTCTTACTTCTGCTCAGGTTGTTCTCAAGCTCCAGACCTTAAGTTAGCCTCCTGCTTTGTCCTCCCAGGGTGCTAGGATTATAGGCATGAGCCACTGTATCCAGCCTAGATGATAGATTTTTCATGATCAAACAAAAAATATTAGTTTAGATCTCTATAGAGATAATAAGGAGGGGCAATACCTTTTGTGCTTAGATTCGGATATTCATAAATGATGATTCATACTTACACACCATGTCTATAAAGCTTTTTAAGTCCTAGGCACCCACTGTCTTGTGAGCTTTTTTTTTCTTTGAATGCCACATGTCTTCTGTACTTTCTTTGATTATTATCATAGTCTTTACATCAAGATATAGAGCAATGATAGTGTTTTTTTTTAAAGCTTAGTGTTAAATATTAAATATCTTCCCCATTTTAATTTTACATTCTTCTGCCAAGAAAAAAACTTAAAACTCAAGTTATTTGAAGGCTGAATATACTTTCATGATTAGCTGGGTTATGTAAAAGTTGGCGGCTTTCTTCTTTCTGCTGTGTAAGCATATCTAAGCCCTAGAAAGATGGGACCAGGTTATATAAATGTTTCGAAAATGTCCCTCCCTTACCCCCAATTATAATTGTGCTACAGAATAGATGGCCTGTTATAAGCCAGGTTACAAAGTAAGGAAGGGGGTAAGGGAGGGAGATTTTCTTCCAGAAAAAAAAACAGAATTTCTGAAAATTCTGAGTCCATAATTTTTTCCCAAAATGGTGGAGAGGGGATAAAATCTCAACATGAGTTTCAAAGTACTGTTCCTGTGAGGGGCTGGTAGTTGCCTTGCTGGAGAGGGGAATGGCTAAGTTTGACCATCCCCTCTTTTCACAGCTAGGGGAATAGAAATGTTAAGTTTATTGCCCAGTGGGTGTTAAAGTGGGCTAAAGCTTGGTTGGTACTGAATTCTCTAACAGGTTGTTTCTAGAAACAGACAACTCACACTCTCACTTCAGCAAAGAAATTTTTAAAAGCACTTGGGAAGTTCCTCCTCCACCCCTTAGGTGGGAAGTCTCAGAGAAGGGAAACATCAGTACCGTCACCTTCTAGGCCATAATGGAATTCCTGAAAGTTGGAGAAAAAGGAACTTTCATAAAAGTGAATAAAGGCTGCTTCCACCACCGGGCCACAGAAAATAAGATGAGACTGGAACCATGTCAGATTTTCTAGGAAAGAAGCACTCAGGAATTGGAGCAGCATGAAGGCCAGCTCCAGTGATGTACATCACAGCCATGAGGAACAGCCCACCTGTCTGACCCACTGTGGTGGCCTTGATAATGCCCTCAGCAATATAGTAAAGTGCATGGTGGGCACAACACCACTCAAGCAAGTCCTAGGAACACTGCTGCTCTTGTCTGCCATGCTTAGGAGTCGCAAACTGGTCCCACTATGCCACAGTGGTGGCAGAAATGCCCAGGATACAGACAATGGAGAGGTAGATGAGCCATGCTGTGGGGAGCAGCAGAAAGGGTAATAGAGCCAGGGGACGGAGCTCCCTATAATCAGTAGAGAGTTCCCTGAATAGTCCAGTTTGGAAAAAGTCCAATAGATTTTCTCTGAATGACAACAGACAGTATAGAAGAGCCAGGAGAAGCTGAGGCAAAGCACTGCACCCAAAAAGAACATCCCCCAAACCACCTTCTTCTGTTGAGGGGCCATGAGGCACATATTTGGTCTAAGCATGGCCAAGATTCCAAAAAAGAGAAACAGCATAAAACCAAGCAGATAGGTCCAGATGTTGCCAGTTTCTGTATAGATGCAGAAGATGCTCCTGAAGCAAGCCTGAAAGGAGGGCATGGGTGAGCTATGGCCATGTAGCAGGTAGTCATTGTCCTTTAGCCAGTCAGGGTCCACATCACACAGGATGACCCTCCAGCGGCCTTTTCAGACCTTACACACAAACTCCTCCATCTTCTCCATGCTATGGTGGGCTTGCAGGGGAAGTGTCAGTACCCGTATCTCCTCTTCCTGGGGCTCTGGGCATGTTTGCTCTTCTTCAGCTTTAGTTGGATTGGCAATTACTCATTTGCCCTTCTCTTCCAACAGGGCTCTGAGTTTAGCCAGTTCCACTGTGTCAGTTTCCCCTTTACTGGCAGGAGCCCCATTGCCCTGTGCCACCATAGATGTTGTGGGACAACATGTGGCCCTGCAGCTTCAGCTTGGGGAAAGGTTGCGTTCTGTGAGCCCCGGGGGCAGAAAGCTCCCTGTGGTGGTAGATGAGCCAGAGGGTAGGCTCTGCCAGCTCTGGAAGGGGCGCCACTTAAACTTTTTTTTTAAACATTCAAAAAAAGCAGAAGCATTTCTGTATCTCTTCTTGACTAACTTTCCTAAAGCAGAGCTCTAACCATTTTACTATCCTGCTCTAAAACCTTTAATTCCTTTTCTTTACCTATGAAACTAACCATATTTTCATTGATTCTGCCAACATTTAATACTCTTCACAGAATGATATAACTGTACCTTTAGTCTACTTCTTTACTTGGTGTATGGCTCTAAATAGATACTTTAAGTTGCTGCCTCCATGGTTTTGCTTATGCTATTCTAAGGCCATCTCTCCTTTCTCCTTATATCTCCACTCATTACAATTACAGAGCTAGATGGTATATAATGATATATAGACTATGCAACCTAGTTCATCCTCTGTGGAAAGGAGTATGGAGATTCCTCAAAGAACTAAAAGTTGACCTACCATTTAATCCTGCAATCCCATTACTAGGTATCTACTCAAAAGAAAAAAGAGTCATTTTATCATCAGGACATTTGCACTTAAATGTTTATAGCAGCATTATGCACAATTGCAAAGATGTGGAAACAATCCAGGTGACCTTCAACACATGAATAGATTGATAAAAGATGGAGATTTTGTATCTTTTATAACAATCTGGATGGATTTGGAGAACGTTCTCCTAAGCAAAGTATCACAAGAATGGAAAAACAATTAGTACACCTGATTGTTTCGACCTCCAAAGGCGTTGTGACCCACAGGTTGAGAACCGCTGCTACAGTACTTTGTATATTTTCATCTTACCATCTCCCTTCAACTCCTCCTTACAATCTTAATAGTTTCCTTCAGTGCTTAGTTAAAACCAGTAGATTAACAACTCCCTGCTCAGGAGAGAAAAAAACTAAATTAAATTCAGGTAAGGGTGGGTAATTTCAGGTAATTGAATTAAATTAAATTAAATTTTAAAAAGAGAGTGGGTAAATTCTCACCCAACACCCATTGCACAGGTATATTGCTCACTTCCTGGGTGAAGGACACAACTACAACCTGGACTTCAACCTTACAAAAGAAAACTTTGTAACCAAATTGTGTGTAACCCCATATTAATCTGAAATTTTAAAAGACGTTAACTTTAATATAAAAAACGGGAGGAAATGATATATTTTCCTATCAGATTATGCATAATCAAGCTCTAGAAGGATATGTAAGAAACAGCAGTGAGGGAGTAGGAATTAGGCAGGGAGGAACTAAAGCAGGAAGTAGACTTTTTCATCCTGTAGCTTTGGATTTATTTTTTTGAAAATTTAACTATGTGAATGTATTGCCTCTTGTAAAATGTAAAGAAAGTGATGCAAGTGAGCCAAAAACAATTATCTTTCAAGACCCAGATAATATCACCTATATAAAGGCTTTCTAATATTTGATATATATGATTTTTTTCTTTCTTTTAGAACCTTATAGTACAGTAGTTCTCAACCTTCCTAATGCCGCAACCCTTTAATACAGTTCCTCGTGTTGTGGTGACCCCCACACATGAGGGGCGGTGTCTTGGTTCCTAAGACCATCAGGAAATATGTGTTTTCCAATGGTCTTAGGCAACCGCTGTGAAAGGAGAAAGGGTCATTCGACCTCCAAAGGGCTCGTGACCCACAGGTTGAGAACCACTGCTATGGTACTTTGTATATTTTCATATTTTAATCTAATATTATTTATTTATGTGCATTTCTTATCATTTCCCTTCAACCCCTCCTTACAGTCTTAATAGTTTCCTTCAGTGCTTGTTGACATCTTAATTATTTTGCTTTCTTTCTTTTTTTTTTTTTTTTTT
>NW_003852403.1:12369247-12377542 GCF_000181295.1 Otolemur garnettii
AAAAAAAGCACATAATACCCACTCAGATATTTACTAGATGAAGAGGAAATATATTAGAATAAAAGTGTTTTGAATACTAGCAAATACATACTTTTTAAACATAAAATTGGAACTTTTCTTCTTTAGGATTGAAGACAATGACGGTGAATTCTTGTTAATAGAAGCTGCTGACTTTCTCCCTAAATGGTTAGAGCCTGATAATAGCACTAATAGGGTAAGTATACCCAAGTTTAAAGAAAATTTACAGAGACAAAATCATATTGTATTATTTTCATATGCACCTAGAGTTCCCAGTGCCCACTATGAAAATTAAAATGTGCACCATTTGCAGGTATTTTTCCACCATGGGGAATTGTGCATCATTCCTGCACCAAGGAATCCTGGAGCAGTACCTTGGTTACCTGCCACCTCCCCGACCATTCCACAAGCATTGAACATAATCTCAACACACCCAGAAAAAGTTCTGGCTTCAGAATCTATACGAGCTGCTGTGAATAGGCGCATCAGAGGGTAAGAAAAATACCACTTTGATTGCTAGTTGAGAAGCATTTGGTTTAATGCAACCCCTCTTTCATTGATTGTAAATCACCCCTTTCACCTACATTACTGCTAATTTCATTGATTGTAATCACCCCTCTTTCACCTACATTACTGCTAATTTTCATTTTGCCTGCATATCTTTTCATGAAATTGACTAATAAATTAAACTTATGGATTTTATTTATTCATTTATTTGTGGCAGAGTATTACTCTGTTGCCCAGGCTAGAGTGCTGTGGCATCAGCCTAGCTCACAGCAATCTTAAACTCCTGGGTTCCAGCTATCTCTATGCCTCAGCCTCCCAAGTAGCTGGGACTACAGGCCCCCACCTCAAGGCCTGGCTAATTGTTCTGTTAGTAGAGATGGGGTTTCACTCTTGCTCAGGCTGGTCTCAAACTCCTGAGCTCAAGCAATCCTGCCTCAGCCTCCCAGAATGCTGGGATTATAGATGTGAGCCATTGTGCCAGCCTCAAACTTAATGGATTTTTAAAATCAAAAAGCAGATACATCTTTTTTTTTTTTTTTTTGAGACAGACGCTCAAGCTGTTGTCCTGGGAAGAGTGCCCTGGCATCATCCTGATGTATCTTTTAATTCCAGTTCAGAGTATTATAATCTGGTCTCAATATTTTCACATTTAACTTAGATATCATGGCTATGTGTTATCTGTATCCATGAATAAAAAAATGTGAAATCTGGCTCGGCACTCATAGCTCAGTGAGTAGGG
Organism: Otolemur garnettii; assembly: GCF_000181295.1. Taxonomy (NCBI): domain Eukaryota; kingdom Metazoa; phylum Chordata; class Mammalia; order Primates; family Galagidae; genus Otolemur; species Otolemur garnettii. The sequence continues at coordinate 12,370,512 of NW_003852403.1, forward strand.
TGCTGGCCACATACACCAAAGCTGGTGGGTTCGAGCCTGGCCCAAGCCTGCTAAACAACAATAACAACTGCAACCAAGGAATAGCAGGACACTGTGGTGGGCGCCTGTAGTCCCAGCTACTTGGGAGCCTGAGGCAAGAGAATCACTTAAGCCCAAGAGTTGGAGGTTGCTGTGAGCTGTGACGGCATAGCACTTTACTGAGGGCGATAAAGTGAGACTCTGTCTCTAAAAACAAAAAAAGTATAGTATTCTATATATGTATATACTATAAAAGTAATTATGTTATCAATCGTAGGTACCCCGAAAAAATTCAATCCTCCCTTCATCAAGCACACTGCTTCCTTCCAGCTGGCATTGTAGCAGTGTTAAAGCAGTGCCCTAGATTGGTGGCAGCAGCAGCCCAGGCATTTTATCTACGAGACCCTATTGATCTTCGAGCCTGTCGTATTTTCAAGACATTCTTGCCTGAAACACGAATAATGATGTCGGTAAGATATCTGTGTTGAGGCTTGGTGCTTAAGTGGCTAAGGCGCCAGCCACATACAACTGAGTTGGCGGGTTCACATCCAGCCCAGGCCTGCCAAACAACAATGAAGGCTGCAACCAAAAAATAGCCTGTTGTGGCAGGTGCCTATAGTTCCAGCTTCTTGGGAAGTGGAGGCAGGAGAATCGCTTGAGCCCAGGAGTTGGAGGTTGCTGTGAACTGTGATGCCACCCTACCCAGGGTGACAGCTTGAGGCTCTGTCTCAAAAAAAAAAAAGATATCTGTGCTGGTTTAGTTTAGTTTATCTCACTAAATGAGAGGAAATTGACACATTATTTTATTTGCCTTATAGAAAAATTTGGAAGTATTTTGTTTCATGTTAATAGAGATTGTCTGAAATACTTGGGACCAGAAATATTTCAGATTTCAGATTTTTTTGGATTTTGGAATATTTGCCTTCTATTTACTAGTTGAGCATCCCAAATTTGAAAATCTGAATCTTAGCTTTTTTTTGGAGACAGAGTCTCAAACTGTTGCCCTGGGTAGAGTGCTGTGGTATCACAGCTCACAACAACCTCCAACTCTTGGGCTTAAGCAATTTTCTTGCCTTAGACTCCCAAGTAGCTAGGACTACAGTGCCCACCACAACACCTGGCTATTTTTTGGTTGTAGTTGTCATTGTTGTTTGGCAGGCCTGGGTTGGATTCAAAACTACTAGCTCTGGTGTGTGTGTCTGGCACCCTAGCTGCTGAGCTATAGGCGCCGAGCCCACATTTTTTTTTTTCTTTTATCATTGCTCTCCCCAGTTGGAGGAAATTTTCAAGAGACCTGATCCCCTATTTTATATCAATGTTTCCTAGCTGTTTTTGACAATATTTTCCCTATTTTTATAATTCTTTCTCTCTTCCCTCCATTCCCCTCCCATTCCTCCCCTCCTTCCCTTCCCATCCCTTCCCCCTTTTTTCCCACAGAGTCTCACTCTGTCCCCTGACTAGAATGCAGCAGCATAATCACAGCTCACTGCAACTTCAAACTCCTAGGCTAAAGTGATGCTCCTGCCTTAGACCCCCAAGTAGCTGGGACTACAGGCCTGTATCACCACACCTGGCTAATTTTTCTACTTTTAGTACAGATAGGATCTTGCTCTTGCTGAGGAAGATACCAAAATCCTGACCTCCAGTGGTCCTCCCATCTTGGCCTCCCAAAGTGCTAGGATTACAGACATAAGCCAGTGCACCTGGCTGATTATTTCTTACTTAACAATAAAATATTTCGTATCTTCCAGAAAATTGAAAATTAGGTGTGTTGGCTTGAACCTGTAATCCCAGCTACTTGAGAGACTGAGGCAGGAGGATCACTTGAGCCTGGGGGTTCAAGTCCAGCATGGGCAATATAGCAAAACCCCATGCAAAATTAAAATATTCTTTATCTTATACTCCTCAAACTCGCATATAATGAATGTAATGAATGATAAGAATTCCATAATTAATAATTAAAAAGTAGACAGAAGAGTAAGTTTTATGGTATGTGAATTATATCTCAATAAAGCTGTTACTGGAAACAAGTAGACAGTGAATAGGTTGGATCTTCTTTATATTTCATGTGAATATGAAGCTCATAGTAAACATTATGTTTAATGATATCCAAATGATATCCAAAATTTTAATTTCAGGAAAAGACTCATGAATTTCATATCTCTATGCCTAGGTGACTTTCACTAAATGTCTGTATGCACAGTTGGTGCAACAAAAGTTTGTGCCAGACCGGCGAAGCGGATACGGGCTTCCTCCTCCATCACATCCCCAATATCGAGCTCATGAACTGGGCATGAAGCTGGTAATGTTGAACCAAAAGCTTTACTTTCTTTCTTTATATAAAAAAAGAAAGCACAGAAAGTCCAGGAATACACCATCTTTATGTGAGAATGTAGTAAAATGTGGCATTTCAAATTAGAGAAAAAAATGAATTATTCAGTAAATGGAAATAGAGTAACTGTGCCATCCTAAAAATTAGAGTTGATTACCTCACATCTATACCAAAATATATTTCAGTTGAATGAAATGCTTACATGTAAAAATTGAAACTATAAAATTTGAAGAAAAAAACACAGGTGGACATTTTATAAACTAAGGCCTCTCTAAGCATGTCTTGAAACCAGAAGCTGTAAAAGAAAAGACTGATAAATTCTATTGTGTAAAAATTAAGCATTTCTGCATGGGAAAGAAGAATCCCATAAATCCAAAAGGTAGCAAACCTGGAAAAACTGCTGCATTTTAATCTAAATGAAAAAGCTAAGTTCCCTGATACCTAAAAGGTTCCTTTAAGTCCATATGAAAAAGATAATACTAACCAATTAATGTTCACAAACTATAACCAGACCGTCGATAGATAAGAAACTATAAATGACCTTTAATTTAAACATATGAAAAATGTTGACCCTTGTTTATGGTAAAAGAAATATAATATAAACTTACAAAATAGTGTTTTTCACCATTAGATTGGCAAGAACCAAAAAGTTTGATAATACACAAATATACTAGATTGGTGAGAATGTATAGAGAAGATGCTCTTGAACCTTTTTGATAGAAATATAAATTGGTTCAATGTCTTAGGAAAATAATTTGGCTATATAGATGCTCTCAACTTATGACGGGGTTACCTCCTGATAAATCCATTATCTGTCATATTGTAAGCCAAAAATGCATTTAATATACCTAACTACTGAACATCATAGCTTAGCCTAGCCCCGTCTTAAATGGGCTCATTACATTAGCATACACTTGGGCAAAATGATCTAACATAAAGCTTTTATAATAAAGTATCAAACATCTTGTGTAATTTATTGACTACACTGTAAAGTACTATGTTGATGGTATACTACATGATGGTGTGGCCTCCTGGGCACTGCAGCTTGCTGCCACTGCCCAGCATCACCAGGGAATAGCATACTGCATATCACAAGCCCAGGACAGATCAAAATTTGAAGTAAAGTACTGAATGCATATTGCTTTTGTACCATATTGTAGTTGAAAAATCACTAAGTTAAACCATCACAAGTCAGGAACTGTCTGTATCCATCAACATTTAAAATGTTGAAACCCTTCTGGTCAACAGTTGGACTTCTAGAAATGTATTCTCTGTATATTTTACATGTGTTTAAAGATGTATGCGCAGGCATATTCATAACAGCATTGTTTATAGTGGCAAAAGATTGGAAACTACTTAAATGTCCATTAGGAGAAATATTTAGACAAATTATGGTCTATCCATGAAATGAGATGGATAAATTGGTATGTGCTCATATGAAATGATCTCCAAGGTAGCTCAACACCTGTAGCTCAACAGCCAGGGCGCCAGACATATATACCAGAGTTGGTGGGTTCAAATCCAGCCTGAGCCTGCCAAACAAAAATGAGAACTAGAACCAGAAAATAGCTGGGCTGTATGTATGTCAGGCACCTGTAGTCCCAGTTACTTGGGAGGCTGAGGCAAGAGAATTGCTTAAGCCCAGGAGTTTGTGGCTCTCTACCCAGGGCAATGTAGTGGGACTCTGTCTCAAAAAAGAGAAAAGAAATGATCTCCAAGGTAAATGATTAAGTGTAAAAAGCGTATTGTATATGCTGCCTACCATTGATTGACAAAAGGAGTGGAGTAAAAAGCTGTAATACCAGACACACATGTCTGCTTGAGTGTATAGATCATTTCTAAAATAATGTTCAAGAAATTGGTAGCAGTGTCCTCTAGAATGATCAGGGAAGCTCCCTGTTTGAATTATTTTTCAATCTGGATCTATTTTATATATCTGTATCTATCTATCTATTTATCTATCTATATATATATATATATTTTTTTTTTTTTTTTTTGAGACAGAGCCTTAAGCTGTCACCCTGGGTAGAGTGGCATCATAGCTCACAGCAACCTCCAACTTTTGGGCTCAAGTGATTCTCTTGCCTCAGCCTCCCAAGTAGCGGGGACTACAGGCGCCTGCCACAACACCTGGCTATTTTTTTAGTTATAGTTGTCATTGTTGTTTGACAAGCTTGGGCTGGATTCAAACCTGCCAGCTCTGGTGTAGTCTTTGACATTTTGTAATCAAAGACTAAAATGAGGGTGGTGCCTATGGTTCAGTGGGTAGGGCACCAGCCTCATATACTGAGGATGGAGGGTTTGAACCCGGCCCTGACCAAACTGCAACAAAAAAATAGCAGTGTTGTAGTGGGTGCCTGTAGTCCCAGCTACTCAGGAGGCTGAGGCAAGAGAATCACCTAAGCCCAATAGTTGGACGTTGCTGTGAGCTGTGACGCCACGGCGCTCTACTAAGGGCGATAAAGTGAGATTCTGCCTCTTAAAAAAAAAAAAGACTAAAATGAAATGATTCCCTCCCTTAACTATGTCTAAGACCATACTCAATTTATAATTTCTATTAGACGAGAATCCTTTTGTAAACATTTTCATGATCAAACAAGAAATAAATTTAAGTTTCTGGTTTTATAATCAATAGCAAAAAGTATCTATTTGAAGAGAATCTTTGTTTTGTATTATGTTTTCTTTCCCTTTATGATTTTTAGTATGTTATGGAGATTTACAAATTTGAAGGTAAACATAATTTGCATAAAATTCAAAAAGTGTTATAAGCGTCTACATGCCCATGTATCCTATCAACTAGTTCTCAAGTGTGACTAAATGGAAAGAAAGTAACATAATAAGATGATAGTGAAGAAAAGCTACTTAATAAAAATTCTCTCACTCTCTCTCATCTAGGCTCATGGATTTGAGATCTTATGTTCCAAATGTGGCCCACATTTTTCCGACTCCAAGAAATCCCATGTGATTGCCTCACCACTCTGGGCCAGCTTCCTTGAAAGTCTGAAAAAGAATGATTACTTTATGGTAGGACTTGCAATGTTTTTTGTTTTATTTTGTTTTGTTTGAGACAGTATCTCATTTTGTCACCCTTGGTAGAGTGCCACGGTGTCATAGCTCATAGCAATCTCAAACTCCTGGGCTCAAGTGATCCTCTTGCCTCAGCCTCCTGAGTAACTGGGAGTACAGGTCCCCGCCACAATGGCTGGCTAGTTATCAGAGGCGCGGTCTTGGTCTTGCTCAGGCTGGTCTTGAACTCTTGACCTCAAGCAATCCACCCATCTTGACCTCAGAGTGCTAGGATTACATGCATGAGCCCCTTGCCCAGCCTTGTTTTTTGTTTATTTGAGACAGTGTCTCACTATTGTCAACTGTGGCCAAAGTACAGTGGCTTCATGATGGCTCTCTGTGTTCCAGCAATCCTCCTGCCGTAGCCTCCCGAGTGTGAGACTTTATGCACATACCACCATGCAGCTAATGTTTTCTGTTTTTAGAAGAGACACAGTCTCCTTCTTGCTCACGCTAGTCTCAAACTGCTGATCTCAAGTAATCCTCCTACCTTGGCCTCCCAGAGTGCTAGGATTACAGCCTTGCAATGTATTTTTTAAGTATACAATCCAATTCTATGATATTCATGGTCTTGGAAGATAGTAGCAAAGGGGTATCTATGAACTGTTTCTAGTATTAGAGAAAAACTAATGCTACTTGTATTAAATGATAAAAATTATTATTTGTAGCAGGTGAACAACTTACAAAACTTGATAAAGCAAATGTAGAACATCAGGTAGGCAAATTAGCAAATGTGGATAAAACAATTACAAAAAGACAACTAGTAGGCTCCGTTCCTGTAGCATAGTGGTTACAGCGGCCAGCCATATACGCTGAGGGTTACGGGTTTGAACTCGGCCTAAGCCAGCTAAACAACGACAATTGCAACAGAAAATAACCAGATGTTGTGGTGGGCAACTGTGGTCCCAGCTACTTGGGATGCTGAGGCCAGAGAATCGCTTAAGCCCAAAAGTGAGCTGTGATGCCATAGCACTCTACTGAGGGCAACATAGTAAGATTCTGTCTCAAAAATTAAAAAAAAAAAGACAACTAGCACATTTTTCTTTTTTTTTTTTTAATTAAATCATAGCTGTGTACATTAATGCAATCATGAGGTACAATGTGCTGGTTTTATATACCATTTGAAATATTTTCATCAAACTGGTTAACATAACCTTCACTGCATTTTCTTAGTTATTGTGTTCAGACATTTATACTCTACACTTAGTAAATTTAACACGTACCCTTGTAAAATGCACCACAAGTGTGGTCTCACCAATCATCCTCCCTCCCCCCCTCCCCTCCCTTTCCTCTTTCCCCTTCTTCTTAGGCTATAGTTAGGTTATAGCTTTCATATGAAAACTATAAATTGGTTTCATAGTAGGGCTGAGTACATTGGATATTTTTTCTTCCGTAAATTTTTCTTAAAATATTCAGCTTCAGGCTCAGCGCCTGTGGCTCAACTGGCTAAGGCGCCAGCCATATACACCTAAGGTGGTGGGTTCGAATCCAGCCCGGGCCCGCCAAACAACAATGATGGCTGCAACCAAAAAATGGCCAGGCGTTGTGGCGGGTGCCTGTAGTCCTAGCTACTTGGGAGGCAGAGGCAGGAGACTCCCTTGAGCCCAGGAGTTGG
>NW_003852403.1:12380571-12386785 GCF_000181295.1 Otolemur garnettii
CCTTAGCCACTTGAGCCACAGGCACCGAGCCTCAAACAGGCACATTAATGACAAAACAGGAACTTGGACCTCATGATTACTGAGCAATATATTGTATCATGTGCTGCCTCCCTAGGCTGCCTCCCTGCCTCCAACCGTCTGAGGGACAGTGAACTGGCCCCCTGTTTAAAAAGTTTGAGGACCAAGCAATGTTCTAATAGACTCTTTTTATCTTTTTTTTTTTTAAGGGACTGATAGAAGGTTGTTCTCAGTATCAGCAAAGGCTAGAAATGGCAAAGAACTACTTTCAACTCTCAGTAAACCGGCCAGAAAGGTGAGTTATAGTTAAGGCTTCACCACAAAGTAAGATAGATTGGTGTTGGGTAGTTCTTTTTAAATAATAAAGTTTGGTTGTTTGTTGTTATGAAAGTAATATAATCATTCAATACAGCAAACATAGAAAGATGTGAGAAGAAAAATATTTATACCAGAGAGTCAACCACTACTACCATTTTGATTCATTGCCTTCTAGGGGTTTTTTCCAGTTGATTTTTTTATATTTATAAAAATTTTGTATCTTGTAGTTAATATTTATTCATCATGATCTTACATTTTCCATGATATTACACAGTCTTTATAATTTAAAAAATCTGTATAATATTTCAGCAAATGGATGTACCATAATTTACTCAATTATTTTTACTTTTGGGGAACAAAGATGTAAGTAGCTTAAATGTCCAACATTTTAATGAATATTGCAGGAAAAACTCCCATTCCTCACATCAGGATAATTTTTAAACAGTTTAAAACCAAACTGACATCTCCCTCATGACCTGTTGACATTCCCAGTGTTTGGATTTTTTTTTAATGGCTGGTCTCAAACTCTTAGCCTTTTCATAGACTTTTCCCCAGTTTCTATTTGTAGTACCACCATCCTTAATACCCAAACACCTGGTTTTCTTTGGACCTGGCCTATATGTCCTATTGTTGTCATCTGTGTCTTGTATTTATTGTATTACTTGCTACTTTAATTATTTATTTCTTAAACTATGGCAATACCTAATCTTGTTTTCCAGCCTCTAGTGCAGGGGTCCTCAAACTTTTTAAACAGGGGGCCAGTTCACTGTCCCTCAGACCTTTGGAGGGCTGGACTGCGGGCCCCAGGACAAGTCAGCTGCTAAGCAGGACAGGCAGTGGTGGCAAAAACACCCGGCGGGCCAGATAAATGTCCTAGGCGGGCCGCATGTGGCCCGTGGGCCATAGTTTGCAGACACCTGCTCTAGTGACTCTTTTCTTCCAATCCAACCATTAGAGCCAGGAGAATCTACTTAAAATATATCTAGGTGGCGCCCCTACTCAGTGGATAGGGCGCTAGCCACATACATCAAGGCTGGCAGGTTTGAATCTGGCCTGGGCCAGCTAAAACAACAATGACAACTGCCACAGAAAAATAGCCAGGTGTTGTGGCAGGTGCCTGTAGCCTTGAGACTATCTCAAAAATATATATATATGTGTGTGTGTGTGTGTGTGTATCTACAGGGAAGGGTTGGGGAAAATATATATGTGTGTATGTGTGTATATAAAATCATGCCATTCTCCTCTCCTTAAAATTGTTAGATATTTAGAAACAATCATAAGAGTCAAAAATAAGCAACTGAAGTACCAATCAAAAGAAGAGAAATGAATTGTGGTATATTTATATGATGGACTACTATCTAGTAGTTAACCAGAGGTTAACTAAATATAAATATATCTAATTCAGGATTTCTCAGCCTCAGTGCTACTGACATTTTGGATCAGATAATTCTTCGTTGTGAGAAACTGGCTTATGCACTATAGGATGCTTAACAGCATCCTGGCTTCTACCCTGTAAATACCAGTAGCACTCCTTCCCTCCACAAATTGTGCCAGATTGCAGAATATCTCCAGACGTTGCCAAATATCTACTTAAAATTGAGAACCACTGATCTAAATGAATAGATTTCAAAAACATGTCGTTAAGTGAAAAAAGCAAATTATAAATATATACAGTATGGATGCTATACATATAGCATTTTTAAATACACAATTTTTTTTTTGTAGAGACAGAGTCTTACTTTATCACCCTTGGTAGAGTGCCATGGCGTCACACAGCTCACAGCAACCTCCAACCCCTGGGCTTAGGTGATTCTCTTGCCTCAGCCTTCTGAGTAGCTGGGACTACAGGTGCCCACCACAATGCCCGGCTATTTTTTTGTTGCAGTTCAGCCGAGGCCGGGTTTGAACCTGCCACCCTCAGTATATGGGGCTGGCGCCCTACACACTGAGCCACAGGCACTGCCGCAAATATATTATTTATAGATACAAATATATTCACTTATTCAAAAAATATTTACTGAGTACCTCCTGTAGGCCAGGCTCTATTCCAGGTGAGGATATAACAGATGAACCCAAAGTGACCCTGCCCTTATAGAACTTACATGCTAGTATAGGCAGGAAACAATAAACCATTACGTGGTGTGAAATGGTGGTAAATGCTAGAAAGAAAGACAGTGTATGAAAGGAGAGAGGTAGAAGCTGCCTTTCTAGATAGGTTGTTGGTTAAGGAAAGCCTTTCAAAGGAAGTTTTCTTTGAGAAGAGAACTGAATGAAGTGAACAAGTGAGGCATAACATGCCAGATACGGAGAACAAACAGCAAATACAGCATAGAAATAGACATAGACATACAGACACGGGCACGCACATGAGCACACATACACACACGGAGGCTCAGGATACTGGAGACAGCATTTACCTCTGGGCAGCAGAGGGCAGTGATGATCAAAGGAAACATTAGCCTCATCTGCAATTTTTTTTTTTTTTTGAGACAGAGTCTCAAGCTGTCACCCTGAGTAGAGTACCATGGCATCACAGCTCATAACAACCTCAAACTCTTGGGCTTAAGTGATTTTCTTGCCTCAGCCTCCCAAGTAGCTGGGACTACAGGTATCTGCCACAACACTTGGCTATTTTTTTGTTGTAGTTGTCATTGTTGTTTAGCTGGATTCAAACCCACCAGCTCTGATGTATGTGGCTGGCACCCTAGCCGCTGAGCTACAGGTGCCGAGCCATCTGCAGTATTTTTTAAAGTTCATAATTAATACTTTAAATTTTATATTAAATTATATTAAATATATTTTATAGTATATATATTACTATTTTAATTTTTATATTAAATGTATAAATATAATCAGACTGCATAAATACAACAGCTTTATAATTCTAGGTGGTAAAGATATGGTTATTATTTTATATATTTTTTGGATTTACCCGTATTGTTTACATTTATTTATTTATTATTTGAGACAGAATCTCACTCTGTCACTCCGGGTAGAGTGCCATGGTGCAATAGCTCATAGCAACTTCAAATTCTTGGTCTCAAATGATCCTCTTGTCTCAGCCTTCCAAGTAGCTGGGACTATAGGCACCAGCCACAGTGCCCAGCTAATTTTTCTATTTTTAGTAAAGATAGAGCTTCACTCTTGCTCTGGCTAGTCTCAAACTTCTGAGCTCAGGCAATCCACCCACCTCAGCCTCCCAAAGTGCTAGGATTACAGGCATGAACCACCATGCCTGGTATTGTTTATATTTCTTAAACCAAAAATTAAAAATAACAAAGAAGCTGTCAGTGATCACCATTGCTTATTTGAGTCGGAACTTGTTAGCCATTTAAGGCTTACTGTGCTCTCATTGGATTCTGTTTATTCAGTCTTACCTTCTATATTTATGCCATTTACTCTCTGAACACATTCCTCACTTCTCTGCCTGTATACAAATGTTCATTTTCCCCCTTGCCTGAAGTTTCTTTACCCCACATTAATCTGTTGTAATCCACTCCATTCTATAAAACTTTAAATAATAGCTCTCTGTATCAGCGGCTCAAGGTGCCAAACGGAGAGAAGGCCAAGGGGAAGAAGAAGCAGGAAGCCAAGAAAGTGGTGAACCCCCTGTTCAAGAAAAAGTCGAAGAACTTTGGCATTGGACAGGACATCCAGCCCAGAGGGACCTCACCCTCTTTGTCAAATGGTCCCGCTATATCTGGTTGTGGCAGCAAAGGGCCATCCCCTCTACGAGTGGCTGAAAGTACCTTCCGTCATTAAGTACCTTCCAGTTCACCCAGACCTTGGACCAAATAGCTACTCAACTGGTTGAGGTGGTCCATGAGTACAGACCAGAGACAAAGCAAGAGAAGCAGCAACTGTTGGCCCAGGCTGAGAAGAAAGCTGCTAGCAAAGGGAATGACCCCACTAAGAGACCACCTGTCCTTCAAGAAGGGTTAACACTGTCACCACCATGGTGGAGAATAAGAAGGCTCAGCTGGCAGTGATTGCTAGTGTGAATCCCATTTAGCTGGTTGTCTTCCTGCCTGCCCTGTGTCAGAAGATGGGGGTCCCTTACTGCATTATCAGGGGAAGGCCAGGCTGGAGCGTCTCATCCACAGGAAGACCTGTGCCACTATCACCTTCACGTAGGTTAACTCAGAAGACAAAGGAGCTCTGGCTAAGCTGGTTGTTATGCCACAACACTTTACCCAGGGTGACATAGTGAGACTTTGTCTCAAAAAAAGAGAAAGGACTAAAAACTTAAATATAAAACCTGAAACAATAAAACTACTAGAAAACATAGGGGAAGAGCTCTATGACGTTGGTCTGAGCAATGATTGTTTTGGATATGACCCCATAAATATGGGCAACAAAAGTAAATTTAGGCAAAAGGGACACATCAAAATAAAAAGCTTCTGCACAGCAGAGGAATCAGTCAATGGAGTGAAGAGACAACCTATGGAATGATAAAAATATTTGCAAACCATATATCTGTTAAATGATTAATATCCAAAATATATAAAAACTCGTCGGACATCATGGCTCATGCCTGTAATCCTAGCACTCTCGGAGGCCAAGGTGAGAGTATCACCTGAGCTCAGGAGTTTGAGACCAGCCTGAGCAAGAGTGAGACCCTTTTTCTACTTCCAACAAAATAGAAAAAGTAGAAAGGTATTGTGGTGGGTGCCTATAGTCTCAGTTACTCAGGAGGCTGAGGCAAGAGGATTGCTGGAACGCAGGAGGTTGAGGTTACTATGAGCTGTGATGATACCACAGCACTCTACCCAGAGTGACAGAGTGAGACTCTGTCTCAAAAACAAAATTAAAAATAGAACTGCCATATGTATCATATGATCCAGCAATCCCACCACTGGGTACCTACAAAGGAAAGGAAATCGGTATGTTGAAGAGATGGCTGGATCCTGATGTTCATTGCTGTATTATTCCTGAAGATCAGTATGAGAAGATATCAAGTGTTCTCAACACAGAAATTATAGGTATATGAAGTAGTGCATCTTAATGAGCTTGATTTAGCCATTCCACAATGTATATGTATTTCAAAACATCATTTTGTATATGATAAACGCATGTAATTTTTATTGACTAAAAATAAATGGGAAAAGTGAATATACAGAAATTTTAAAAAAGGAATCATACTAAACATGTTGTTCAGCAATTATTTTTACTTAGTATGACTTGAAAAGCTCTCTGAAAAGCTTTGTAAGTCATTACAAAATAGATTTGATACATTAAAAAATATACAGCTATAGTAAAGCGTCACAAGAATAGAGAAGCAAGAATCCTATGTACTCAATTCTGATATGAGGACAATTAATGACCTAGTACACGGTGGAGGGGTGGAGAAGAGAAGGGCAAAGAGAGAGAAGGGAGGGAGTGTGAGGTCACAGTGTGTGGTACATCTTTTGGGGCTGGACACAATTATAAGAGGGACTTAACCTAATAAAGGCAATCAATGTAACCTGGTTCTTTGTACCCTCAATGAATCACCAACAATAAAAAAGAATGATTAAAAAAAATATATATATATAGGCTCAGTGCCTATAGTTCATGCGGCTAGGGTGCCAACCACATACACTGGAGCTGGCAGGTTCAAATCCAGCCCAGGCCTGCCAAACAACAATGATGATAACGATAACCAAAAAAAATAGCTGGGTGTTGTGGCAGGCGCCTGTAGTCCTAGCTACTTGGGAGGCTGAGGCAAGAGAATCACTTAAGCCCAGGAGTTTGGAGTTGCTGTGAGCTGTGATGCCATTGCACTCTACCCAGGGCGACAGCTTGAGATTCTGTCTCAAAAATAAATAAATAGGCTCGGCGCCTATAGCTCAACCGGCTAAGGCGCCAGCCACGTACACCTAAGGTGGCGGGTTTGAAT
>NW_003852403.1:12387204-12392517 GCF_000181295.1 Otolemur garnettii
TAAATAAATAAATAAATAAATAAAATTAAAAAAAAAAAATAATGTTTACATAATGAAGTAGGGACAATTTCCCATCACCCACATGATTTTTTTTTTTTTGGAGACAGAGTCTCACTATGTCACCCTTGCTAGAGTGCTGTGGCGTCACAGCTCATGGCAAACTCAAACTCTTGCGCTTAAGCCAGCGGTTCTCAACCTGTGGGTCATGACCCACAGGAACTGTATTAAAGGGTTGCAGCATTAGGAAGGTTGAGAACTACTGGCGTAAGTGATTCTCTTGCCTCAGCCTCCCAAGTAGCTGGGACTACAGGCACCTGCCACAGCGCCTGGCTGGTTTTTTTGGTGCAGATGTCATTGTTGTTTGGCAGGCCCAGGCCGGGTTTCCTGCCAGCTTCAGTGTGTGTGACTGGTGCCCTAGCCACTGAGCTACAGGTACTGAGCCCACCGACATGATTTTGCAAGGGGTACAAATGTCTCTTAAGTTAATGTAAGTCCTTTATACAACTTGATTTGTTCTATTCTTAATTGTTCAGACAGGGTTTCATCAATTTATGTAACAAGTCATGTCACTGTCATAGAATAACTCACTCATCATATAAATCAGACGTTCTCAAACTGTGGCCTGTGGGCTACATGCAGCCCGCTGAGGACATTTATCCGGCCCCCTGGGTGTTTTTGCCACCGCTGCCTGTCTTGCTTAGCAACCGACTTGTCCCAGGGCCCACAGTCTGGCCCTCCAATGGTCTGAGGGACAGTGAACTGGCTCCCTGTTTAAAAAGTTTGAGGACCCCTGATGTAAATCATCTCTGTGCACATTTATTCATCAGTTTACAGTAGAAGCAGCACAAAATAGTTATCAGGAGACTTGATTCCAAGCCTTTTCTATGTCTAAATGAGTAGAATTTATAGAACTTCTTTAGGCTCTGGTGTTCTCATCTGTAAATCAGGATTATTACCTTCCTGTAATAGTAATTAGAGGACTAAATATGAAAATGTATTTATGATGACTCATACCTGTCATCCCAGCACTCTAGGAGGCCGAGATGGGTGGATTGCTTGAGCTCATGAGTTCTAGACCAGCCTGAGCAAAAGCAAGACCCTGTCTCTACAAAATAGCTGGGCATTGTGGCAGATGTCTGTAGTCCCAGCTACTCGGGAGCCCAAGGCAAGAGATTCACGTGAGCCCAGGAATCTGAGGTTGCTGTGAGCTGTGACAACATTGCACTCTACTCAGGATGACAAAATGAGATTGTCTCAAAATATATATATATATATTTAAAGTACTAGCGTAGCATCTAATATATGCTAGGTTAATTTGAATTCATACTTTCCTTCTGGGTCTCCTTTTCCTCATATAAAAAATGTATAAAAATTGAAGGAGTTGTACTAGATCAGCAGTTTCATGATGGTGTTCCCTAGAGCATGCTGCAGAGCCAAAGGCAGAAAGGCAAAATAGCTAGGTCTCCAAACCTCCATCCTCCCCTCTAATCAAAGCCATTTTTCTTTGCACTCTTTTATATTTTAAAGTTCCTGGTAAAAATTTATTTGAGAAAATGAGGTCTGCAACCTAAAAAAATGTTTAAAAACAAATTAGAGCCAGACACAGTGGCACTCACCTGTAGTCCCAACTACTTGGGAGATGGAGTCAGGAGAATTGGTTGAGCCCAGGAGTTTGAGGGTAGCCTAGGCAACATAGATTTTGTCTCTAAACAAAAGAAAAACAAATAAAAAACCAAGTTAGACTAGCTAATCCCTAGTCTAGTGTTTTTATGATTGCTATTTTGGGTTCTCTTATAAAAAAAATAATTATATATTTTATTTTCTATAGTTCTCTTGCCATGAGCCCAGGTGAAGAAATCTTAACCTTATTACAGACAGTACCATTTGATATAGAAGAACTTAAGAAAGAAGAAGCTAATCTTCCCCCAGAGGATGGTAAGTGAGGGACCAGGATAGAGTGGAAAGACTAAGAAGAATTAAAACCTGTCACTAAGGCTCAGTACCTGTGGCTCAAGTGGCTAAGGTGCCAGCCACATACACCTAAGGTGATGGGTTCAAATCCAGCCCAGGCCTGCCAAAACAACAATGACGGCTGCAACCAAAAAATAGCTGGGCATTGTGGCAGGCGCCTGTGGTCCCAGCTACTTGGGAGGCTGAGGCAGGAGACTTGCTTGAGCCCAGGAGTTGGAGGTTGCTGTGAGCTGTGACACCACAGTACTCTACCCAGGGGGACAGCTTGAGGCTCTATCTCAAAAAAAAAAAGACCTTTCACTAAATCTCACAGGGTTCTTTCTTGAGAGTACGTGTCATGTGGCTGTAGAATTACAGTATCATGCTTTCTTTTTCAGATGACCAATGGTTAGATCTCTCACCAGATCAGCTGGACCAGCTACTACAGGAAGCCGCTGGCAAAAAAGAATCTGAGCCCATTTCCAAGGAAGAGAAGGAGCAGAATTATGACTTAACTCAAGTTTCAGAGAGCATGAAAGCTTTCATATCCAAAGTCTCAACCCACAAGGGGGCAGAGCTGCCGAGGTAATTTGTGTTAAAGTATAAATATACAAATAGTTAGAACCCAGAAGTTGAAGTCATCAGTCATTGCATTTCCAGTCTTTTTTTTTTCTTTTAAGTAAATGATTTATACTGCTTTTTCTTTTTTTGTGCATAGTATGGTGGTAACTTACTTATCTGAAGTCATATTTCTAGTAGGCTAGATGCTTCACAATCTCCAATGTAAGCCAGAAACATCACTCAACAGATCTAAAAATCATCATCTAGAACCACTCAAAGTACTTCACTCTTTAGATTTTAGTTAGAGCCTTACATGTTCAACATTTAGCTTTCAACAAATTTAGACTTCTGATCTCCCACCCTACAAGCAGATGGAAGCTTTAAACTCAAAAGAAGGGGATAAAAGGACTCTTCAAAGTCAGAAATAATAACAGAAAAAAATGCAAAAGTACATGTAGCAAGTACCAGGAAAAAAAGGAAGAATTGTTGCTTGCACAGCAAATATTTATTAGTGTTAATGCTCTTGAACCTAGACTAATTAGGTTCAAGATTAAAATTTATGTCCAGGATTATCTCTTTAAGAGGTGAAGAGAAGGGAAGGTATGTTCTTGTTTATTTTTTAGCTTTAGCTCTTAATGGGATAGGCTTTATTTAAATTAATTCAAATAAATAAGTTTTTTAATCTAATGCTAGATATATCTTATAAAGGGTAAAAGATCCATAAATCAGCCTCAGTTACATGTGCATAAACAAGGTATGGTTTTTACTTTTCTTTCATTAGACATTCCCATTTCTGGGGCTCTGCAAGGCCAACAACCACAGGATTTTAAAAATTTAAGCTACAATTTTCCATGCTGTGCCTTCTTTGAGATTATATCTTTGGTAGTTTTCCTGAGAATGGTGCCACTTTAGGAAAAGTTTCAAACAGTTACATTCAGGAAAAATTGTCTTTTTCCTTTAATCTTGCAGAGAACCTTCTGAGGCTCCAATCACTTTTGATGCAGATTCTTTCCTGAATTATTTTGATAAGATTTTAGGTAAGTTACAGTTGGATGTTTATTTTCATTTTGAAACTGTAAGTAGTATGGCTGTTGCTAGAGCCTTGGAACATTAGGTAGCTCACAAGCCAGCATATTTGCTTTTTCTTCATGATTTTGAGTTGCTTTCAAACATAAATTACTGCCCTATTGAACGATTTTGTAAAGACTGACTAACTCAGTGCTTGACGTAGTAACTACTCATTAAATATTTGTTCAGTAAGTGGATGTTTTGTGTTTAGACAGAGTTTTAACTTGGCTCCTACATTATATTGTTTTTTTCTCTTTGAAACTTACTGTACTTACAAATGAATAAGAAAAAGGAAAATAGCCCAATAAAAAAAACCATATTTAGATATGCAGAGATAAAGTTTCAGATGCCCATCAAGTTTATTTCTAGTTTAAGATTGAGATATCAGACAAACTTCTGTATGGCTTGAGTGTTAACATCAAAATGTATTCATGTATTACATAGTTTTTAAATTTTTTTTAGAAAAATATTTTAATTAATTAAATTTACTTTTTATTTATTTTTGGATAATTTCATTCTGTTGCCCAGGCTAGAGTATCGTGACATCAGGCTAACCCACCGCGACCTCAGACTCCTGGACTCAAGGGATCCGCCTGCCTCAGCCTTCCAAGTATCTGAGACTACAGGCATGAGCCACAACACCTGGCTAATTTTCCTGTTTTTGGTAGCGACAGGGTCTTACTCTTGCTCCTGAGCTCAAGTAATCCTTCTGCCTTAGGTGCCCAAAGTGCTAGGATTACAAGCATGAGCCACTGTGCCTGTCCTAAATTTTCTTTTTATAAAAGCTGATCTTTTGGCTCTGATTATTCACTTTTCCACAAATGCCTACCATCATTACCATTTGTGGAAGGGGTTTTTGTGAAGTAGATTGACTATGTATATAAGTGCTTTTCTGTGGGTAACATTCTAAATCTTTTGAGATGTGTAGTCACTCAAAAAAAAATTTTACCTTTTACCCCACGCTTGTAATCCTGGCACTCTAGAAGGCTGAGACAGGTGGATTGCTTACATTCATGAGTTTGAGACCAGCTTGAGCAAAAGCAAGACCCCATCTCTACTAAAAATAAAAAAGCTGAGGCAAGAGGATTGCTTGAGCCCAAGAGTTGGAAGTTGCTATGAGCTATGACACCACGGCAGTCTACCCAGGGCAACAACATGAGATCTTATCTCAAAAAAAAAAATAATTTACCAAGTGGCTTTTTCTGTGCTTCTGTCTGTGTAGGGCCAACGCCTCATGAGTCAGACTCTGATGATCTGGATGAGGAAGATTTTGAATGTTTAGACAGCGATGATGACTTGGATCTCAAAATGCAGGACCCTTGTGAAGAGGCTTCTCTGAAAGGAACTCTTAATAATCTGAAGTCATATATGGCCCAGATGGACCAGGAACTGGCACACACCAGCATTGGCAAAAGTTTCATCACCCAGAAACAAGTGGTATGTATGTTTTTAACCTCTTTCCCTTTCTGAGTCTGTTATATTAGATAACTAAAAACCAGTTTTTTTCTGTTTGTGATGTGTGAGATTTAAAGTAAATTAGAATGCTAACTTTTTCCTAACTCTGGTAGGATTATAAACTTTATTTTCCTAAACATAAATTTTATTATATTACTTATTCTATGTTATCTATCAGGATTTAAAATGTCATGTAAACATAATGTGCTCAAATTAGTATGTGGCTGCACATTAGTACTAACAGCTTACTTAATAGACTTTATTTATTTTTTTTTTTTT
>NW_003852403.1:12393015-12394516 GCF_000181295.1 Otolemur garnettii
AGCCCAGGAGTTGGAGGTTGCTGTGAGCTGTGATGCCGTGGCACTCTACCCAGGGCAACAGCTTGAGGCTCTGTCTCAAAAAAAAAACAAAAAAAAGAAAAGGGTCTTTTTTTTTTTTTGAGACAGAGTCTCACGCTATGTTGCCCTGGGTAGAGTGCCGTGACGTCATAGCTCACAGCAACCTTCAACTCTTGGGTTTAAGCGATTCTCTTGCCTCAGCCTCCCATGTAACTGAGACTACAGGCACCCACAACAATTTATTGTTGCAGTTGTCATTGTTGTTTACCTGACCCAGGTCAAGTTCAGACCAGCCACCCTGAGTGTATGTGGCTGATGCTGTAACCACTGTACTACTGGCACCGAGCCAAGAGAAAGAGGGTCTTAAATATCCAAATAACTTTCAAGTTTGTTGTATATATTTCTCTAGAGTCAGATTTAGAATTCACCTTCCATTTATTTTTTCATCCTAGTTTTTATGCCACCACTGTCTAACCCTAGACAGAACCATTATGGAAAAGACATGGACCCTAGGGTCTTATGGGTTAGGTTTGAAATCCAGTTCAGCCATGCACTGTGAATATATCTATTAACTAGTAATCCTCATGTCATAGAATTAACATAAGAACCAAATAAGACAATAGCAAAACCTATAATAGGCCCTTACTGTTAATTCCCCTTGCTTTTATCATCTAAATCAGCAGTCCCTAACCTTTTGGCAAAAGGGACCAGTTTCATGGAGGATAATTTTCTGTGGACAGGGTGGGAGGATAGCTTTGATATGAGCCTGCAAGCAATTGATTTATTATAGTCTCTGTGCAGTCAAACTCTCTGCTAATGATCATCTGTATTTGGAGCTGCTGCTCCCCAGCACTAGCTTCACCACCTCAGCTGCACCTCAGACGTCAGGCATTAGATTCTCATATGTAAGGCACAACTTAGATCCCTCACATGTGCAGTTTAAAGCAGGGTTCCCACTCCCATGAGAATCTACCATGTTTCCCCGAAAATAAGACCTACCCAAAAAATAAACCCTAGCAGGATTTCTATGCATTTGTTAAATATAAGCCCTACCCCAATAATAAGACCTAGTGATGCAGATATGCTGCATACTCATGCCATGAATTTTGGTGCGGAGAGAAAACATCCCCTGAAAACAAGCCTTAGTGTGTCTTCTTGAGAAAAAATAAATATAAGACAGTGCCTTATTTGGGGGGAAACACGGTAATGCCACCATTTATCCGAAGGGAAGCAGAGCTCAGGCAGTGATGCAGGCAATGGGGAGTGGCTATAAATACAGACAAAGCTTTGCTTGCTCACCCGCCACTCACCTCCTCCTATGTGGCCTGGTTCCTAATAGGCCATGGACCATTTCTGGCCTGCAGCCCAGTGGTTGGAGACCACAGATCTAAACCACATTGAAAACTATAATCACTTTCAGCATTGTCAAAATCTAATAGAAACCATACACTAGATTTATCTAAAGCAACGTCTTAAATATTAA
>NW_003852403.1:12395600-12396571 GCF_000181295.1 Otolemur garnettii
CAAGCTGTCCCCCTGGGTAGAGTGCCATGGCATCACAGCTCACAGCAACCTCCAACTCCTGGGCTCAAGCAAGTCTCCTGCCTCAGCCTCCCACAACGCCTGGCCTATTTTTTGGTTGCAGCCGTCATTGTTGTTTGGTGGGCCCAGGCTGGATTTGAACCCGCCCCCTTAGGTGTATGTGGCTGGTGCCTTAGCCACTTGAGCCATAGGCGCCGAGCCTGATTTTTCTATTTTTAGTAGAGATGGGGTATCACTTTGCTCAGGGTTACTAAAGCTCAAACTTCTGAGCTTTAAGGATCTTCTTGCTTCTGCCTCCCATGGTACTAGGATTACAGATGTTGAGCCACCACCCCGGCCTAGAACCAAGTTTTTAATATGTGTGTTAAATCACATCATTTATTAGACTGCATTTTCATTTTATAGTTCAAAGGATAAGAAATTTCCTTTTGTGTGTGTGTGTTGCAGTTTGGATGGGGCCAGATTTGATTGAACCTGCCACCATCAGTATATGGGACTGGCGCCCTACCCACTGAGCCACAGGCACCTCCCAGAAATTTCCTTTTTAATTTGGACTTCAAATTTACATTGTTACTTAGCTATCTTTTCATTGTAACTACCATCTAACCTAGTAGTAATTATCCCATGATCTTCTTTTCCTTCTATTAAGGAACCTGTATCCCAGACTACAAGTAACAGTTCAGATGAGGAAGATTCTGGTGCAGGAGAATCTGTTATGGCACCAGTAGATGTAGACCTGAATTTGGTTTCAAATATATTGGAATCCTACAGCTCCCAAGCTGGACTGGCAGGACCTGCTTCCAACCTTCTACAAAGCATGGGAGTGCATCTGCCTGACAACACTGATCCCAGACCCACAAGTAAGCCAGCAAAAGATTAATCAGCACAACCAGCTTCTCTTTTTTTCTTTTGAAATAAATATTTATCTGATTCCATTCATTTCCTGTTTACTC
>NW_003852403.1:12397367-12399219 GCF_000181295.1 Otolemur garnettii
TATGTATGTACCTAAATCAAGATATAATCATTTACTTATTGAATAATAACTGGAGAGGGTTTTTGGTAGAGAAAGGGTCTCACTACGTAACCCAGGCTGGTCTTGAGCTCCTAGCCTCCCCTTCAGCCTCCCAAAGTGCTAGGATTACATAGGTCTGAGCTGCTGTAACTGGCTGATACTATATCAAAAGATTTACCCTTTTAAGTTTACAATTCAGTGGGGGGCGGTTAGTATATTTATACTATTATACAACCATCCCCACTAATTCCAAAATAATTTTCATCACCCCACAAAGAAACCTCAACCCATAAATAGTTTCTCATTCTCTCCTCCTCCCAGTCCCTACAGATCACTACTCTACTTTTTGTCTCTATAGATTTACCTATTAGGGATACTTCATACATCAATACTGTACTTAATTATTTTAATTAATTAGCTAATTAAGGTTTGACATTTAATATAACTGATCTGTTGCTAAGGTGAAATAGTTTTTTTCTTACTATGATGCTTATATTCCTCCTAAACTAATCAAGTCTTATCTACAAACAGCTCCATATACTAACCATGTTTTTATTATTTTGTTTTGTTTTTTGAGACAGAGTCTCACTATGTCACCCTCGGTAGAATGCTGTGACATCACAGCTCACAGCAACCTCAAACTCTTGGGCTTAAGCAATTCTCTTGACTCAGCCTCCTGAGTAGCTGGAACTATAGGTGCCCACCACAATGCCTGGCTGTTTTTTGTTGCAGTTTCATTGTTGTTTAGATGACCCAGGCTGGGTTCATCCCGCCAGCCTCAGTGTATGTGACTGGTGCTATACATCACTATGCTGCAGATGCCAAGCCTAACCATGTTTTTATAATTTGGGTCTCTAGATGTACTGTTTTCATATTCAGTAGAGAGATGGCCTTACTATATCTTATGCTATGGAAATAAAGACAATGGAAGTAATTCCATACTTCCCCCTCTCCAGGAACCAAGGGAGGAATTAGGAGAATGGTGTAGTAGAGTTCCTATTTGGGAACCTATTATCACAGACTAATAAAAACTAAGTATACCAAAACCCTAGTCCAGCCCATCCTCTTATTTTTACAATAGCGTTCACTGAAATGAGCTAAGGAAAGAGGAGTGTTACACACTGGTTAAAGAAATGCATCAGGGCAGCACCTGTGGCTCAAAAGGGTAGGGCGCTGGCCCCATATGCCAGAGGTGGCGGGTTCAAACCCAGCCCTGGCCAAAAAAAAAGAAAGAAAGAAAAAAGAAAGAAATGCATCAGATGAAGATGTTTCTTTTGATTACATAGGGCAACATTTTAAATAATTTTTGTTTTGTTGTATTTTGGTTTTTGAGACGGAATCTCACTTGCACCCTCATTAGAGTGCTCTGGCCTTATAGCTCACAGCAACCTCAAACTCCTGCCCGCAAGTGACCCTATTGCCACAGCCTTCTGAGTAGCTGGACTACAGGTGCCCACTGTAACACCTAGCTATTTCTAGAGATGAGGGCCTCACTCTTGCTCAGGCTGATCTTGGACTCCTGAGCTCATGCAATCCACCCACTTTGACTTCCTAGAGTGCTAGGATTACAGGCATGAACCACCATGCCCAGCCCTAAATAATGTTAATTTAAATGTTTTAAATAAATATATTCTTATTGTTTTGAAGCTACATTTCACACATTGAAAATGAGGTTCTAGAATGTGATCTCAGCTCGACTATGAGAAAAATTTTTCTCCCCAGGACATTGTGGTACATTATGTTTGTCTTCATTGAGTATTTTAAATGTTGTATAGAGAAAGAGAAGTAAACAGGCAAAAGTAAGAAATCAATGAGTTGCTTTTTTTTTTTTTTT
>NW_003852403.1:12399709-12403096 GCF_000181295.1 Otolemur garnettii
GCTATTTTTTGTTGCAGTTTGGCCAGAGCTGGGTTCAAACCCACCACTCTCAGTATATGGGGCCAGCACCCTACTCACTGAGCCACAGGCACCACCCAAGTTGCTTTTTTTTTTTTAAGTTACCAGAGTTAACTGACCTTTAGTCAGGCTCCATAGTAACAAATACATATGTTTTAAAGTTTTACTTGTTTTTATTCTTCTGTGTTATGGACCTAGCTGGGTTCTATTTATCCTTAGCACATTCATAATTCATTACCACATACATATTTTCCAGCCAGGTAAGCCCTGTAACAAAGTTACTGTTATTTATCTGCCATTTTCAGTACCCCAACTCTGCCCTCTCCTGCCTTAGCTTTCAGATATCCTTGGATATCTACAGCAAAGCCCTCTTCCCACTCACTGCTGGAAAACAAAGTTCAGTGTTACAGCTCTTCCTATTAGCCACTGTCATCTTTTCTTTCCCAGAAAAACACATTAATCAAAAAGCAAACAGTTACTCCATGGTAAGTTTGAGAAACTCATAACCAGGAACCCAGCACACTCCCCTTTCTATCAGTATTTTCAGATTGGGGATGTGTACACATGTGCTCACAAACACACCCACATAGAGACAGAAAAGATTGGGAGATGGTAATACACATGGACCCTGAACTGTTTTCTTCTAACTGCAAGATATGAAGAAATCTCAGGACCTCTCTTTCGAGAGTGCTTTTCTCTTCTGCACAACGGGTTCAGCCCAGGTAAAGGCAAGCTGCCAATCTAACAAGAAAGTCAAGTCCCATCAAACACCATCTCTCAACATTTCCGGATGAAGGCAATTTGATTTCCCCAAAGCACTGATGGTTTGCTGGCAATGGATAGAGCAACAATCCTTTGGGTCAAGAGGAAATTCAGTGCTTTTAACTTTTCTAGTTCTAGAATGTCTTCTGGTTGGCCCTGTGAGACTTTGATGTGTGAATAACTAGGGTCTCTAGGGCTGTGTCTTTAATCACAAATCAATGCATAAAGTTCTTTCCCCAGCTTTTCCTCTTTTTAAGCAGACCTCTAACAGTAACTCTTCTGCACATTACTTCAGTGGTTCCACGTACTTGGAACCTGGACTTAAAAGATCCTCTCCCTCACACCCAAGTTCTCATTTCCTAAAATTTTCTTATTCATAGAACAGAAAAATACATCCAAACAAAGGTGTGGAAATTTATTTTATTTCCCCCAAATAAACTCATCTCTCTTATGACAAAGTCTAGAATGCCATATATGAATGATAAGAAAGCCTAAATTTAGTTTATCCCATAAATTTGAAGAAATAGTTCAGATTTAGCATTTATGTATATCTTCTATAATCTCTTTGTTAAAGTCAATCAACCCTTGGTGGGTGTGCAAATGTCAGCAACTGTTTTACACTTAGGAAAACAGGCATGACAAAGTGACAGTCTTTTCCTGAAGTCAAAAATTGAGTAACAGATCTGAAAACAGCAAAAATAAATTTACCATCTTGAGTCCCACTAGGATCCTACTACCTCAACAGAGCCTCACTGCATCTGATTTACTGCAAAGTACTTTGAGGTAATCTAACTTAGCGAGACCTTTCCCCATTCTTTCAAACGACTTAAATATGACTTTTATTTAACTGCCACATACAAGAATATACCTGTGCATGAATTCAAAAATGTTACATTGTGTTATATTTCTTAATTCTGTGGG
Organism: Otolemur garnettii; assembly: GCF_000181295.1. Lineage (NCBI taxonomy): Eukaryota > Metazoa > Chordata > Mammalia > Primates > Galagidae > Otolemur > Otolemur garnettii. The sequence continues at coordinate 12,401,411 of NW_003852403.1, forward strand.
GATAAAAAGTAACTCAGTAGTGATGTAAAATTTGCTATATATTTTCTTTTTCTTTTTCTTTTTTTTTTTTTGAGACATGGTGTCACAGCTTTACCCTCAATAGAGTGCTGTGGCCTAACAGCTCACAGCAACCTTTAACTCCTGGGCTTAAGCAATTCTCTTGCCTCAGCCTCCCAAGTAGCTGAGACTACAGGCACCCACCACAATGCCCGGCTATTTTTTTGTTGCAGTTGTCATTGTTGGTTAGCTGGCCTGGGCCAGGTTTGAACCCACCAGCCTCAGTGTATGTGGCTGGTGCCCTAACCATTGTGCTACAGGTGCTGAGCCAAAATTTGCTATGTATTTTCAATGCTAAGTTTTGACCAAAATTACACTAGACGTGTTTCGGCAGTTGTCATAAACACAGCATTAACAAGCCACATGCCAGAAGCTATTTGTTTCCGAGGCATTAGAAAAAAATGGGCAAACAATGACCTATATCCAAAGTGATGATTTACCTTTCTCTCTGTTGTTTTTTTTTTTTTTTTATAGCATCTCACTATACACTCTAGCAAAGGCTAGAGTATCATATGGCCTTAGCCTAGCTCACAGCAACCTCTAACTCCTGGGCTCAAGCAATCCTCCTGCCTCAACCCCCCAAAGTGCTAGGATTATAGGCCACCACACCCAGCCACCCCTCTAATTGTGGCAGTTGATATCTCATCTGTTTTTCTTCTCACAGTGGCAGTTTGGATTGTCCATCAGCAGGAACCTCTTTCATGGACAGTACTGATAGAAGTGTCCCACTGTAGGCTCACCTTCTGCTCTGCCTTATGAAGTTGGCCTGTCTTTGTCATTTCCCCTTGGTCAACTGATCCCTGGTTTGACCCCTCAGGGATACCAAGGAGGGATCTAGATGACTTGATCTGGGTAAGCAGGCAGAGGACAGTTCTGTTTTTCTACCCACTCCTTAATCAGTTGGTGGGCAATGGCTATTTTGGGAGGCAGCCAAAATGGGGGAAAAGTCTCATTCTTTTGCTGAATATAGGGGCCATTCCTCCTCAGGGCTGTGGCCACTTCATCATGACTAAACCAGGCAGCTGCCTCTAATTCTCTCAAGTTCACCTGGATCTGAAAGATATAGGGAAGAAACAAAGGTAAGATTAGGAGTTAAAACATTTAGAATAACCAAAGATGACAAAATGGCTCCTGAATTAAGCTATGTTAAAAGATAATACCTACAGACTAGGTGAAAATCAGTTCTAGATATTGCCCAGAAGCAAAAGAAAAATAAGGGATAAGGATAAAATACACAGTGTAAAACCTCTGTAAGTCAATCACTGAAAGGACTGCAACAAACTGGACAACATACGGAGTGGTCAACATAAGGAACTAGGTCTTAGTACATGTGGTGCACACCTGTTCTATGAAAATTAGGTCCAATTAAAGAGGTGGTCAAGGTAGGGATGTAGTCAACTATGGAGGTTCAACTGTATTTTTAAAATATATATTTTTTAAATGTAAGATAGATTAAAAATTCCTGAAAATAGAGCAGCACCCGTAGTTCAGTGGGTAGGGCACCAGCCACATACACCGAGGCTGATGGGTTTGAACCCAGCCCCGATCCTGCTAAAACAACAATGACAACTGCAATAACAACAACAAAAAATAGCCAGGTGTTGTGGCGGGTACCTGTAGTCCGAGCTA
>NW_003852403.1:12403601-12408302 GCF_000181295.1 Otolemur garnettii
AAAAAAAAAAAAAAAAAAAAAGGAATGTACAAAAAAGAATAAAATTCTGCCATTTACAACAAGGTGGATGGAACTGGAGAACATTATGTTAAGTGAAATTAAGCTGAGCACAGAAAGACAAACCTTGCATGTTCTCAGTATATGTGGGAGCTTGTATGAAAACCAATTGATCTCATGAAGACAGTAGAATGATGGTTACCAGAGGCTGGTAAGGGTAGCGAGGGGTAGGGGGATAAAGTATGGGTTGATTAATGTACAAAAATATAGTTAGATACAGTGAACAGTATTTATAGCACAACAAAGTGACTATAATCAACAATAAGGGTATACTTTAAAATAACTTGAAGAGTGTAATTGGAAGGTTCCTAACAAAGAAATGATAGGGGCGGCGCCTATAGCTCAAGGAGTAGGGCACCAGCCCCATATGCTGGGGGTGGTGGGTTCAAACCCAGCCCCGGCCAAAAAACTGCAAAAAAATAAAAAAGATAATAGAGAAAAATAAAGTTGAAAACTTGTAAAAAAAAAAAAGAAAAGAAAAGAAATGATAAATGCCTGAGTAATAGATAGTATCCCCAATTACCCTGATTTGATTAATTCATGTTGTATGCTTATATCAAAACATCACATGTATCCTATAAAGATGTATAACTATTGGCACCTGTAGCACAGTGGTTATAGCACCAGCCACATATACCAAGGCTGGCGGGTTCGAACCCAGCCCGGACCAGCTAACCAACCAAGACAACTGCCACAAAAAATAGCCGGACATTGTGGCAGATGTCTGGCAGGCAGCCGGACATTGTGGCATACACCAACAGCTACTTTGGAGATTGAGGCAAGAGAATCCCTTAAGCCCAAGAGTTTGAGGTTGCTGTGAGCTGCGACTCTACAGCACTCTACCGAGGGTGACATAATAAGACTTTGTCTCAAAATATATATATATAAAACTATTACGTTGTTTTAATTTCAAAAAGAATATACAAATGTTACTCTTTTATAAAGGATGTAGGTTAACAATAACCAAAAGCGTAGTATCTTTTTTGCAAGAAGTAAAGTAATGGAAACCTCCTCCACAGGAAGCTGAGGCAGATTAGATATTCTATGAAAACAAAAGCACACAATAGGCAGAGGTTGGCAGAGAGGAACCACCTGTCAGGGATGCTACAGAAGTGCAAGATAAGGTTGGATAAAACATCTAACTAAGTCTCTTTCAACCAGAAGTACCTATAATTTTGTATTCTTAGTCCTCAATATCCTGACCAATTTGAGCAATAAGACATTCTGAAATCAACCAATTATTAAATTTGACGTATTTATTATATGCCCACTATACTTATATCTTACTATATGTAAGATATTCTTAAATCTTGACAATAGGCTCGGCACCTGTGGCTCAAGTGGTTAAGGTGCCAGCCACGTACACCTAAGGTGGCGGGTTCGAATCCCCAGCCTGGACCCGCCAAAACAACAATGATGGCTGCAACCAAAAAATAGCTGGGTGTTGTGGTGGGCGCCTGTGGTCCAAGCTACTTGGGAGGCTGAGGCAGGAGACTCGCTTGAGCCCAGGATTTAGAGGTTGCTGTGAGCTGTGATGCAACAGCACTCTACCCAGGGGGACAGCTTGAGGCTCTGTCTCAAAAAAAAAAAAAAAAAAAACTTGACAATAAAAGATAAATTGTATCATATAAATAGTGTTGGGAAAGTTAAACCTTTATACTATGTACAAAAGTCGACTCAAAATGGATTAATGATTTAAATGTAAAGCCTGAAATAATAAAACTCTTAGACCAAAATATAGGGAATAAGCTATGTAGACATTAGCGCGAGCAGTCATCTCTTAGCTATGACACCAAAAGCACAGGCACAAAAAGAAAACATAGACAATGGGCAGCACCTGTGGCTCAAAAGGGCAGGGTGCCAGTCCCATATGCCGGAGGTGGCGGGTTCAAACCCAGCCCTGGCCAAAAACTGCAAAAGAAAAAAAAAAAGAAAACATAGACAAGAGGATTATGCCAAACTAAAAAGGTTCTGCACAGCCAAGGAATCTATCAATAGAGTGAAGAGACAACTATAGAATGGGAGAATATATTTACAGATATCTGATAAAGGGTTAATATCCAAAATTTACATCAAACTCCTACAACTCAATTCCAAAAAATAATAATCTAATCCAAATAATCCAATTAATCCAATTAAAAAATGGGCACTGGGGCTGGACACAGTGGCTCACGCCTATATCCCAGCAGTTTGGGAAGTGTTATCTGCACTCCCATGTTCACTGCAGCAATATTCACAATAGGCCAGATGTGGAAACAGCCAAAACGCCCACCAGTGGATGAACGGATAAAGAAAATGTGGTATATCCATAAAATGGAATATTATTCACCCTTAGAAAGAAGGAAATCCTGTACTCTGCAGTAAGATGGATGGACCTGAAGGACATTCTAAGTGAACTAATCCAGACACAGAAAGATAAACACTGCATGACCTCACTCACATGTGCGATCTGAAATGGTCAAACACATGGAAGCAGAGAGTAGAATGGTGATGGCGGGGGCGGGGGGGCGGTGAGTCAAGGGGTATAAGTGTTCAGTATGTAAAGTAAGTTCCGGAGATCTATATGCTACAGTTCCGGAGATCTGTATGCTACAGGGCTTATAATTAACAATACTGTATTAGAAGCAATCAGACAATTTAGTTCATGAACTTATCCTAGAAAAAGTGCTATATACCTCATTGCTGAAGATCTCTAAGGTCACCTTTGAGGTACTCCCCTTGGGAGGCTATGCACCAACACCAGCACCTAGTCTACCCTTCAAAGCAATTTTCAAACTCTTTTTCTGGAATGGCCATCAGATCTATTGTATGTATGACGCACTTTTCCAGGATAAGTTCACAAACTTAATTGTCCAACCTCATATATACATATATGAATTTGATAAGAGGGTAGATCTTATGTTAAGTGCTCTTACCACAAAAGAAAAAATAAAAAAGGAGGTGGGAGGAAACTTTTAGAGGTGATAGATAAGTTTATGGCATTGATAGTGATGATGGTTTGATGGTTTTGAGTATGTATACTTCTCTCCAAATACATCAAGTTGTATACATTAAATATCGACAGCTTTTTGAATATCAAACATACTTTGATAAAGGAATTTTTAAAAAAAAAACATTGTCAGGCTGGGTGCAGTGGCTCACACCTATAGTCCCAGCACTCTGAGAGGCCAAGGTGGGTGGATTTGCCTGAGCTCTGCGGCCAGGCTGAGCAAGAGTGAGATCCTGTTTCTAAAAACAGCCAGGCACTGTGGTAGGAGCCCATAGTCCCAGCTAGTCAGGAGCTTGAGGCAAGAGAATCGCTTGAGCCCAAGAGTTTGAGGTTGTAACGAGCTATGACATCACAGCACTCTACCAAGGGCATCAAAGTGAGACTGTCTCAAAAAAAAAAAAAAAATTGTCTCATGACTGAGATACATGCAAGAGAGAATGGAAATTCTAGACTGCAAATTCCTTGAGGGTACAAATCACATTTTATTCATCTTTGCATAATCTAAACAATATTGGACTAGACAAGTCTTAGTAAGTACTTGCTGAGCAGCAGATTGGATGAAGCAAAGAAAGAATAACATAGGGGCAACATAAGAACTTACCTCTGTCTGCCCTGGTTTCACAGTCGCGTGACAAGCAATCATGAGTGAGCTGGTAGGAAAGGGCCAGTGCTGGGATGCAGAGTACTGCAGGCTTTCCACCTCCAATCCCACCTCTTCTGCAACTTCCCGCCTAACAGTTTCTTCCAGACTTTCACCTATAAGCACTCAGATTAATTCAGGACAGCCCTGTAGTAGGAAGGGTACACAGATAGCCCATTTGTGAAAGGAGCCCAAAACTGGCTCCAAAATTTCAATGAAATACCCTTGGGAGTGTCCTAAAACTCTTGAGTTTTTACAACAATAGGAATTGGGTCCAGAGTTGGATGTTGAACTGCAATGCTTAAGGCTAACAGGTTAGTTACAAAGCAAAGTAAGAGTGGTGGCTGGAGAGACTACACTGCCCTCAGCTTTAACACAACTCCACTTTTCCCCACTTGCAAATTTTACTCCAAAAGACTGAAAAACAAAAAACCACCCAACTTGTGAATAAATATTGAATTCTAGTTAAATGTTATGTGTGTTGAATATTTAAGGGAAAATGTACTAATTAGGGGCCAGGTACAGTGGTTCACATCTGTAATTCCAGAACTCTGGGAGGCTGAGGTGGGAAGATCCTTTGAACTCTGGAGTTAGACCAGTCTGAGCAAGAGTGAAACCTCATCTCTACAAAAAATAGAAAGATTAGCCAGGTGTGGTGGCACATGCCAGTAGTCCCTAGCTACTTGGGAGGCTGAGGCAAGAGGACTGCTTGAGCCCAGGAGTGTGAGGCTGCAGTGAGCTATGATGACAACACTATACTCTATCCCAGGCAACAGAGCAAGACCCTGTCTCAAAAAATAATAATAATAAAATAAAAAAGTATTGATGGATGGATAAATGAATAGATATGTGAAAAAGTAAATGTAGTAACAAAATATAGAATCTAGGGGTATGCTCAGAGCAAGGGGCCTAAAGAATGGCTCCTCTGTTTATAACATGCCCAACAGGAAACTGGGATCATTGTGATGAGGGGCACAGAACTTGTGGCCTCTCTATCAACAAATTCCCTACATGT
>NW_003852403.1:12408623-12411896 GCF_000181295.1 Otolemur garnettii
TGTATGGCACAACTCTTGGGGGCAGGACACAGTTATAAGAGGGGCTTTATCTAACAAATGCAATCAGTGTAACCTAATTCTTTGTACCCTCAATGAACCTGATACAATAAAAAGAAATTGCCTAATAAAATATTGAAAAACTATGATGCCACAAGGCAGTTTTCTTGACATGGTAAAGAATGTGCTTGACATTCAAAGCACTATGGCAACAAGACAGTATCCTCCAACATTAACTGTAAGTCCCCTGAACTCCTTACCTATATCACAAAAACCTGCCAGTGCAGAATACATTCCCTCAGGAAAGGAGCTCTGACGGGCAAGAAGGCATCGGGTTCCATCTGACACCAGAGTGATCACCACAGGAGACATCTAGGAAAGGAGGATGGAAACTGAGATGCTGGCACTTTGGAGACTGCTAATGGAATGAAGGAATGGATGATTAAAGAAAGTCTTTTAACTGTACAGGCTCCTTGCCCCAGGACAGAATCGTTGGTGCTCAGTCTTCTCAGATTACTGTGCTCTTAAAACAACACTTACCTGTGGATAATAGATGATATTATTGGAAGGGCACACACGCTTGCTGCCAGCCACGTTCTTCTTGGTGGGCTGCCCACTTCTGCTGCAGAACTGATGAGCATGGTGCCAACGGAGAAGGGCCTGAGCCTAGGAACACAAAGATGGGCCTAGTTTCACTGGAGGAATGTGGGGCTCACCTTTAACAGAACTGGGCTTAGAATCTAGAGCAATTCATAGGGAAATGCCAATCCCTTTCCAGCTCACCTGCTGTAAATGGTTATTAACTTTAAGCTTTAAGATAAGGAAACTATCTGAACATACTTCTCTAGCATCAGGAATCTGAATAAAAGCATATTTTAAAATATACTATCAAGTATTTAAAATACATAAAATATGTAAACACCTATGTACTCACTACCTAGCTTAAAAGGAAAACATTTCCAATATAGTTGAACACCCCCACATGCACTCCTCCCCAATAAAGTTGAAACATTTTTTTTCAATAAAAAATATTTGGCTCAGCACCTGTGGCTCAAGTGGCTAAGGCGCCAGCCACATACACCTAAAGTGGCGGGTTCGAATCCAGCCTGGGCCCACCAAACAACAATGATGGCTGCAACAAAAAAAAAATAGCCAGGCATTGTGGTGTGTGCCTGTGGTCCCAGCTACTTGGGAGGTGGAGGCAGGAGACTTGCTTGAGCCCAGGAGTTGGAGGTTGCTGTGAGCTGTGATGCCATAGCACTCTACTCAAGAGACCAGCTTAAGGCTCTGTCTCAAAAAAAAAAAAAATGTTCAGAGATTTCTTTCTTTTTTGTCATGGACTCTTCTAATAAGGGATTTCTTTTTAAATTAAGTGGACAATCAAAACACTGTAGAGGACAACAAGTCATTCAAGCAATGATTTCTTGTAGGAAAAACATGATGTGTATGTCATGCACAAGGTCATTAAAAATGTTTAAGAGGGGGCTGGGTGTAATAGCTCAGACCTGTAATCCCAGCACTCTGGGAGGCTGAGGCAGGTGGATTGCGTGAACTTATAAATTTGAGACCAGCCTGAGCCAGAGCAAGACCCCCATCTCTAAAAATAGCCAGGCAGGGCTCAGTGCCTATAGCTCAGCAGCTAGAGCGCCAGCCACACACATCAGAGCTGGTGGATTCAAACCCAGCCTGCGGCTGCCAAACAACAATGACAACTTCAACCAAAAAATAGCCAGGCATTGTGGCAGGTGCCTATAGTCTCAGCTACTAGGGAGGCTGAGGCAAGAGGATCTCTTGAGCCCAAGAGTTTGAGGTTGCTGCGAGCTGTGACACCATGGCACTCTATCAAGGGTGACATAGTGAGACTCTGTCTCAATAAAAATAAAAATAGCCAGGACTTGTGGCGGGTGCTTGTAGTTCCAGCTACTTGGGAGGCTGAGGTAAGAGTATCTCTTGAGCCCAAGAGTTTGAGGTTGCTGTAAGCTCTGACACCACAGTGCTCTACCAAGGGTGTAAGACTCCCAAAAAAAAAGTTTATGGGGCTGATAGATCCTATTGCCATAGATCTGCATGTCCTTAGGAGAAAATGGTCTTGACAGTGATTCTGCCAAAAATAAGGAGAAAAGAATAAGCAATCTTTGTGCACCACCACATTGTCCTGCCAAGGTTTGTAAGAAGAAGGACTGTGATATGTAAAAGAAGAAATCAAATGTCACTCTCGCCTTGTGTATGTACACAAGGATTTGCCCATATATACTGCTTTACTAAAATTCTCACAGGGTTGAGAAATAAAATCTACCGTGAAAAGCAAGGAGGCATCCTTCCCATTCAGGTGAAAAAGAGCCTTTCTCAGCTCCATGAAAGACCCCTGGAGCTCTGCCTCCACTTCAGGTTTCTGTAAGGAAGCTAGAAAATTAGAAAAGAGAATGGAATTAAATAAATGTTAACGTTGGCCTCAGGACCCTCCCCAGTCTATTTTGTTAAAACAGCATTTCCCAAACTTGCCTAATAAGATTCAACTGGGGAAAGTAAAAACTAATCACGTTCTCAGGGGGGCACAATGGCATGTGCCTATTGTCCTAGCTACTCAGGAGGCTGCAGTGGGAGGATTGTTTAATAAGGCAATAGTGTGCGGTGCTCAGGCCTGTGAATGGCCACCACACTCTAGTCTGGGCATCATAGTGATACTCCGTCTCTAACAATAACAACAAAAAAGAAAATAAAGGAAGAAATCCGGGTTTTTAAATCCCTACCTAGAGATTCTGAAGCAAGCATGAACTGAGGCCCAGAAATCTTTCTTTTTTAACAAGCACCAAGTGATACTTATATTCAGGCCAGTTTGAGAAACATTAGCACACAGTATTTATTTCCCAAGATCCTCTTCAGGGCAATAAGAACATTTGCAATTAGTCACACTATCCCTGGAAGAGATGAAATGGGACCTCAAAACTCCTATCTGAACCTCATTCTAGCATCATTACATTTACACCTAGACCCTTAAAGAAGAAAAAGCCAAGGGCCGGATGTGGTGGCTCACACCTGTAATCCCAACACCCTAGGAGCCCGAGGCAGGTGGATAGCTTGAGCTCACGAGTTACAGACCAGCCTGAGCAAGAGTGAGACCTTGTCTCTAAAACCTAGCCAGGGTGTTGTGGTGGGCACCTGTAGTCCCAGCTACTTGGGAGGCTGAGGCAAGAGGATTGCTTGAGCCCAAGAGTTTGAGGTTGCTGTGGGCTATGACACCATAACACTCTACCAGGGTCAAAAAAGTGAGACTCT
>NW_003852403.1:12412703-12417710 GCF_000181295.1 Otolemur garnettii
GGGGGATAGCTTGAGGCTCTGTCTCAAAATAAATAAATTAAATTAAATTAAATTAAAAAAGAAATATAAAATGTATAAAGGTATGGAGAATAGTATAATAAACATCTATATATCCACCACCTAGAGAAAAAGCATTAAAATGTCCTTTATTTTCTTTTGAATGATGATAATAGATGATAGTTTTTTCATATCCTTACTGTAAAAATAGAAAGTTGATAAACTTTTTGTATTACCAAAATTTTCTAAGAAGTTTCACTGTTAATATTATGAGAAATTCCAAAGTCTGAGAGCCATTGGGAAGTATTCATTAAAAATAATGTTACAGGCTTGGCGCCTATGGCTCAAGCGGCTAAGATGCCAGCCACATACACCTGAGCTGGTGGGTTCAAATCCAGCCTAGGCCCGCCAAACAACAATGATGGCTGCAACCAAAAAACAGTCGGGTGTTGTGGTGGGTGCCTGTGGTACCAGCTACTTGGGAGGCTATGGCAGGAGACTTGCTTGAGCCCAGGAGTTGGAGGTTGCTGTGAGCTGTGATGCCACAGCACTCTACCTAGGGGGACAGCTTGAGGCTCTGTCTCAAAAAAATAAAAGAAAAAAAAAAAAAAGAATGTTACATACCACTGATGGAGGAGCTATCCAGACCTAGATCCAGAGCAAACCATGCTTCATGCTGTTCAGAGCATCCAATCAGTACAGAATCTTCTATTCTTTTTGTATCCTGTCCAAATTTACCCAGGAGCCCTTTCAACTCTAAGAAACAGAAAGGAGAGGGAAGAAAGCAAAAAACAAAAGTTTCAATTGAATCACTACAGCCACATCAAGATTTGCATGAAATCATCTACTTCAGCGTAGAAGTAGGTACACTTGGCTTCTAGTCACTGCCCTGCAGCTAATATCTATGTAACCTTGGTCTCATCAGTTAAGCTCTCTAGGCCTCAGTTTCTCATCAGCAATCTGAGTTTAGACCAAAGAAGAAATTGTGTAACACTGCATTACCCTATGATTATACCATGAAAGGAATACATCCTCTAGTTAGTAAGATGCATATTTAACTTTTTTTTTTTTTTTGAGACAGAGTCTCACTATGTTGACCTCAGTAGAGTGCTGTCACATCACAGCTCACAGCAACCTCAAACACTTGGGCTTAAGCAATTCTCTTGCCTCAGCCTCCCACATAGCTGGGACTACAGCTGCCTGCCACAACACCTGTCTATTTTCTTGTTAAGGTTGTCATTGTTGTTTAGCTGACTGAGGCTGGGCTCGAACCCGCCAGCCTTGGTGTATGTGGCTGGTGCAGTAACCACTGTGCTGTGGGCGCTGAGCCCATAATATTTAATTTATTAAGGCAGTGAAACAAGTAACAATCACACAAAATGGTAGAGACCAATACAGTTCTATAATTAGGCTCCCAACTGTGCTACTTTTGTAGGCCAAAGTATAATATTCATCTGAGATCCTGGTCTGTAAAACGTAAGTCCTATGTTGGGAAAAAAACCTGTATTCTTGTTCATGGATAACTCGCATTTATTTGTTCATAATATAACATAATGTTGATAAATCTCTTAATAGTGTCTTCTGATAAAGTCCTCATAATCTTCTGCGCCTCTGGAAACTACCAATTCAAGTACTCCAACATCTGACCTCTAGGGGAAACTCGATAGCAAAACAGTACATTTTAGTGCTCACTTCAGCAGCACATATGCTAAAATTGGAACGATACAGAGATTATCATGGCCCCTGCACAAGAATGACACACATTCGTCAGGCAGTCCATATTTTTTAAAAATACATTTAAATTTTTTCTCTTTTTAAATTTGTATGGATACATAATAGTTTTATATCTTTATAGAGTAGGTGTGATATTTTGGCATACAATGTGAATGAATCAAATCAGAGTGATTGGGGTATCCATCACCTTAGCATTTATAATTTCTTTGTGTTAGGAATATTCCAATTCCACTCTTTAAGTTATTTTAAAGTATACCCTAATTTATTATTGATTTTAGTCACTTTATTGTTCTGTCAAACATTGTTCATTCTATCTAACCATCTAAATATATTTTTGCACCCATTAACCATTCCCATTTTCCAACGCTCCCTCCCCAGCTTCTGGTAACCATCATTTTATTCTCTGCCTCCATGAGATCAATTGTTTTTCATACTGAGCTCCCACATAGGAGCAAGAACATGCAAAATTTGTCTTTCTGTGCTTGGCTTATTTCACTTAACGTAATGTTCTCTAGTTCTGTCATGTTGTTGCAAATGGCAGGATTTTATTTTTATTTATTTATTTATTTATTTATTAGAGACAGAGTCTTACTTTGTCGCCCTGAGTAGAGTGCTGTGGCATCACAGCTCACAACAACCTTTGACTCTTGGGCTCAAGTCATTCTCTTGCCTCAGCCTCCCAAGTAACTGGAACTATACGCACCTGCCACAACACCTGGCTATTTTTATAGACAGGAGTCTTGCTCTTGCTCAGGCTGGTCTCAAACCTGTGTGCTCAATCAATCCACCCACCTTGGCCTCCTTAGAGGGCTAGGATTACAGGTGTGAACCACCATGCCTAGCCCAGGATTTCATTCTTTTTTATGGCTATGTAATATGCTATCATGTATATGTACCATATTTTCTTTTTTTTTTTTTTTTTTTATTTTAGACAGTCTCAAGCTTGTCATTTGTGGGTAGAGTGCTGTGGCGTCACAGCTCATAGCAACCTTAAACTCTTGGGCTTAAGCAATTCTCTTGCCTCAGCTTCCCAAGTAGCTGGGACTACAGGCACCTGCCACAATGCCTGACTATTTGTTGTTGTTGTTGCAGTTGTCATTGTTGTCTCAGCAGGCCTGGGCTGGGTTTGAAACTGCCAGCCTTGGTGTATGTGGCCAGCACCCTACCCACTGAGCTGCCATACCACATTTTCTTTATCCATTTATCCATTAGGTTGAATTTCAAATCTTGGCTATTGTGAATAGTGCTGCAATAAACATTGGTGTGCATATGTATCTTTCTAATATACTGAATTCCTTCTTTTTTTGGCCGGGGCTGGGTTTGAACCCACCACCTCTAGCATATGGGGCTGGCACCCTACCCTTTTGAGCCACAGGCACCGCCCTCCTTCTTTTGGAATATACCTAACAGTGGGATTGCTGGGTCATCTGGTAGTTCAATTTTAATTCTTTGAGGAACCTCCATACTGTTCTCCATTATGGCTGCATTAACTTACATTCCCACCAACAGTGCACAAGCGTTCCCCTTTACCCACATCCTCACCAGAATTCATTATTGCCTCTTTTTTTTTTTTTTTCTTGGAGAAAGAGCCTCAAGCTGTCACGCTGGGTAGAGTGCCATGGCATCACAGCTCACAGCAACCTCCAACTCCTGGGCTTAAGCAAGTCTATTGCCTCAGCCTCCCAAGTAGCTGGGACCACAGGTGCCCGCCACAACGCCCGGCCATTTTTTGGTTGCAGCCATCATTGTTGTTTTAGTGGGCCCAGGCTGGATTCGAACCCACCACCTTAGGTGTATGTGGCTGGTACCTTAGCCACTTGAGCCACAGGCGCCGAGCCCATTATTGCCTCTTTAATGAAAGGCATTGTAACTGGGGTGAGATGATATCTTGTTGTAGTTTGGATTTGCATTTCGCTGATGTTCATGGTGTTGGGTATTTCTTCATATACCTGTTGGCCATTTCTATGTCTTTTGAAAAATATCTATTCAGATCGTTTGCCCACTTTTAGACTGGATTATTTGATTTTTTTCCCATTGAGTTGTTGGAACTCCTTATATATTCTTACCACTAATCTCTTCTCAGATAAGTAGTATGCAAATATTTTTCCCCATTCCATGGGTTGTCTGTTTACTTTATTGTTTCCTTAGCTATATAGAAGCTTTTTAGCCTGATGTGCTTCTGTTTGTCCAATTTTGCTTTGGTGTGTCTGTGCTTTGGGGGTATTCCTCAAGAAGTCCTTGCCCAGAACAATATCCTGAAATATTTCCTCAATGTTCTCTTTTAGTAATTTCATAGTCGCCAATCTCATATTTAAGTCCTTAATCCATTTTGATTTGATTTTTGTATATCATGAGAGATAAGAGTCCAGTTTCATTCTTCTGCAGAGAGATACAGAGTTTTCTCAGCTCCATTTACTAAAGAGACTATCTCTTCCCCTCTGTATATTCTTGGCACCTTTGTTGAAGATAAGACCCCTATAGATGTGTGGATTTATTTCTGCGTTCTCTATTCTGTTCCCTTGGTCTATGTGTCTATTTTTATGCTAGTACCATGCTGTTTTGGTTACTACAGCTGTGTAGTATAACTTGAAGTCAGGTAATGTGATTTCCTCCAGTTTTCACTCAAGATGACTTTGGCTATTCTGTGTTTTTCCATATAAATTTTAGGATTATTCTTTCTATTTCTGTGAAAAGTATTTTGATGGGGATTACATTGAATCTGTAGATTGATTGCTTTGTGTAGTATGGACATTTTAACAATATTGATCCTTCCTAACCACGAGCATGGAATATCTATTGTTTTATGTATGTGTCCTCTTCAATTTCTTTACAGTTTCCATTATAGAGAGCTTTTACTTCTTTGGTTAAGTTGATTCTTAGGTATTTTATTTTATTTGTTGCTATTACAAATTAGATTACTTTCTTGGTTACTTTTTCATATTGTTTACTGCTGACATATAGAAATGCTACTGATTTTTATATGTTGATTTTGTATCCTGTAACTTTACTGAATGTGTTTATCAGTTCTAATAGTTTTTTGGTAGAGTCTTGAGGTTTCTCTAGATATGAGATCATATCATCTGCAAACAAGGATAATTTGCCTTCTTCCTTTCCAATTTGGACGCCTTTTATTTCTCTCTCATCTGATTGATCACTATATTTAGAAGTTAGTCAGTATATAGTGAGATCATATAGAACTGAAAGCATTTTGAATGCCAAATCCCAGTGGCTTTGTTATATCTAGCAATATAAGCTAAACAAGTTCTTTTTTTTTCA